>NW_028322114.1:0-317500 GCF_001445615.1 Aspergillus lentulus | reverse complement strand
GACCTGTGAAATCGACGCCGAAAATGACAGCTTTTAAGGCTATAAACAGCCTTATTTCCACCCATAACTTTAGTGACCCCATGGTTGCCTATCACTTGCCCGTGCTCCGCACCACTATACTACACCCGCCAAGTGTTAGCTAGTCGGCCTCCTAACTTCAGCGAGCCCTCACCTCATTTCAGCTCACGACTGAAAGACGCCGAAAATAGCTTCCTCTACAGAGGGATACTAACCCCCCAGTTCAACTTTTCTCCCTGGGCGCTATATAAAATAGCGGTCCAACCCTCTTATTACCTCTCGTCCTCCCACTCTTCATTCTCTCCAATCCTTAGATTTCGCTTGCTTGTGCTGGAAGTCCATTTGTGCTGAGGGATCCACTGTGGGCCGTGCGATTCAGGCAACTGAACGAGTCTCTCCACAGTTCGTCCAATAGATCGCGGGCGGCCCCGTCGATCCGTCCCGATCTGTCGAACTATTTTGACATTGCGAGTCCCTCATCTCAGCTCTGCGCCCGGCTTCCTTCGGCTCTCCTTGAGGGTGGCATCACTGCCCCCGGTCGTGCTGGTAAAATGATGGTCTCCCGTCAGAGCTACCAGCCATGGCTGGCGGCCCAAGACGCTTGTTAGCCCAAGCAGAGTCAGCTCCTTCGAGCTCACTGAACATGCAGACGATACGACCAGCTTACTGGATAATTATTAGTGGGGCACACTCATGCCTTTCGGTAAAGATCGGCAGGATTCAATTTCCCAAGCTCATTCAGCTGAATCGTGGCTGCCACAGTGGAAACGCAAGCGCCCTGAGTTCTCGCACCATTGCCCATGATAACACTGTCGCATTTCCCCCGTCACCTCTGCACACCGCCGCGCATTTCTTCCATGCCAGTGCATGCCACCATGGGGAGTTTCCGGGCTCTATGCTGCAGCAAGAGCGACCGAAAGAACAACGACCAACCGACTCCTCCGAAGCCATCGACCCAACCACGACCCGAGAAACAGACACAAAAGCCCCCGGCCAATGTCAAAGTTGATACGAGCTCGACGGACGTGACACAGGAGAAGCCCGGCCCGCGAGATCTGTGGAAAGAGGCATACGAAGGATTGGATCCCGAGTGTAAGAAGTATGTCGCTCGGAATGACTCTTCAGCTACAGACGCCATCAACGGCGTCATCCAGCAGACTACCGCCAGATACGAAGAGTGGAAGAAGGATGGGCTCAGGATCGCTCGCAAGGACGGAGACGAGATCAATCTTCGGGACTCTGCGGAGAAGATCATCAACGCGGCGATGAAGGCCAACAACTTGATCTCCACATTTGTGTCGTTCGATCCCACCGGACATGGTGTGTGCTGCTACTATTCACGACCACGGCGTTGGAAGAAGAACTGCTAATAAAAGATACAGCATCTTCTGCCTGGACGGTTATTGCGTTTGGAATGAGTGTAAAGCCCCCCCGCAAAACGTGACTTCGAGCGCGGTGACGCTGATACCGAGCATAGATCGTCCAGAATACATTGGACCGCCGAGATGCGATTTTCGCTGCATCCGAATACCTCGCGCAGAAACTCGCCTTTTATTCCCTGATTGATGCGAACTATCGAAACCAGGGCGTCGGGAGTGATCACGAACTCGACGAAGCCCTGCGTTCGGTCTATTCCGCAATTCTTAGTTTCGCAGCTGAGGTTAGGAAAGCCCAGGATGAGAACGTAGCATGTAAGTTGCGTCTCCCACCTCCATTGAGCCCCGGAATCATCCTAGCTGATTACCTCTAAGCTCGTACCGCACAAAGCGTGTTCGCGCTCACCGAGCAACCGCTCTCACAATTGAAAGATGCAATCAACGAGAAGGGCGCCTCAGCACAAGAATGGGCACACCTAGCCGCAAACCTCGGTGAGTCCCGATTTGTTTCTAATCAAATCAGCAGGCACTAAGTAGGTCCAGGCGATCGTAAAGTTGCGGCGGCCCATCTGGCCACAATCAAGAGTGTCGAGTGCAAAGTCTTGAGTGCGGATTCTCCCCATTCGCGAGATGAATATTTACTAAAGGTAATCAACAGCCGCAGAGGAAGACAGCCAAATATCCTGGCTATCGACAGCGCCATTCTCCAGCCGTCAGCGAGAGCTGCAGAAGAAGCGAATCGGTGATACCGGCAATTGGCTTCTCGAATCGAAAGACTACCTTGAGTGGAAATACAATTCTGGCAGTCTACTTTGGCTGCCAGGAATTTGTAAATAATACCATCCCATTATTCATAGCCATACCGTTGCTAACTGTGTATTATTAGCGGGCTGTGGCAAATCTGTCCTCTGGTATATATCCCTATTCCACTAGTGCTGAGCCACGAACTAATTTCTAACATTCAATAGCTCCACCGTGATTCGAGACATCGAGCAGGAGTGCCAGCTAGACGATGCCAAGTACCTCGCTTACTGGTATTTCCAGTTTGGTGATGAGAAAACACAGAGTGTGGATAGCATGACCAGATCGCTCATTCGTCAGCTAAGCAGGTCGCCGCTACTCCCTTCAGTGGTCAAGATCTGGAACGAACATCGGCTTAAAGGCAGTGAGCCGGACTCACAAGCCATCTCTAATCTGTTGGATGATGTGGTCTCCAGCATCCCCGGGAACGTGTATCTCATTTTTGATGCATTGGACGAGTGTCCAGTGAACGCCTACTCTAAGGAGAGAAGGTCTCTTCTGTCGCTTCTGACCGGCTTACTCGAGCGGTATAGAAGCAAAGTCCATATACTTGCTACTAGTAGGGCGGAGCAGGATATCAAAGAGAAGCTAGAGGTGTTTTGTAAGATTGATCTAGAAGCCCGCCTAGCCGATGATGTCAAAACCTTCGTTACGACATCAATTGCGCAACCGCCGTTGAAAAGATTGAATGAGAACATCAAGGGGCTCATCCAGGAAAAACTCTTGAGCTCCAAGGAACGGTATGACTACTCCTAAATGATTATTGTCTCCTAAGCTTCACTGTGCACAGATGTGCTGAATGTCAATTGACCAGGCGTTTCCGTTGGGCTGAGCTACAAATCGCCGAGATCGAAAAATGTCGCAGAGAAAAGGATATTGAGGTCGCCCTCGACACAATCCCTCAAACGCTAGAAGCGAGCTATCTTAAGATCCTCAATGCCCTAGAGCCTAGAGATGTTCCACTGGCGCGCGATATCCTCATGACTATTTGCACTTCGCCTATAGCTCTCGACTTGAAGATGGTTGCCGCTATCGTCGGCCTGGACTTTCCCGATTCAATTCTCGAGATTTGCACCACCTCGCTAATCAGTGAATTCGATGGCAAAATTCGGGTAGCCCATTTTTCCGTGCAGGAGTTCCTCATAGTGGATGGGAGCAATCAGCACCAACACGAGTGCCAATTCTCGACGATGGATGGACACAGATTCCTTGCGACAAGTACTGTGGACTATCTTCTTGAACAAAATAACCTCCTCACAAAAGAGGAATTGGGGAAACTGCCCTATTTTGAATACGCGGCACGAGAGTGGAATACCATTGTGGCTGCCGTAGGAGAAAATAGCCCTGTGCGATCGGACCTGCAGCCCAAGATTAATCGTTTATTCACCGAACCCAATGTTTACATCAATTGGGCACGCTATTGGACTGATGGCTTTGTCTTTCGTAACTATGAGGGCGCAGAGTTGGTCGAAAGATGCGACCGGCCAATTCAGCTGGCCTCAAGATTCGGGATTGCCCAGACTGTGGAGGAGCTAATGAATCAGGGCGCTGATGCGGAAGCCATATACGATGAGAGCGGCTCCCGTGCGCTTCGAAGCGCGGCACACCAGGGTCATAAAAGAGTTGTGGAGATCCTACTGGATCGAGGAGCCGACATAAACGCTTTATCAGGGGTTTTCGCGTCAACCGCACTTGGGGAGGCATCAAGGGAAGGCCATGAAGACATCGTGCTGATGCTCTTAGATCGAGGCGCAGACGTTAACATTGTCGGAAGAAGAAAATATGGGAGCGCGCTTGCAGATGCTACTAAGAATGGACAGTACAGGATTATGCGATTGCTCCTGGATAATGGTGCCACTGTGGCTTCCCGGAATGATGACGGCTACGGTGCACTAGTAGCGGCAGCGCGAAGCGATGATAAACAAGGGCTGCGAATACTTCTTGATCACATTGAAGATATTGATGCCGAGGGAACGGAATATCGCAGTGCACTTCATTGTACAGCACGTGACGGCAATGCAGAAGCAATGCGACTGCTACTAGATCGTGCTACTGATGTCAATGGCCCAAATGTCCGTGGAAGACCAGATAAAGGGCCTCTCATCCAAGTTGCCGCGTCTTCAGGCGCAGAAGAGGCCGTGCGAGTGCTCCTGGATCGAGGTGCAGATGTCAACGCCCATGACCCCGGGGAAGCAACTGCACTGGAAGCTGCATCCATTGAAGGGCATGAGAATATAGTGGAGCTATTACTCAAACACGGTGCTGATGCAAACATCCAAGATCCGAACGAGGAAGAAGGTGCCCTTCAATTGGCGTCGCGCGAAGGGCATGCGAGTATTGTGCAACTATTGGTCGATCACGGTGCAGATATTGAAGTTCAAGGAGCCTTCACAAGTCCACTGCGACTTGCTGCAATGAGAGGCCATGAAAAAGTCGTTCAAATTCTGCTAGAGCGAGGTGCGAGTGTGAATGCGCGGAAAGGGGAGACCGGCGGTGCTGCGATACACGGCGCGTCCGCCAACGGCCATGACGGTGTCGTACGGATTCTACTTGATCACGGTGCGGATCCCAGTATGGTAGGAGGGAAGATAGCCCTCCCTGCACTTACCCACGGAGTATTCAAGGGAGATAAAGACGTTGTCCAGCTGTTGTTGGACTGGGGTGTTGATATTAATGCCCCGGGAGGTAACGGCCTGACTGCACTTGCATGTGCGGCAGACAAGGGGAGAGAGGAGATATTGGAGATCCTGCTGGACCACGGCGCTGATGTCAATGCCAATGGGGAGTGTAGCACTGCACTCCAACATGCGGCGTCCAAAGGGCATGAGAAGATGGTGCAGATTCTCCTGGATCGAGGCGCAAATGTCAATTTACGGGGCGGAGACCTCGATACTGCCGTTAAAGAGGCATCATCCAATGGGCACGAGGGAATAGTGCGCCTGCTGTTGGACCGCGGGGCTGAGCCAATCGCGACATAGAACAAGGCCTGTACATGAATTCGCTCGGGGGTGGAATCTAGGCATCGTTGGCAGCGTCTGGATGTTTCGATATACATGGATGTGCGATTTGTCTGAAGTCAGCCACGTCTGCATAGAATACCGAGAAAGTTATAGCCATTATAGATAGACCTACCTATCCCATCTTGGAGACTGAGCATCTTGGCATTCAGGTCGCAGGAGATTTCATGGAGATGCAGGGTATTTTGCAATTCAGAGCTCAGCCGCTGGATCTCATTTTCGTCCATTGCTTGATTCCGCGGACAGGTTTCGGTGTACTCAGTCCCCCGCACTAGCTCGGGAAGAATTTTCAAAGCAACACCCTGGAGACGAGGAAGGCTGAACCTGAAGAAGTTGAATGTACGTAGCTTATCTCTGAGCTCTGACGTTCGTCCTTCGAGGTCCTGCAATATGTTGTTTTTTATGCCGGTGTTGGCGGCTTATTTGCCCCTATCATCAGGAGAATCGCCGGCAAAACCGATGTGTTAGAGACGTGGGAAATAAGTGCATAAACCGTAATTATCTCTTTTCATTTCGGCGATATTTGGCGTCTTCCAAAGTCTAAACCAGCAGAAGCCTCGTGGGTTCGCGGAGGGATTTCGTTTCATTAAATAGATTATGCCGGATGTTGTTTAGTTCACATATCGTCTGCTTCCGGAGCAAGCAGAGGTAGCAGTTACATTAACGAAGGATAGCACGGTAACAAGATCCACATGATAATCTTCTATAATATGGTCTTCGACGTCTGCGTGTGAAAATGTGCAAGGAGACGACTGGCTGGAGCCTTTCGGCCCCAGTCTAAACTCAGCTAACGGCCCTCTCGACGGAATATGTAACGAGGGCTGTCCATGAGAAACTTAATGCAGTGTGGGCTTATGTGATGCATCCAATGTTATTCGGGGCAGTGCCGGACTGACCACAAGTTCTTCCCCTCAGCCAACGTACAGGAACGACAAAGAGTCACCAGTACTCTTCACGGTGTCGGGACGACATATCAGGCATGAAAGCGGAGCATCGTTCGGTCGGAAAAGTTACCCCTCCGCAAGGGACCAGCAACAATCTCCTCGTGCTCGGGATCAATGGCTGGTGCACTGTCTTCATGTCGAACCGGCTCGCCGGAAGACAGTAACTATAGCCCAGCAAGCGATGAAAGATCCCGATCTATCTTGCTCGGGCAAACTGTCAAGAGTCATGGTAGTTCATCGTGTTTGGACACGTTTACCTGGGTATGTAACGTGACATACTATCCATACGTCAGTCTCATTCCTTCCACTGGCCCAAGTGTACCTCGGAATTGGCTAGGCTTATTGCCATGGCGCCGTAGATGCTACTGGCAGAAAGATGGTCGCACTGGGGTAGGGTTAAATGGTGTCGACGATCCGGTAGACGTGCCCGCGTTTGAGCAGGACAGACCCACCGAAATCCTCAGATTGACAATGCCCGGTTGATTTCTTTTCCACCGCCAACCCCAACTCTCGTAATCTTTATCAATCAGAAATCGCAGCACTTTCGTCCCTTCAATTCGTGGCGGTGTTTTTGTAAAACCACCTAGTCATTGTAGTTAGTTCACAAAGCATTCGAGCTGATCGGCTTTTCTACATTCTGCTCTTGCCTGGGTTTCCGTTGCAGCTCTGGCAAGCAGAAACCTTCGAGCAGCCGCCCTGCATTTCACCAGCTTGGCCCGACCTTTGCAGACATACCCAACATGTCACCATGTACAAACGTCCCTGTCTTTGGCCACTTCGCTCCACTCGGGTTCCCACATAGCCAATTGTCGTACCATAGAGCGTCCAGTAACAGGCTGGTGCATTTTTTGCGCCGACCAGTGACCAGCAAGGAATCCGGGGCGGTAATTACGGGACGGCGTACGGGGCGACCATATCGTAGCGGCAAAACTAACCATTAAGGAAATTCACAGGTGCCAACATTACAATGGAAATGCCAAGTTTACTAGCGGCTAATGAGTTTTGCATCACACCTCCGTACTTCGGTATTCATTGACTCCACTGAGCCTATGGCTGCGAAGACCATATCATCTACTAGGGTTATTGCTCATTAATCCTCCCATATGGGTAGATATGAAAAGCAAATCTACGACTGCCAGGCTACTACACAAATGTACTCATCGCATAGCCTCGTCTATGATCCGCGCGGCATGGAGGCACTTTTCATCCTGGAAGCGTGGAGCTATGACCTGGATGGCAGAAGGAGCTCCGTCAACAGCATCGGGATCATCTGTTCTAATCAGCAAGTCTACCTTCTATGAAGGAGATATTCATGGTGTAAACTCACAGCTAGGCTGGACGCCATCGTCAATAACCATGGGGACAGGATCAAGTTCCTTGGAAGCTTTGCCGTAGGGGATGATACACGCAGGATACTATACGATATTCGTAGTCAGCACATATCCAGGTATCTGCAAACGGACTTCTTACATCCAGTAAATTCCAGATAACCGTATAAGGAGGCCACCCAAATGTATCATGCGGAACCGCCGTATTCTGCGCCCCAGGCGCAAGGACAACATCCAGCCCGTTCCCAACCCAGCACCTGCGCCATGCATCCGCATACTCCTCTCGCGCCGTATGCAGCGCATTGATCTTTTCAAACGGCGGGAGCTCCATATCAACAGGAAACGGGCCCGTGAACATCGGCGAAGACATTTTAGCCACCGATGTCACGAGCGGCTCCCCGCTAGACGCGATGTGGTCGATGTGCGGTCCGTAGATGAAGTATTGGAATGCTAGGCGGCTTGCGTAGGCGAGGTCTCGCGAGGGGTCATCTGGAAGTCGGACTATGTGGTGACCGCGCTGGGATAGAGCTTTGATGGCGGACTCTAGAGCTCTCCGCACAGGAGGATGTAGTGGGAAGTGCTTGCTCTCAGGGAGGATGCCTATGGTTAACCTGTCTGGAGAGCCGTACTCAGGTGCTAGTGGGAGCTCCTGCCACGGTGATGCACTCGCAGTGACATCGTACTTCCAAGGTTCAGCCTTAAGCACCGTCGACATGAAGAGCTCGATATCTGCGATGCTATGCGCCAGAGGCCCTGCAGATGGCTTCAGTCCTGGAATCCCTTCCATGGCGAGACCTGCTACCTGGCCGCCCCAGGGAATGCGGTCGGTTGTGGGCTTGAAGCCATACACACCGCAGCAGAGAGAAGGAATGCGGATCGACCCGGCGATGTCGGTTCCTACGCCCAGGATCGAACCGCGGAAGGCGACCAGTGCTCCCTCTCCGCCGCTTGATCCTCCGGCTGTTAGATTCGTGTTATGCGGATTTAAGGTCCGGCCGAAGATGTTGTTTTCGGAATCACCTGTCTGTGTTGTGTTAGCCATAGAACCCAGTTATGCAAGGGTATGCATGAGTGGGGCAGCCAACCATCATTGTCTGAGGGATATTCGTCTTCACATAAAGTACTGCCCCAAGGTCGAGTAGAACCTCGACAAGCGCTGATTTATGCGACACCGGCTCGTTCTGAAGAAGCGAGACATATCCAACTGTGCTCTGGATCCCCTCTAGGCAGAAACTGTCTTTGATGCTGATGGGAAGGCCGTGAAGCGGACCTATTACTTTTTTCTCTCTCTGCAGGTATTCATCTAGATACTCCGCACGCTCGATGGCTTTGTGAAAGAAATGTTCCGTTAAACATGAAGTCTATCGTAATCAGTCGCCGGCATCTCATTGTATAATGGAGGGCACCTCTCCATGGATGCAGAAGCCACTTACCAGCTGCTGCGCAATCGCCGCCCTTTTGCAGAAGGCCGTCGTGACATCTACTGAACTAAACTCTCTCTGGGCAAGCTTCTCTAATAATTCCACCGCGGAGAAGTTCTCCGTGATGTCTAGCTCTTTATCCGAGAGAATGCCGCTTCGGCGAGCAATGCCAACCTCGATTAGATGGCCATTGGCGGGGACAGAGGCTCGGAAGTCGTCGCTGAGGCGCCATTCCGATGGGATTTGGGCATCTAGTTGTTTGCGTTTTGCTGCAACAAGGGCCTGCCAGTCAGTCTTGGGGGATGGGGATATGGTCATTTTTTCTTCTATGGATATATTGATAAGGGCATGCCTCGACTGTCTTATATAGCTGTGGCGCTAATAATGAGTACAGGCATTTACACATGCGAGGCTATGCGGGGTACAGCATAGGCAGCACTAAGAAACCAACGAGGTAATCTATCTACCAGAGTTTCAGATAGGAGAATGCGTCGACCTTCCTAAACGGGACAAGTGACTAGGGCACGGCTCATATCACGGTAAATACGACACCATAAGACGGAAGAAGAGATTCTAAGTACCTCGGGCTGCATCTATGAATTCTCCCGTCTCATCATAACATCTTCCGGCTTCATACTAACAAAATTCGTCAAATAATACGCATCGATAATGATACTTTCATCCTCGCAACTCATCACCCCAACACAAACCAGTCCATTCAACCAGTTATATTTCCCCGCAGCCTCGATCCGTAGATGTGAGAAGAACTCGACGTCATCTTGTGTAACTGTCGGCGGTGGTCTCATGGCTGGGTTCTCGGCTACCTGTTTGGCATATTTTGTTCCCGGGCCGGGGCGGTAGAGACCGTGCGCTTGCACGAAGAGATAGTGGTCGTCGACTGTCTTGATGGTGTATCGTGCGTCGAGGGTCATGGACTTTGATGTTGTTAGTGGCACGGTCTTTATATCGATACGGGCGGGGGAATGGATTGGGAAAGGCGACATACATGCGTGCCCTCGATAATAGTCGCCCAGTCGGCACCACCCAGAGGAAGAACGGTTCCTTCAAGGTTCGGCCCCTTGAATGTACCGCCTGTTATGTTCGCGATGCTCCGAAATACGCCCGTTCCGTTGGGGGCACCGATATTGATTTCTTCCGAGGCGATGGTGCACTCGAGGCGGTAAATGAATTTCAGGCCTGGCCTTCGCATTGGCGGGCTATTTGGGTAGTAGGCATTTCCGGGGGAGTCATTGTTTGTGGCGGCCATGATTACTGCACGATGTTGGATGATGTCGCCGGTAAGTGATGAAGTCAGTATTGCCTCTTTATCTATGATAAGAATCGGCATTTACATTATGAGATATCCCAGCCTCATCTGTCCGTTAATCTCATACAGAGCCGTTGCCCGAAAAGGCAGGTTGACCCCAACTCCATCTAAGGGATCGTGAATTGATAGCCTGGGACCCGCGGGCTCCAGCAAGCACGAACTTAGATCGCAGTGCTTACTTGGTGACACTTTGTTCCGCATAGACCTTCCATATTAGAATGAGCTTCTTTGTTATCGGAGGTCTCTAGAGTCATACTACCATCCCACGAAATGTTAGTGATTAGATTTCGACTGGGACATTTATACCCACCCTTTCTTTCCACCTAATGACCCCAATCCCTTCAAACAACCCTTGATACCTACATAAATGTGAATATACGATCATAATGGCATTCCTCGTCCAATCCCTCCTCTCCAACCCCGGAATCCCACTACAAGACCGCCAGGAAGCCCTAGACAGAGTGCTGTCCGATCCCGGGCTCCCAACACCGAACCCTACATCTTCCTTCTGGCTGCGCTCGCCCCATCCTGATCTCGCAAAAATACAGTCACCAAAATTACCAGCTGAAGCAGACATCGTCATTATCGGCTCCGGCGTAACAGGAACATCCATCGCAAGAACAATCCTGGGGTCTCGAAAACCTCGCAATAATGGTCCGGGGCAAGAACGTACCAGCCGTCCCGCGATCGTTATGCTAGAGGCCCGGGACATTTGTAGCGGTGCAACAGGCCGTAATGGGGGCCATATCCTCGAGACGGCGGAGGAATTCGCAGATCTGGAAGAAGCGCATGGGACTGACGCTGCGAGGAAGATATTGAGGTTTCGGCTGGCGCATTTGCGGGAACTCCCTGCTATAGCGCAGGAGTATGAATTGACGGAGACAGCTCAGGCGCGGAAAGTCCAGTTCTTGAGTGTTTACTTTAACCAGAAGGGGTGGAGTGAGGCTCGACATCGCTTTCAGCGTTTGAGGGAGGGATTGCCGGAGGAGACGGGGGAGTGGAGGTTGTATGAGAGGGAAGATATTCCAACGGTAGGAAGCAAATGTCAATATTTCGTATATATTTCCTAATCAGCGATATAGGAGTTTTCTCTTTCATATGCCCAAGGAATCATCGCCGGCCCGGCAGGTGCAATCTGGCCCTACAGATTTATCACCGGAGTGCTGGGTCAATTGAAGGCCGAATACCCGGACGACTTGAAGATCGAAACGAATACGCCAGTCACCGACATCGAAGATCACAGGAGGAACGCCCCAAACGGACTCCGCTACACATTGACAACACCTCGAGGCACCATTCGCGCCCGCCACGTCGTGCACTGCACAAACGCCCACGTTGCTCATCTAGTCCCCGGGCTGAAGGGCCGTATCTGTCCCGTCCGCGGCCAGATGTCCGCGCAGCACCCTGGGACAAAGTTCCGAAGTCAAGGAGCGGAGCATTCATGGCTCTTCAACTATGACCGCGGATTTGATTATCTCACGCAACTGCCGCCGTCGCCCTCGGATGCTGGCGGGATGATGATGTTTGGAGGCGGATTCTCTCAGGGCGAAGGAGGTGGGATTTCGGACCTCGGTGTTTCTACGGACTCGGAGCTTAGTCTCTATGCGGACATCCACCTTTCAGGGGCGTTGAGTGCGGTATTTGGTCGTGAGAATTGGGGAGCTGTGCCTGTGCGTGCTGTTGAGCAGATGTGGACGGGGAATATGGGCTTCAGCGCTGATGGATTTCCTTGGGTAGGACGGCTCCCAGCGTCACTCACGCGGAGGGGTCAAGATGCGCAGCGAGAGGGAGGCGCTGAATGGGTCTCTGCGGCGTTTTCAGGAGAAGGAATGGTGTTGGCATGGCTGTGTGGGAAGGCGCTGGGGACGATGTTGCTCTGTCATGATAATGACCTGTTGGACGGAGAGGCTGTAGACCTCTCTTGGTTTCCTGAGCAGATGCTTGTTACGGAGGAGAGGGCTAAGAAGGCGGTTTACGCTTTCTCTATTGCAAACGTATCTCCTCAGTTGTAACTAGACAACTTATGGCTCTGTATATACATAACTTAGGCCGCTTTCCCCATATTCATTCTCTTATTCACCAACGCATCTACCCCAGAAAGCCATCTTTTCCAAGTCCCGCCACTACCCATGGAGAGAATCCGCTGCATTCTCGTATACGAGCGAATTTCTTCATCTTGCTCCTCCGTCCGCATAGCCTGGACACTCTCCGGACCCCAAACTTTCCACTCTCGTTTACCTCCAGTCCACGGTACTTGCCCATTACAGAACATAATCCACGCAGCAGCAAGGTCCCGCGCCATCGCTTTCTCGCCCTCATCCATCTCATTGGTAAGGTTCTGGAACAGATACAGGAGCTCATGCGCATGGTACGCGGTCCCTTCCAGCGCGTTCTTGAGTCGCGAGCGCTGGTCAAAATGGTACATAAACAATGCGCCCTTGTCCGCAAGATGCGAATTGGACAGAGTAGTGGCGTAGTTGGGGATTTTGAATACCGCATCTCCGCACATATGTTCGACTCGCTCGATAAGCAGGCTATGTGGGAGGTCTGGGCTAATGCCGTACTCTGCGAGTATTTGATCTGTTTCGTCTTCTGCTCCCACGTGCCCTGCGAGAGTCTGACGGATCGAGTGGAAATTGTCCTCGAGGATGTTCAAATGGAAGATAATTCCTTCATGGTAGGTATCGCCCAGCATTAGGGCGTCAAGCCACGATGGTGCCGTCTGGATTTCACGCGGGTCAGCGTCGTTCTTATAGAACCACCCGTCGAGACATGGATTGCCCGTCCCAGATAGCACCCCCTGGATGATGGGAGTTGCGTTTGCCAGCGTTTGCTGCGGGATCTGTCGGAGAGAGTCCAGCACATCAGACCGGGTGGAATCAATCCGGAAATACCGACAAACAGCCTCAAACAGCGCCTCATGCTGCTCCATCGTCCACGGTGGAATCGAGACAGACAGGCCAGACATACAAACTGCGCGTCGGAAACGAGGCGGACACGCAGCAGCAAGCTGGTTACTTATCGAAATCCCGCCAGCAGACTCGCCGATTGCAGTGACGTTGTTTGGATCACCACCTAGCGCATCGATATACCGCTGCACCCATTCGAATGCAACTTGTTGGTCTGTGAAGCCGAAATTGCCGCAGCCCTGGAACCCGTCTGCTCTTAGCTCTCGCTGTATTTCTTTGCTAGCGAGGAATCCGCCGAGGCCAATGCGGTAGTTGAAGTTTACGCATATGATTGGCGTGCTCATTTTGATGCTCTGGGAGACGAGGTTCACGGCGTCGAAAATCGGAAGGTTGGCTCCTCCGTATAGCAGGGAGCCGCCATGTACGTAGACCATTACGGGATATCTTTTGTCGGGATTGTTTGGCTTTGATGGGATCACGATGTTCATGACAAGACCGGTCAACTCATCTACCTCTGGAGGATAGGAAAAGTGAGCAGCTGGCGGGACTGGAACGAGGTCGTTGGTCTCTTCATCAGGTTCTGGGTGGGGACAGCTGTTTCTAAAGATACAGTCAACTTCTGTAAATCACATGTCGGAGGAGGCCAGAGGCGTACCCTAACTTGGTTCCATCGTGCCTAGAGCCCTTCCAAACAGTCTTAAGCGTTGATCTTGTCCACCGCTTGGCCAAGTCGGCGTACGGAATTCCGCAGAACTGCTGCACTCCATTTGCATATTGCAGCCCTTGGAGCTCACCGAGCGATGGAATTTTGGTCGTACATTTCGAGACGGGAGTTTGAAATGACATATTGAAGTCTGATTGCCTGAAAACTTGTATATCTATAGGCAGTCCATGAGCTTGTCATATACTCCATACAACCCTACGCCAAGATAACCGCGCCGACCAAGCCACTACCAAGTCTAATCTCTAGGCTAAAGTCTAAACAATATCAGTCCAACGCCACTTCCAAAATGGCAGGTCGACCCCGTTAGATCCACTGGTTTCGTTATCTTCCCCGCATTATAATTCCCGGACTTTTAATCGAGCTTCTCCCCCCCAATTCTCGTTTCTGTGTATCCCAACCCCAATCAGGAATGTCGACCCCCAGTCGTGCTCGTCGCTCGCACGGCGGATGGTAACAACCCCCTCCCATTTTTTATGTTCCAGGCTGCAGCTGATAGCTTTGACCGTCATAGCTGGACATGCAAGGCAAAGCATCGCAAGTGTGACCGTACCCGTCCGACTTGCCAAGTCTGCACCGAGCAGGGAATACCATGCGACGGCTACGAAGTGCGTCTGCGCTGGGGATCCGGCATTGCGTCGCGAGGTCATTATACCGGTGCCGAGGCACCAGTAGATACGTCGATTCCGCCGAGGGTTCCTGGACGTCGGAGAGATCGGAATCGAGCTCGGCGGCGAGAACAGGAAGGGGAAATACAGACGCAGGTGACTGAGGAATCTTCGTCTCAAGACTTTGCTCAAGAAGGTATACATCCGTTGCACAATTTCTTCTTTCAGTATGCACATTCAAGTCGTTGACGCTTTGTCTGGTAGATTTCAGACTTGGCCCAGTACCATTCTATTTGTCGGGCCCTGGTCATGGCAAGGATGATGCGCAGCTCTTTCAAGAGTGTGAGTATAAACAATAATATAGCAAAACCGAATCGAGGCTAATGCGATAGCGACGTAGTTCTGTCATCTGGCATTAATATCCTGCACTCAACTACAGTCCACGACGAACAGACCTTGCTGAAACCACGTCTTCCCGTACTATGCCAACAATCCGAAGCGCTGTATCGAATATGCATCGCTTTGCAAGCATCACTAAACCGACAACCAGCCGCCTGTTCCCTCGAGTACCTTGACCTCGGTCTGAATAAATTCCGCGCGGAGCTTTCCAAGAGCGAGGACGATCTAGAGGATGGGACTTTTACAGCGGGACTACTCTTGTGTACGATTGGAGTGGGTACCAATTCTATTCCTCCCTCTTCTAGTCCATTAACTAAATCCTGTTTTTCAGGTTATGCACGGCATTCCATGGACAATGCACCTCCGAGGGATGTACAGCATTCTTCGCATGCACGATGTTGACGGCCCACAAAAACACCAAGAACGAGGTGTATTCCGCGCCCACCTCTTCGAGGTGATGGGTATCATGGACCTCCCCACATTTTCAATCGGTCGTCGGCACCCGCATCTTGGCTTCTGGAGACAGTACTGCTGCAAGGACAACTCCCCCGCAGAGATCGAGACAGGGGTGGAGGTTGTAACTGGCCTACCGAGGTCTCTGGTGACAATCTTCGCCTTCATTGGCGAGGGTACAACAGAGACAAGTTTTTGGAATTGGCCGGGCGCAAAGGGAACCTTTATGCAATGTCAATTGTGGGAGGCCTATCGACTGGCTGGAGTGTTGGTTGTTCGACATGGGGGACCAGGCTTCCCACGTTCTCCAGATACAGAAGCAACGATAGACCCGGCCATGCAAAGAGGGGCCATTCTCACTCCCACAATGGTCATAGTTTCGCGGCTCTTGAGTTCGGTGGATGCCGTATGTCACGCCTCTCTAGACCCAGAACGCTGGGACACACTCATTATCAATGCCATTGCGTATCCGGTCTGTGTCGCCGGGCTACAGAGTGATATTTTACAAAGGGATCCGACAGTGAAGGAATTCATACGAAAGACCCTGCTTTTAACCGCCGAGAACCCATGTTGGAATAGACAATATCGCCTTCTCCTGGACTTGCTCGAAGAGTACTGGACGTACCCAGTTGGAGCAGTTGATATTGACCATCTTGCACGGACAAGGGGCATAGAGTTGGGGTTATTCTAGAATCCACTGTCATTCCTTGTTCTATTTACATATCTTTGACACATAATGAACAGTGAGTTCAGTCCGTCTGCTTTCGCAGGCCTTGTCGCAGCATGAACCACAGCTTGACTCCTGCACCATCCTCAACCAACTCGACTTCTTCTACAACTTTGAATCCAAGTCGTTCGTAAAACGCGACATTATCCCCGTTTGTACACTCGAGGATGACAGGCTCATCGTTCGTATGGTCTAGCACAGAACGAAGTGCCTTCCTCCCCAGCCCACGACCTTGGAGGCAGGGGTGTACAGCGATAACCTCTAGATACCACAGGTCAGGAATGCGATACGTGTCTTGGATGTTCGTAACCACCCGTTCATGGGCATCCATCAGTTGCTTTAATCTCTAATATAGATCCCCATTGTTATTTGTGGTCTCAATGCTCTCAGAAACTAGGTTGGCACGCGTACCTTGTCATTCCCACCCTTCTCGTGGACAGGGCTAACAATATCAAGAAACCATACCTTCCACCAAAGCAGTATCCTGCCCAGGGTCCAGCGGCAACCTCTTCGAGGAGGAAACAACAAGGCCGCTGCGCCTGCATCCCGTTCGACAGTTAACCGTTCACATAACTTGCCGTCTCTATGGAAATCTTGATCTATCTCAGTGACGGTAGCAGAGACCAACACAATACCATCCGCAACAGCCCTCAGAACTCGACGGTACTGCCATTTGGACGTATTTGGATCGCTGGCTGACCACGGCCCGGCGAGTGGGCGCAGCCATCTTATCAGCGGATCTTCGGCGAAAGAGGACGTAATTGTATTTGCGACTGCGCGGATTGATTCTGGGTCTGTCTTGTTGGGTATATTGGGTTAGTGTGCTGGTCGTATTTATAGCAGAGACATAGAGACATACCGTCGTGGACTTGGAAAAGAGGCAGTTCCTGGTTTGTTACCATTGTGATGAATGGTGATACACTCCGTCTAGATGGTTGGCACTGTATTGGGCTGTTTAGTTTAAAAAGCAGCTGGGACATGTATGTTCAGGGCAGCGTGGACGTTGAGGTTGACATGCGCAATTGCCGGACGGGACCACTACAGTGACTGCAGGTTCCTGGCAGGACCTGCCTTTTTGGTATATTTCTTTAAGACAATTGCGACCGTATTTGTATGCCAACTTCGAATCGCGGTAAATGCAGCAAACGATATAGGTTCTACTTATTCTGACATGCTCGCCTGACCTTCATATTAACAGCTTTCTCTCGGCCGTCTCGATTAGGCAGGTCGACCCCTGCACTAGTACTGATATTTTTACTCGCATCATTAACTTCACGGTGCTTATCTTGGGCCAATGTGGCGTTTCCCCGCATTTTATCAACTGTATAGACTTTGTGAGGCGCTGGTTGTGTTATCGTCAGTACGTGATTTACTATCGCGTCGGTAGTTCACAGGTTGTTAAGTACCACCGCAGCAATGGGTGGCAGTAGCAGTAGCAGTAGCAGTCTTATATCGATCATCACCTCTTCTTTTCAGCAAGAATAAAAGTCAGGATAAAGCAGCTCTTTTCTTCAAGCAATACCTGTTTCTGTATTCTCCCCTGCTTTCACCAAAGTAGCTGGTCTCAATGGCACAGAGTCAACACGGGATACCGTCCACCGATCACAACCAGCCACCAGGCACTTTTCTCCTTATCCAAAGTATGTAAATATTGTTTGGGCTTACTGCGACTTGTTATTAACCTCATCTACAGATGAAATTGGAGAGAGCGAGAATCATGACCGACCCCAGATTATCCTGCACCCTGTGCCGTCGAGGGACCCCAATGAGCCACTGGTCAGCCGTCCTCTCATCCAAGTCAATAAATGGATACTAAAGCCAGAGACAGAACTGGAGTACAGCCCGCAAGACAGTGAACTTTACTCTTGTGCTAGCAGTAACGGTGGTGGTATTCACAGCGTAAGTCCCAGCTGCTTGGACACGGAAGAAACAAATATATTGACAACATCAGCCTGTCAATCCAGGTAATCTTCTGGCAGTTGATGGCGTCAGATATGAACGTTACCTACGCCCAACTCAACAACGCCATGTCTGTCAACTTCGTCGGTCTCTCCGTGGGCTGCGTTCTCTTCATCCCCCTTGCGAAGAAGTTTGGACGCAGACCTGTATACCTCGTTTCGACGGCGATCATGATGGTGGCTTCGTTCCGGTCTGCGTGGATGAAATCTCTGCCAGAGTTGTATATTACCAATCTCTTACATGGGCTGGCCGGCGCGACCAACGAGTCAATCGTTCAGATTACGGTATGTCAGTATGCTTGGAGGCATTGTGTGCCGGACTCATGCCCATAGGTTGCCGATCTCTTCTTTGTGCATCATCGTGGAGGAATGAACGGGTTATATATGACCATGGTTATGATTGGAGTAAGTCGCAATTCTTGATTTCTTGTTCATGTACTGATTGCGGCGTACTCTAGAGCTTCCTAACGCCCATGGCTGCTGGGACGCAAGCCACGCGTGAAGGATGGCGGGCATCCTATCGTGCATTAGGCATCGCTAATGCTGTTCTATTCGGTCTTTTTTTATTCTTCTATGAGGAGACCAAGTATACCCCAGTAGTTATGGGTGTGAGGAGCAGTGTACAAGCTGGCGACAGCCAAAATATCTCAGTCAAGGACATCAAAACCGACCAACAGCCAGACATCGAGTGCACTACAAGCCGGCAAGAATCCGCTACCACTCTTGCGCAGCACCACGAGCTAGACTACACCATCCCACTAAAGACCTGGCGGCAGAGACTAGCACTGGTGACATACACCGCAGAGCCAATCTGGCCATACTTCCACCGTCCCTTCGTTGTCCTAACCACCTTCCCGGCAGTTCTATTCTGCGCCCTGCAATATGCGCTCGGCGTGGTATGGCTGACAATCCTTTCCAGCGTTATGGGTCTTGTTTTCCCTCTCCCGCCGTACAACTTCACGCCAGAGCAGATTGGGTTCATGAGCGTTGGCCCGTTCGTCGGAAACCTTCTCGGGTCCGCCTACGGTGGCTTTCTGGGCGATAGATCCATCTTGTTCTTTGCGAGGCGGAACAAGGGCTACTATGAACCTGAGATGAGGTTGTATATTCTGCATCTCCCGGCTTTGACGTTGGCTGGGGGTTTGATTATGTTCGGGACTACAATTGCCAGAGTAAGCCATCAGCCTTTTATCTTATTTTCACTCAGAAGGAGACAATCAAGTTGAACCTGCTAACCCGGTATCAGGGCCTCCACTGGATCTGGCCAAGTATCGCCGGTGCGCTTTTCGGCTTCGGACTAGGCAGTATTGGCGATGCGGCGTTAACGCTGGTGATTGATAGTTATCGCGATGTAAGTTCCTACCTTTTCAGAAGTCCATACACTAGAAGTTTCTTCTAACTAGCATATGATACCAGATAACCGGCGACGCTTTCACAGGCATAGCCTTCCTCCGCAACGCCATTAGCATCGGGATCCCGTTTGCGATTAGCCCGTGGCTAGAGCGCTCAGGCGCGCAGAATATGTTCATTGCGTGCGGGTTTATCAGCTTGGCAGTTACATTGACTATTATTCCAATGGTTCTGTATGGCAAGAAGATGCGTATGGTGACTGCGGGTCGGTACCGGGTTATGGCTGGTTTGCAAGACTAGTTAGGGTTCGTTGTGCAGGACAGACTTGGGAGTGTGGTCCAAAGGCCAGAGAGGAAATCTTCAGCTGCATCCATACGTAGCAGCCTATCTCTGATCTACATCTTATCTTCTTATCTGGTCCCGAGTTCGGCGCTGTTCGGGTGGGATATAGCCGATACCTAGGGAAGGCAAGGGACCCCGTAGTCGAAGCCCGAGCTTCAGTTCGAGCCGTTTCTCCTCGGCGTCAATGCTGAGCTCCACTTGACGGGGCGGTTAAACAGAGATCTAATCCGTTCTGCACATCCTCATATTACTACTTTGCAAAATCCACTTGCAGTTCAGCCCTGGGATGGACGCAATGGCGCTATGGAATAATATGCACACTATCGTAGCTTTAGCGCTGACTCGAGTCAGGGACGCCACGGGCTGATGGATGTCTCACTCTCACACTTGTTTGGCTATTTTTTTTAGTGTAAACGGTGTCGGCAATTTTGTAACTGGTCTGTATAAATGCTCGAAATGCTGTACCGGAAAGGAAACGAAATATGATATGATACAGAAATGATAGTGAAAGGTCAGAAAGCAGGGTAATGCTGTTCTAGCTCGATAAATAAAAAGAAAATAAAAGAAAGAAAGGCTGCGCTAGCCAGTGTGGTAAGTGGATAGAATAAAATCCAAAAGAAAAGCAGAAGCAAAGGACTTTATAGCCTCGTCGAGACACCCACTACAAACCGTCCAGGAATAGTACTCGCCAACTTCCCTTCACAAGCGCCATGAGATACCCCATCGTTCGAGGATCAAGTACTTAGCATCAAAGCCCATCGACAGTGAAATTACCAGTGTCGCGATTAGTACTCTGGACAGATGAGGCTGTCTTAGCTAGAAGCATGTAATGCTTTGTCTCATCACACCAACGGGAGTTGATACGTGTCAATTCGAGCGACACTCTGAATTTAGATGATGACCATTCTACAAGGCACAATGCACGACTTCGTCCTCAGACATAAAAACATCAGCATATCAGCCTCCTCCACTTCCACCACTTCCTCCCCCTCCTCCTCCTCCACTTCCTCCTCCTCCGCCCCCGCTGCCTCCTCCGCTATCTCCGCCACCGCAGCCCCCGCCCCCGCCTCCACCACAACTCCCACAGCTCGCACCACAGTTCGCACCACAAGCAGCCGCAGTAGCCTGCGTCCCACAAGCTCCACACCCGGTATTGAAACTGACGGACAGCGAAAAGTTCGCATTCGGAATACGGGTGTACTCCACCGCGTAAGTCGGATACTCCCCCGGCGGATCGCCCCCCTCTGCACCCCAGAACACCAGTTCCCGTTCCTGGATCGTCCGCGGCAAATGCCGCTTCTCCCGCATGGTTTCGTAGGTTTGAATGGGATGATTATAACCAGAAAGCCACCTTGCGACGAAAAAGTCGTCGTGGGTGCGGTGTTCCAGCACGTGGCTGTATGGCTGTGCGCGGTTGATACCGCCGAGCTTAATTCGATCGGTTGATGGGTCGGATTGGAGGTGCAGCCATTGCGTTGCGGACCGGAAGTGCAGGCTCTGGGACATGGCTGTTGCGCCGGCGGAGAGGCAATCCAGTGCTGTGAGGACGGTGAGGCGGTTTTGCATCCATGATGCTTCCGAGGTAGGATTTGGACTCAGTTTGGAGGGCGGATACGCGAATTTGTCTCTGGATAGGTGCAGGGCGATAATTGACCAGGAGTCGAATGGGAAGGCCCAGAGGTGTTTGGAGAGGGTGCAGGTGCCGCACTTGGCTGGGTAGCGGTGGAGTGCTTCGGTGCAGTCCCACGGGAAGAGGGTTTGATGAGGATAGAGGTGTTTGTTGAATCCGGCCCAGTCGTACCAGTATTCGTGCAGGGAATCAATCAGGTCGGGGCCGGTATAGCAGCCAAAGTGAAAGCGGCGGATATACTCCTCTGTCAGCCCGTACGGGACGTTGGTGATGGTGTTTGGGTGTTCGAACGGATTTTGTGCCGCGCGAGGGCGACAGACGAAGCTCATGCGGTAGAGCGGTTGCGGGGGGTCGTTGTCCGAGAGAGTGACTAAAGCCGGAGCGACAAGTGGTCCAAAGGCTTCCCAGTCGATCAGCGAGTTACAGAATTGCTGGCAGTTATTGGTCAATCCGTCCCATGTGAGTCTGGTCTTGCTGTCCAGCAACCTTCCCGCAATACTTTTGAAGTAAACTGACAGCCATGGACTAAGAAACGCTTTGATTTTGTCGTGCAGTTCCTGGCGTGTACCCTCCGCACTGTCACTGCTTGCTTTCACCAGTAGTGTAATGATCTGGTCCTCTGCTTCCGATAACGGCCAGCCTGTGAAAGGAGTCCCGACGACTTGTTTCAGAACCGCTTGGAAGCGTTTCCTTTTTTGTGGTCCACCACTGGCATGGCGCCATAGCTGTCTTTCTGTTTCCCCACAGACGGCAAGGAAAGTGAGGTCTGCCGTTTGTTGCTCTTGTCCGAAAATTGGATCGCGAAGGGATATTCCGACCCCATTTCTACTCCTGTTACCATTAGCATTTTCAATTACTGTCGGAGCACACTTACTCTTCACTACCGTTTTCAAACACCAGTGGCCCAACCCGAACGGCCACGCGAATGTTCTTCCATGGGTTCTCCTGCACGAAATCCTTGTACAGCCACTCGTCCCCGACCAGGCGCATGTTGCCAGACCTTGAAGCGGCAGAGTAGATGCCAGACCGACTATTGTAATCACTCTGAATTACCTTCGCCAAGGGAGTAGGACGACTTGAAAGACCTGATTTCTTCTGTGCTTCCTTGACGCTCAAGTACTTTGCGTCGGCCAACATATGCACCCCTGGTTTGCCCTGTAGCCCAGATGGTCGCCGAATTTCATTCGCATGTTTTCGACAGGAACTGCAGCGAGTATGCTTACTGATGTAGTCGTCTACCTGAGAAGCAATGGAATGCTTGTATTGCTTGATGTAGGCCGGGTCTCCGTAATGGTGCTCCCAGTAGCAATCCTCGCAGATTGTCTGTGTCGACTTGCCAGTGGCTTGATACATACTCCCCCGGATGACACGTTTGCATTTACTGCAAAGGAGGGTTGAGACGACTGGACACCCCTTGAACCCTTTCATGATCATTCGTAACTGCGGAGTGAGAGGGCTGGGCGTATTTCCTGCCGGTGAGTGCTCAATGGCTTTTTCGATGTCCAAGAACCCAGCTGCTTGGAGAAGCAGACGTGCTCGTCGTTTGGCAGCATCCGTCTCAACAGGACGTTGTAAAAGGCGTTCATGTACATCGGCATTCACCTCCGTCCTCGTCTTCGCTGCTGCCAGCTCCATCGCACGGACTTGTGCGCTCCTCACCACGCATACCTTTAGGTTGAGGCTAGTGGATACTTGGGATGGTAGCGTGGGGGGTGTAAGCGTGGACGGTGGGACGACATTCGCGATAAACGTGTCGAAGCCGTTGACTAGTGCATTGTCTGCGTCAGGGCGGATATGCTGGAACTCGGATTGCTGCCATTGTCGTAGAGTGGAAACAATGCAGTTCAGCTCTTGATTGACACCAGTCCAATAGAGAGATTCAAGCTCTGCTAGAAGGTGATCGGCGGCATTTCCGACGTCAGTCCAGGCAGGATCGCCTGGGTTCCCCGAGGAAACAGGTTGAGTCTGTTTAGACTTGTCGAATAACCGGGACAGTCGCGACATTAGATAAATTGAGTTGGTATGTTATGTGGTGATTAAATGACTGCACACTGCAGTATGAACCTTATATAACTGCTTCTAATGCAGTCTTAAGTATTCAGAAACATCACACGATCAGCCTTGCGCTAGGAGCAGTTCACGTGTGCCTATCCGAGCCTGGGGGGCTGTGATGCTCGTATTCTGGGCACCAAGGCAAATTCACGCATCAAATTCACGCACATCAAATGACTGGCAAGCTGCGCCCCACGCTTGGCAAGGCTGGATGTGTTCAACTGACCGTTTGCTCGGTCTGAGCATATATCTACCGTTGGATACTTAACAATCGACACGGAACCAGCAGGTTTCTGTCTTGCGCATCACGATCAAAATGGCCGTCCTATGCACTGCATCGCAGACAATGCTGCACAAGAACGCCGGGTCCTTCAACGCGGTGTTGGCGTCCGACAGAGCTCGAAAGCAGAATTTTGGCGATCTCAATGAAGACATACGAGTTCCCGATCCTAGGATCTTCGAGGATCCAATTGCGTCGACTGATGCTACATCCCTCCCAAACATGGCTCAATGTGCCGCGCACTTGGAACTGTTGCAGGCGATCAACCATATCCGCCGGGAAGTGCTCAATTCAAAGGACTTGGATGTGATCCTCAACATCAAGCCAGAGAAGCGGACAGTGGTGCAACGTTACTCCCGGAAAACCATGGAGGTAAAAGATCCTAGGTTTCAGCAGAAACGACAGATCAAATGGCCATTTTATCTCAGGCTGGGAGTCGCCAGATTCTTTCTCTGGCTGAAGAAGATGGATGAGACGTTAGCTTCAAATAAGAATAAAGTCCTTGAGTTGCCAGCCTGTCCTCCACTAGGTATGTTATCCAATAATTCCAGAGCAATGGCTAATGATTAGATGTGCTCATCGCGTGGCACTCTGCCCTGTTGAACCCGGCATGGTTCAGTAAGTACTGTGAGAACAGTGGGATCAAGTGCATGCGGCGCGTGGTATTCCCATGGGGCCAGATTGTAAGTCCTTTCTTCAAATTCTAGTCGAAGCTGACTGTCTAGCACCAATGCATCAATGACGAAGACTGGAGTTTCAGTCTGCCGTCCGACGCAAGGGAGCACTTCATGAGCCTGACTGGCCAGGAAGCAGACCTGCTGGCCTATCTTCTGAGTCCAAAGCCTGAGGCTTATACCTCTCTCCTACACGCTTACAAGGACTCGGCACCTGACAATCGGGTGTACCTAAATGTGCTGGTCAGTCTCAGTCTGGACAAGAAAGAGGAGCTACCGCACAGCGCCTTCATTACATCCTGCCACGCAGCCGCCTACCCAGGCCCATACGCGACATATCTATTCGCCGCAATCGAGCGCCAACGCGTCTTCGTCGACAAGATGGTCGGATACCTCTGGATCCGCAGCCCTGGCGTCCACGGGACGCTGTCCAGAGCAATCACCCGCTACGAGTACTTCTTACAGCTATTCAAACTCCGTCCGGGAACGACTCTGGTCCCAACGCTGGACATCGACCTGGTGTGGCATACGCATCAATGCTCGGCGAGCATGTACAAAACTGGTATGGAGAAACGGGCGGGCAGGTTCATCAACCACGACGATACCATCCCGCCGGGGGTACTGCGGACGCAGTCGGACGAGACGTCGTTGCTGTTCAGAGACTACTTTGGCATGGAGTATCATATTTGTCTGTGCTGGGAGTGCGAGGCTCTTCAGTCGGCTGTGGATGAGTGTGGTGACTGCGAGGGAGATTTTGAGAAGCTGGCGAATAAAGTCGTCAATGATTTGGCGGCTCATCGGCTGCTGGAGTTGAAGCGGAGAAAGCAGGTATGAGGCGATACGGGGTAGATGAACTACTAGAGATTTACTTGTGATTGGTAGAATGAATCACCCAGTGATTAATCGAACAAGTCAGTTGAGTGGGCTAACAGTCTGGCTGCTCTGGCCTATGTTAGAAACAAACTCCAGTTTAGGCGTTGACCTCCACGCTTACCTCTTGATCTCGCAACCAGTTGTTGGCCAAACATGTACTGCTGCTAAATCAAAAATACAAACCAACGAACCAGCACACTTATTTCGAACCCCCACTGGATGTCTGCAATGTCTGCAGGCAGTCTGGTATCTTGGGGCGGGATGATGTCTTGGCTTATTTATACTAGATGCACGCCAACTTCCCAAGGACCGGGGCTTGGCACGGTTCCAAGCATTCAGTGGCCATGTTCTCTCAATCTTATGTGAGAATCCCACTAAAAGTCGGGTGCTCATGCTTATGTCCTGCGCAGGGCGTGGATATTTGGGTCTAGAAACAATGATAAGCACTAACAAAGACCAAAGAATTGAATACGGCAGATGATCCTAGAGACTTGGCTGCTCACTACTGCTCTTCAGCTCCCTTTTAGCTGAGGGTTGGACCCTCCAGCATGTCAGCTCAGGGGTAACGCATATAAAAGGGGAACTGCCCATTGAGATGGAGGGCCCATTGTTCATGGCGTCTGCTGTAGCCAAACAGTATAGCCTCGTGCTGTCATCACAATATGAGACTGCTCAACCTGCTTCTAGCTCTCTCGCCGCTGGCTCGAGTCTCTTCGACTATACCTCAAGAATGGGGCAACTCCAGTGGGCCTTTGGGAGGCAAATTGATCAATGACCCTGCGCGCCTGCCAGAACTGCATGCAATGCACGATGAGGTGATCAGGATGTTGAACACGGGCGAGGCTATCCCTGTAGAGCGGTCGACGAACCTCACCGGGCATGGCCAGCACGACAAGCGCGTATACCAGGCCTTCGGCCTCCTCGGAGATTTTGTCGCATGCATGTTCGGTCTCAAGACTATTGAAAAGATTACCGACAAATTACCGGACCTTTTTACAGGAGGCGACATTGTTTGGACGAGCAAGGATAACTGCCGCGCGTATTTCAGCACTCAAGGAGGGGGGAACGAAGTGTTCCGAACTTATGGAAAAGACCATGGGAATCCCACATCCGAGGTATATAAAAAGTGACTGATTAGTAGTGGGCTGTGTGTGCACACCATCGATGCAACCACTATTCGACTCGAGTGGAACGCGGTATTCGGCACTTCAGGCTACGGCGTTTACTACAGAAGTGTTAGGGACAATACGGCGCGGAAGCTAGATGGTACAACGACAGAGACATCATACGAAGTCGGCTTCCTGTTCCCAGGAAGTTGGAACTTCGAATTCTGTGTGTCGGCCTTCAACGGTAACCTGGAAACCGCTCCCGTTTCCTGTATTACCCCGCCTGTTTGCTGCGGCTATAGAAAGAGAGACCTGGTTCCAGGAAACTATACTGTTGCGGAAGACGTAGCTGAAGACAAAGGGCTTGCGGACCTGTTTGCAGCTTACCAGCAGACTGCTGAGTTTGCACCCCTCGTTGAGGCTGGTTACGGCCGGGAAGATATGGAACTGCCGTCCATTCTATAAACATGGAATTATCAACGATATGGTAAAGTTAGTTACGATTGTTGTCTAACATGGTAGCTATACTACAGACATTCAATTGGGTAACATCTGAACTGTGGACTGTAAGAAGTTGCAGCCATCTGAGTCATTTAGTTCTGTCACCCTAGCATTAGTACCTTTAGAGGTATAATGATCCCTTGAGTATATTAACTCATAGGATTATGTACTAGTCTTTAAACTAGTATTTGATTTTACCCAGTTAGATTTAACCCCTCGTAGTCTAAAATAGAATGTGACCTAGTTATATTAAGATTAAATAGATATTATAATAGCGCTAGGCATAGCCAGAACCCATAGCAATCCTTTTCCGACACAAACTGCGCTATGTCCTTGGCTAACTTATGCTCATATTTATATATAAGTCTCCACTGAGTGACCATCCCTCCAACCCAACAACTATTTTCAAGTTACCACTCCATGCAAAGAAAATGAAGCTGCTTCTCCTCCTTGCCAGCACTGCCCTCGCAGCATTGCACAACCCCCTCCCCGGCCACATCTCCCTCCTCGCCCGCGACTCCACCGGCAACTGCACCGCCAAAAACACCTGCTCTGACTGCTACGGCCCGGGAAACATCCTCTGCGACAACGCAGGCTGCATCAATCCAAAAAAGGCGCAGCAATGCTGCAAAGGCGGCTGTATATTCCCTCCCTTCCATCAACATATCCTATCGGTACTAACAGATCTAGACTACTGCGTAGCAAAAGATAACTCCTGCTGCAGCGCCCTGGTACCCCCCTACCTTTCCCTAAATCACTACACATACTGACGACCAAAAGGGAACCGGAACACCAGGCACAGACGGCCTCCTCCCCTCCCCCACGGGCTCAGCCTCGTCGTCTGGCACAACCTGCACACCACAGCAAACCAATGAAGAATGCTGCTCCGAGAACGGCCTTTATCCGTCCCTGAAATGGTGCTACGGGAGCTACCCCGACCAAGTATGCTACAACCCCAAGTACCAGACCTGCTGTTCCGAGGGGACGGTATGTTTCGGCGAGGGGTGCTGCGATCTAGTTGTATGTTTCTCTCTTTCTCTCCCTGTTGCGATCAAGCCTGACGGGAGGTGTCTAGAGCGCCAGTGCTATCACGCCGGATCCTGCGGTCGCGACTGCGTTGCCCAGTGGGAATAGTGGGTCCGTGTCTGCGTCTACGCGGGGGTTGGGCACGACCTCGGTAACGTTGGGTTCTGGGTCTGCCATTATTGCTACTGCAACCGCATCGTCCAGTCCGAGTCAGAGCACGAATGCGGCTCTCGCGACGGGAATTAATGGTGCGTTGATGGGTGTGGGAGTGGGAGTGGGAGTGGCTGTGGCTGGACTGGGGTTGTAAATAGGCTCGAGCGCTGATTGTCTCCTGACAGGAACAGGGATGGCTTGCAGGTGCAGCTAAGGCCAATGCGGCTGGATACGAGGCGATAATTTTATTCACCAGTAGGATGAGGCTATTGTCCATCGCCAAGGGAAAGTAATTTAGTTCTCGTGTTGGATCGTGTCCACCAATGCGAGGGTGGGTAGTCTCGTATTCCGGGTGATGCCTCGAATTAAGCTAGCCTTGAGGCTACATAATGTAGTCTATCTTACGACGATTATCTCGGAAGGCTGATGAGTCTGAGATAATGGCCAGCCTCACAGTTGCAGAGGCTTCCGGCTTGATCGCCGCGGGCGTGTTCATCCTGCAATTACTCCTCCCGCTGTCTCTGCCACTTATCCTCATCGCTTTCCTGTCCGACGAGAACTCAATCATCAGTTGGTACGCGAACGGCCATCTTCCATGTCCCACATTAAACTGATCTGAGACAGGAACGTGCTCGCCCGCTTTCTCCACTCAACCCTATGGCCCAGCATCCTTGGCACCAGCACGGCGGCCGTATCCGGCGTGCAAAAGAGGCTGACTATAACCGGGTACATGCACACGATCATCCTAGGCGTCGTGTCAGTCGCCTCAATCGTGACTCCACTGGGCCTATATGATTCCATCGAGCCGGCGGGCTCACCAACGCCTGTACCATTCGCCTACATCAAAGGCACATCCGCGTTCAGTTACGGCACGCCGGATCGCATCGATGCCCCATTTACGCGCAACTGCGGCCTCCAGCAGGCTTGTCCGGGGACGAGCCTGAATGAGACATGTCACCAGCAGGGTCTGCTGGAGAGCTGTAGCGCCATCTACGATAGTCTTATCCCGGAGCAACTGGCAGATGTATTTCGCGACGGGGCGAGCGCGTTCGGTCCTTCGGTCTCGAGTATTTTCGACATGCAGTACCGAACCTTTTTCAATGGGACGGACCAGTACAGTGCGCTGGGATGGTATGCGAAGCCGTCGTATCGCTCGCTGCAGGTTTTGATCCTAGATGAGAAGGTCGAGGCTGTGGAGGGGTTGATTGTTGATATGGTGGACGGGGGGATAGGGTTTAGGAATCATACGGCGCCGGCCAAGGCACTGAAGTACGGCTCGAGATGGGATGAAGATATCCTGTTCATCCAGCCGGAGACGCAGTGCGTGCCGTTGAACTTTTCGATCGAGTTCCAGCTGCCGCCGGCTCTGGAGAAGAGTCTTTCTGTTGTTAATCTGGTGCTGAAGGACCACGGGGGGCTGTCGAATCTGGCGCAGCCTCGTCCCTCGATCAGTGTTCCTGTCAATGGGCAGAAGTTTGATTTGCGGCAGAGAGCGTGGAATGCGGCGTGGTATAACAACTTTCTTACCCTGGCGTACTTCAATGCGACGGATCGGGATCCTACAAATATCACGCGTCTGGATGTCACGCCAGGACAGACCTTCAAGCTGCAGGATGCAAACTTCACCATTGGATATCGCAACATCGAGACGACAATCAGTCTGGGAGAGTACCTCAATCTTCGCTTGAGTAACTCCACCGTTAATCCCAACAATATCACCCAAAAAGACTTCGACCTTGCGACAACCCTCTGCGGCGGGACAACCTCGTCCAGCCCCTCCACCATCACCAGTGCCCTCATCGGCTGCGGCCTCGTCTACGGCGCGGCCAACCGCACAGACGGCGTCTCCCCGCTACGAACAGACCCAAACTCCCCCTGGAGTATCCCGCTCTACATCTGCGCCAGCGCGGTCAAGGCCAGCCTCAAGACCGTCTCCTTCCACTACAACGGCACCGGCCTCGACGCACTGTCAATCACTTCACTGTCTGAAAAGACGTACCCCTCTCCACCCCTCTGGGCCGTCGAAGACCTCCCAGACCGAACTCTCGAAGAAGTCCAACCGCTCTGGGGCATCCTCCCCGAAAACGCGACTTCACCCACCAACCCGGCCATCAACCTGTCTACAATCGCCAGCCCATCCCTCTACCTACCGGGCTACATCGACCCCACCACCACCCCCTTCACAGGGCTCGCGCCGGTCCCCGTCTCCACGGGCCAAAACCTCCCAGGCGTAGACTTCTACACGCAGTCGCTTTACCGCGCACTAAGCATCAGCAGACCCGCCGGCCAGCCATTTGCAGATTACACCGGCTGGACGAGTCTCGCTCTCTACGCGAAATGGCAGAATCTCTCGACAACTGCCGCCGGCGCAGCGAAGATTCTTGATCTCGTGTGGACAGATTTCGCGGCGAACGCTATGGTGGGGACGAGGGCTGTTGCAGACCAGAACCAGGTGCGACCGGTCACGGTGTTTGAGAGGCGGATACGGTATAGGCTTCAGTATGCGGTTCCGGGGATTGTGGTGTTGGCTGCGACGCTGGGGATTGTGGCGAGTTTGGTTGTTTTGGGGTGTATGCGGCGGACGGGGGTTAGGCGGTTGAAGGGGTTTTTGGAGAGGACGGCTGTGGGGAGGGTGCTGGGGTTGGTGCTTTTGGATGAAGATGGCAAGGATTGGGTGAGCAAGGTGGGTGGAAAGAGGGTGAGGATTACGGAGGGAGAGATTACAGTGCAGGAACGGTTACTCAGCGCTGAGACGAAGAGCGACGGACATGAAAACGATAGTGTAGAAGCAGTAGATATTGAGGATAGCTAGGTAGAATACAGTGTTCACTTTTCATATCTCACAAAAGCAGAATCACTTGCTCATCTTCCTCTTCTTGTTCACGTGCTTAGGACGGAAGCTCTCGGCGTACACCTTGAAGAACTCCACCGGCTCCTGCGGATGAACACCCGTCACATCGTGGAATGCAGTGGTGGAAATGTAGTTGGTCTTGCCCTCGCGGACAAGGGAGTAGTACTCGAGAAGATACTGCAGCTCGGACTCGTCGCTCTCCGACTGCGCATGCAGGACCTTCTTTGCCTCGGCCCTGGGACTGTCAGCTCGTCGCTTTCAGGTGGTTGGAGAGATCTTACTCTGAGATATTCTCGAACTTGAGGTCTGTGCCCAGCGCCTGGCTGGCTGCGCTGGCGAGTTCGTCACCGGTCGTGAGCATCGGTCCTGCGCTGTTAGCTCGCCTGCGCTCAATCTAGCTTATTGAGCACATACCGGTCAAAACCATCAGTTGCCCGCGGTGCTTATCGGCGAAGCCATGCTTGCCTTTGCCGCAGAGGACATGGGCGACCACTTGTGCGACGTCCTATTTGGTCAGTTTGATTCCCACAAAGGGAGGAGAGAACATACACCCAACGCGATAGGAGCGAATTTATGATTCTGTCCCACAGGAATAGGGAGGATACCCTCCGTCTGCGCCTGCTCCGAATACAGCAATAGATTCTCGGCGTAGAAGCCAGCCCTACACACGTCAGCTTGCCATCGCCTCTAGGAGCAAGTTAAGAATAAGGAAGACGTGCATACCTAACAACAACAGGCGAATGCCCAGTCTGAGTAGACGAATCCCCCTTGGAAGCCATAAATGCCGCCTCGAGATCAATAAAGCTGCGGAGATGAGGCTGCTTGTCTCTCTCAGCGAGGTCGCATCCCGCTGAGCTGACGAAGCAGACATTGGCGATATTGGCCTTCTTCGCCGCTTCGATCATCTCCATCGTGATGTCGAATTTCTCTTTATGCGCCGGCGGGATCAGGCACATGGCCTCGGCGCCGATCTGCTGCAGGGTCTGGACGGTGTGCTTCAGACGGCCTGGTTCGTGCGCAACAATCTTGACGCCCAGCTTGGCGAGTTCCTTGCATTTTTCTGCGTGGGGGTGCAGGGTGAGACCGGCGACGGACTTGATGTGGGATTTGAAGGTGTCGTTTGTGAGGAGTAGCTCGGCGATGAGGAAGCCAGTGTGGCCGTCCACCGCGGTGATGCAGACTGTGCGGGACATTTCAGCAATTGGTCGATTCTTGTCAATTCTTGTCAATTCTCGTCAATTCTCGTCAATTCTCGTCAATTCGTGTCAATTCAATTGTTCGGAATTCCTGAACTTGGCTGCTGGAAGGGTGAGGTTGTGCTGTTTATACTAGGGCTAAGCGCACACCGCGTCATTGTGCTATCACCACCTTGATTATGCACGTTTCCGGAAACTTGGCTTCAGATCTTGTTTCCGGTATCTGGGCATGTAGCCTGATCTACCAATGACGTCCAAGTGATCTATGATGCCGATACCTGTCTTGGTCTAGATCCGGCCACATCTACACTGTGACCAGTCGATTTAGATATGTCCTACAGGCTACAGTCTACAGTCTAGACCGATTCACGAACTATAATGGCCAATAAATTGGTACTATTACAAACACTACTAATGACCCATTGGCCGCTGATGACCCATAGGCGACTCCTGTCCTTCATGCGGCCACTTGCGGAACAAATCCGCCAGCTGGTCAAGTGGAGCAGTTAACAATCCCACAGCCGTCTCGAAGGGTGGCTTGTTGGGCGCACTGGGATGCGAGCGCGTCGGCACAAACATCTTGGTCCGATCGAAGCTCTTGGAAAGACTGACGCTGTCGTCGTGGGACAGAGCCTGGTCGAGCTTGACCAGGTCGTTAGTTTCTTCTTCCTTGATGTGCTCTGCGAGATCGGCCATCAAGGATTTGATGGTGGGAATGAAGTCGGCGTTTGAGGGGTCCAAGTTCTGGAATTTCTTGAGTTTTTCTTTCACCTGTGGTTGTCAGTTTTATCACTGGAGATTAGAGTAAGATGAGAGAGTACAGTTTGGTGCTCCCTCCTGTCTTTCTCTGCCATTGAGATTCCATCCGGGAGATGTTTCTCGAACGCAGGATAGACGACGAGCTCCTCGCCGATGGAGTGCCGGGCTAATTCCCAGGTGAACAGATTCTGATAGCGAGTCTGCTCATCGCGGTCCTTTGCGTTGATGATCCTTTGGTAGCAGGCTTCGATCTCGCGGTGATCCTGCTTGACCGTGTCGGTAATTCGTCCGATCATTTGGATGGGAGAGGCGGAGACGCTTCTTGTTGCGATGGGAAAGGGTTGGAATCTGGAAATGGGGATGGAGAGTGGGATGGGGCGTAGGAGTCGCACGGGAACAGCCATTTTGTACGGTTATGGGCTCCTTCTTACAGGGACGATTGGGTTATATAGCTGGAGGTACGATGTCATGATGAGAGAGTGGCAGCTTAGCTATCCAGCTGATTTTACTGGTCATGTCGTCACTGCCAGTATCCATCACTCAGGATAGGAGGATATAGTTTCCAGCATTCGCTGCCGTCACCATGAGATAGTAGTAGCAGTCTACTGCTAAGCAGACACTGGCGTGATGATTGTAACGTTTTCTCAATGCCAATGTGTATGCACTATTTTATTGATCTACATACGGGCAGTCTTGCATGGAGGGATAGCCATCCGGTCTAGAACACACAGATACCTTGCTAATTCCCTCCAGCAGCTCCTAGTAGATCTGTCCATGTCAGATCTCCACTGGTGTCCGGATGTGGTAAGAGTGACGCCATATCTTGGCAGGCTCATTGACTCTACTAAAACCCGACTTATCCTCACCAGAGAATCGATAGATGCACAATGTGACATAATAATAGGCCATTGTAACATCCATTGTGACAGGGATATTTATTACTTTTAGTCTCACTATCCAGACTCTAAACCACAGGTCAACATCCGCTTCTATCCCCAAATCCAATGCAGAAGGCTAAAAGCCAAGGATATGCGGGAACCTGAAGCTTGATTCTACAAGGCCTTCCCAGTGATGTCATCAAGCATGTCCACTCAAGCCTCAGCTTCCATAAATAGTGATCAAGGTGCGCGTTTTATAATAGTAGAAAGTAAATAAATCAGTTGTACTACACTGGCATTTCCATCCGTCCTATTGGAGTTGACAAACCAACATGGGTTCCCGTGCACATGCACAGTCGTCCAAACATGCCATCAAATTACGCGGAGCAGGAGGGGCCAGTGTAAGCATTCCTTGAGGCGCGTAGCTGTCAAATATTAACGACAGTAGGCGCAAGGAACCCGACCCTCGCAGCAGGATCAATACACTATAATCCTTCCGGATGAGATTCCCAAGACGACGATTCACGATGAACTAGCCATTTTTGCGGTCTACGACGGACAGTAAGGCAGACACCTTTCATTATTGATTGAAGTGTATTAATGAAGACAGTGGCTCTAGAAAGGTCGCGCACCACGCAAAGCGACACATCAGGGAGCTCCTCTTTGAAGGCGACGCGCTACAAGCCGGTCGCTATCAGGACGCAATCCGACAGGCCATCCAAAAAGAAGAGGAAACGCTTCTTGAGGAGTGTCAAGAGGGGGAGGAGAAATTCGCGATCTCGGGATCAACGGTCTCGGTAGTGATTATTAACCTTAACAAGGGCGTGATGGTAGTGGGCAACCTGGGTGACTCGCATGTCCTCATGGGCGAGTGCGATATAACCGGGCAATTGGAGACTGTGGTATGCTATGTCCCCCTTCAGTGCCGCAGACAAAGCTAAGAGTGTAGCGTCGCTTGACACAAGACCACAAACCCGACTGTCCGGAGGAGAAGGAGAGAATCGAAGATGCAGGGGGAGTAGTCAACTATGAGTCCGAGACGGCGCGGATAGGTATGCTGCTTTGCATTACTTACAACAAAGCTAACGTGAATAGGAGCTTTGAATATGTCGCGAGCGCTCGGAGACCTGCAGTACAAGAACCCGCTTAATAATGATACTGCAGGTCCAAGCACGACAGGGCAGGAACTAGCGGCCATGACACCGTCGATTGAACAGGGCAACTTTTTGTCTACTGAACCGTCTATTACCCGGGTAGATCTGCGGCAAGACCGTCGATATATCCTGGCTTTGACGACAGATGGTGTGACCAACGTGATGAAGGACAATGCCATCATCGATGAAATCAAGACACGGCATGAAGGGGGACTAAGCGTGCAGCAGGTAGCTGACCAGCTGGTCCGGGATGTTGCAGAGGGCATGCGGAGGGACAACGCTACATGTATCGCGGTGTTCCTTGATGGATGTTTGTCCTGACATGCTTGACCTACGTACTATGCATCGGATAGGAAACGAGAAAGACGAAGAATCCTCATGTAAATGATAGAAGTATTTATGATCCAATATCATCCATCTCCAGCTGTCGAATCTACGGGCAAGTCCCACCATAGAATTGGCGCCGAATATTCCACCTATTCCACCGTTCCAACACGGTAAGACTCGGTCTTTCGCTGATACTAGACCCAAAACCGGTAATTCTGTTTCGCAATTCCTCTCCACTGACTCCCTCCTTGCTTCCATTCCTGTTCCAGGTTCGCGTGCTGGTGCTGGGGTGCATGCACAGTATATGCAGTTGCGGAGAGTGGACTGTGAGCTCCCATTCTCGGTCCTGGTCCCTGCACATATGTGTATAGATCGCTTTCTCCTCACTTGATGCCGTCAGGTTGGTCACCATTGTAACTGTCAGACTTTGTGGATCAACGCGCAGACGAGCCCCTCCTTCTGCATGACCTATCGTATAGGAAGGTGACTGTCTCTGGTTTGTTGTGGAGGGGCTTTCACCGTAGAACAGCTCTTCCCGCGATGATACGAGCGCAGTCGACCGTAAAAGAGAGAACCTCGGACTAAGTTGAAAGAGGAAATGGCCCCTACCCTCTAGCAGGCTGCTCCTGTACTGTGACTCAGCTTCATCATTCGACATATTAGGGATATATGCCCCTAGCACAGCTGTACAAGGCTCATTGGTAAACAACAGAATATGTGAATGGCGATCGCCTCGTAGTTGTTGCAGCAGATGGCCCATTCCTAGGTCTTCCGTTCGAGGCAGCAATTTTAAACTACAATCAGTTGACCCGGAGGCCTCCATGCCGAGCCGGAGCAAAAGAGTAACTGCCGCCAGGGTATAATTCGGTAGTCGTTCCTCTGGTGGTACCATCGTCTCCCTTAGACTGCGGGGCTGGAATATAACGCCCCAGAAGCGGTAGAATCGTGCGCAAAGACCCGGCTGTACGGGTTAGGGCCATCTAGGCATAAAGATGAGGGATATACTCACGAGAACATCTGCCACGATTCCCGCATCGACCGTCTGGTCCTCATTACAAACCGCGTCCGCAATACTGTCCGCCAGTTTCTGACAAGCAGATGAGGATTGGTCATCGAACATACCAGAGGGTAAGCGTGGCCCCGGGGCATCCCACACTCTCAGCTGCAGGAGTAACCTCACGAAAAGGGAGAACTCATCTCGAAAAAGTCGACGCCTGATCAAACCCCTAGGTTGTATCCTCTCGGCCGCATCTCGCAGCTCATCGTGTGAGGGCGCCAAACTTGAGTGAGGCAGTGTCGTAGCCAGCACGTCCATGATGTCGTCTACTGCCCACTGGTTCTCCGCGGAATAGAATTGCGCGGGTTCGCTAATGCATTTAAGCATTCTCCGAAAATCCGCTTCCCGAAATGACGCCTCATCGTGATCCCCCCGCTCCCGCATCCCTAGTGAGTCCGTGGCTCGAAAGACAAGGAGGGCAATCGCCCGCTGAAACCCCTTTACATCGATCCTGCTCCCGCGAGAACTACATGCGAATGGATAATGCGCGTAGAAATGCAGACATCGCCAGAGGAGATACACTGGCTCCTGGGATGCAATGCCCCGATGCTGACTGGCAAGGAACCGGCGGAAACTCTCGACGTCCCAGTCTGTGGGATTAGTGTTGGCATGTAGAAGTTGGATGTGGACATACAGTGGTCGAATCCGTCTTGAAAAGTGTGAAGAAAAAAAATGTTCCACACGTCTTTAGCGCCCGCCCAGTGAGGAGCGAGTGTTTCGTTGAGGTTGTCAAGTACCGATTCTGGCTGTGTTAGTATGGGTTCTAGGTTGAGGGGAACGGAACGGACCTCTGGTTACTTCGTCGAGATATTTCTTTACCCTGCTGGAACTGGATATGGAACAGAACATTTCCATTGTCAGGTCGTCATTTTAATGAGGGCTTTTGTGTTTTATAGCCATGCGCAACGTGGCATATAAGAGGCACGCTAGTGGGGGCTGAGGCGCAATACGAGCCTCCCGCTCTCTCGTTTTGGAAATGAGCTGCCTAGTCCTGACGTTATATAAGTCAGTGAAAGGTGGTTTGGGCTACATGTCCCGATTCTAAGATACAACATGGACATGTATGTTCTGGTATAAGTGAGCCGTCGCGGTGCTTTTTTGCGCAGTTCTCTACCATGTGTCATATCTCAAACTAAATGCGCCATTTCACAGAGAAAACTCTAATGCCTTAGAGCAATCCACCGTACACGATCATACATGCAGCAGTTAGGTCATCAATATGGAAATGGGCCTATGATACTACATCAGCATGACAGAGACTTCGACCTGTGACAGTAAAATCTCACCTTAGCCAACAGAGAAGCGTATCCAATTCCCATATTTTGTCCAATCCAGACTAGACACCGCTTGAAATAGTCCTGCAACTCAAGGGGTACGGTGGATAGCTGAGAGGCAATGTACAGGGGATACATCAACAGTAATCCCCCAGCTGCCCTTCCGGGCTGGTTGATGGGATTGCCACGTTGCACCGTCGCAGAGAATGAATACAAATCCTCAACTAGGTGGTACGCAATTGATGATGTAAAGTCCTGAATGAGCTGCGTAGCCTTCAGTCTCTCTTGATCGTTGTCCTCTACGCCAGCCTGGATGAGTTTGAGCCTGAAAATAATATCGAGGAGGTAGCATTGTGCAACGCGACTAACGTTCAGGATGGCTGCCGCGCGAATGTCAGTGTACATGTGTAATGGGCCGGGCCAGTGTCCGACTTCAATGTATGGGTTACTGCTCGCTCGTACGTGGCCTATTGTGGTGGGCTTGCTCTCTGGCGAAAGACTTTCCTCCCACCGTGCTAGGCGGTCATTGAGTATAGCAGCCAGCTGTAAAAGGGCATGTTGACGCGACTCTGTCGATGTCGAGTTTACCAAGACTTGTTCCCCTTCCAACCTTAGGGAGTATATGTCAAGTAGGATGTCGTGTAGTAATCCCAGGTTACTGGCCGAATGTGGCAAGCGCACAAGACCGGGGTCCTAGACAGTCAGCTTAGTAGACTGAATATGTGCATTTACTTACTTTCATCTGCGTCCCTGGGTCAAGGGAGTTACAAGAGAATACTCCACGGATAAAGCGCAATGGCGAGTTCTGGATTTGCAACATTCCCGCTATCCCTCTAACATGTACGTCGATTTGCTCAAGACGTGTCTCATCAGCCATGACAACCTGCCCTATCAGTAATCCGCTATAGCCAAGCTGCAAGAGTGACATACCTCGTAAAGACCCATCAGCCAAGCCAGCTGAACAGGCTCTGCCCTCTTGGCCACAAACCCTGAACTTGCAATCTCCTCTGCCAGATACCGCAGCAACTCATGGTACAACACCTCTGCCTTGTTGATAAAAGACGGCCGATACAGCTTCTTAGCATTATTCGCATAGCTAATCATCGTGCAGGCTTTTGCAAGAACCGAGTCCATTCCTTTGCGCTTGACCTGCATCTCAAGATCATTGAGAAAGCCAACGGATGCGCTGATGATATCCTGTGAGGAAATGGAAAAGTCATAGAAGAATCCACGCACGGCATATTCCACTACATCCTCCTCGCTCACTTCTTTTGGAGCAGCGTCATCCGGTAGGCTATCTGTACCAGGGTATGGTGCTCGAACCGGTAGACTACACTTTCGCGCGAGGGGCTTTACACCCGCCCAGTAGTCAGTGGCGGTTATGGTCTCAGTATAGTTCCGCTGGAAGATCAGCGTCTGGCTGGCTTGTTCTTGGTAGCCTGCACATGTGCGGTTTGAATTTTGGCATCGCAGACATGACTGCTCCGTGGTTAACGAGCTGCAAGTATACAAAAAGTGTAGGATAGAGTGAATCTCACAGGACGAGCTTTATCGCACTGTATTAAATTAGCTCTGCCGTAGGCTATGGGTATGACCAACCTTCTTCCTCCGCCGTCTGCATGTTTCACATCCTCGCGAGGGGCCGAGGTAGACCATCCTGAGGGAATTATCTAGTTCATCAGATTCAGAGAATACATACGAGTCATGGATTGACTGAGCTATATTTATAGGCTTACTTGGCTGCTGCCTGCTTACACAAGCAAATTCTGGCGCTTCGGCTTTATTGCGGTAGCTCCGAATCACCGAGCCCATAATCACCGCAATATCGTATGGATGAATTATACTCAAACAGATAAACCCGAGTTCTTCACTCTAACTACTTATAAGACACATTCACCAAACTATAGCAGAACAACCAACTTCTTCGCAGAAATGCCCCCCTTCCCATACAAATCCACCGCCTCCTGCACCTTTTCCAGCCCCGTCCCCACCACCAGAGGCTCAGGGGCAGGCACAAAAGCTCCTGACTGCAGCGCGCGCGGGAGATAGTCCTCGTACACGGCTTTTCCAACAAAGTTGTCCTTGAGCGTAGTCCCGAATATATGCTTCACCTGAATCCCATCCGGAGGCGGCGCAAAGCCGCCCTTGACAGTAGCGACAAACTTCTTCCCTTGTGATTTGCTCAGAATATCAATGCACGCTGCCGTGGCAGTAAACCCGATACAGTCAATTGCACCGGCGAGAACCTTGTCCTTGGCTGCTTGGACGATGTCCTCCACGACAGTTGGACTGCTGTAGTCGAAGACCTGGCTGGGCCCTAGGCGTTTAACGTAGTCGAAGTTCTTCGGAGATGCAGTGGTGATCACCTCGTAGCCTGCAGCGACAGCGAGTTGGATAGCATTACTGCCGACGCTGGATGCACCGCCCCAGACTATAAGTGTCTGTCCAGTGGACGCAGCGCGTGGTTCGCTCGGGAGGTTCAGATGGAGGAAATCCTCTTGGAACATTCCACTTGCGGCAGTTGAGAGACAGAGAGGCACCACGACGGCCTGTTCGTAAGTGATGTGGTCAGGTATTTCGCAGGCGAGGTTGTCTTGTAGGATAGTGTAGGTCTGGAAACCGCTGGCCTCGGTGCGTCCGGCCATGAGCCCGACGACATGGCCTAGGACGCGAATCCCTGGTTTGAATCGGGTGACATTGTCGCCGACGGAAATCACCTCGCCGGCTACGTCCTGCCCGAGAATGGTCGGGTAGTTCAAGGGGAAGAAAGCCTTCGTTTGGATCAGTCCATCGATTGGGTTGATGGCGACAGCATGGTTGCGGATTAGGATTTCGTTGGCCTCTGGCTTGCCGACTGGTGATTCCTTTATTTCAAATGCAATCTTCTTTTCTTCGGAAAGCCAGGCAGCTGTGTTGGTGAGTGTCATTGTGATGAGTGTAGGAATATTACTTTAGTTTGAGAGCACCGAGATGCGGTCTTCAGGGTATAAATAGAAATGATGAGTCAATTTCTGCTGATTAGAGAATGTGAGGCAGTCAAGTGCAAGTCCATCCGTCTTATTTATACCTGAATCGCTCGCTACTTATTTGTCATGCATTGTAGTACTCATATCAAAAGTAAGGCCTAACATTACAAACCCGAGCTCAGGCTTATATCCGAGCCCGGAGCCCGAGTAACCCAACAATGCATCGCGCTGCCATTGGATATGAACGATCTGATCCCTGAAAAACTGCGCAAAGCTAACTTAATCTTGGGACGTTGCATGTCTTACGTATGATACTGGCATTACCCTTTAGGGCTAGTCTTGCGCATATCTTACTCTGGCTGTACAATATCCGTTTGCCTCCTGTGTCTGATTGAGAGCTGATATCCGTTTTCAACCCACTGAAAAGTAAGGGATTATGTAGAAAACCTGTACTGAGCAGAGCTTGCTGCATTTAGTACTAGTACTAAATAGTATAGATTATATAGCATAAGGAGTATTAATTACCTCCTATCAAGCATTTCAGAATTTAATAATCATACTAAAAGAGTCTACAGAATCTAGCTTCAAGCATGATATTCATTATTACTTACCGGCTGTCATTCTATGTGTTAGTTAATCATCATGGTATATAAAAAAAAATAAAAATAAAAATAAAAAAATAAAAAAAAAAAACCCAATATTAGCACTTCAAACCCCCTTCCCTCTCAACTCCATCTGCTGCCTCACCAAATCCCCCACCTGCCTCTCCATGCCCTTAAACTCCATCCCCAACTCCCTCCTCGCCTTCCCAGCATCAACAGTATAGGATTTTGCCGTCTCCTGCACATTCTTCCACCCCAGCGGAAACTCAGGGAGCTCCTTTTTTACAAAAGTCTCTACCTCTGCCCATGTCCTTCTTTCCGCTGCCAACAAATACGATTCAAATCCCGTAATCTTCTCGTCCAGCGCCTTGACGTGCGCATCGGCAACATCAAGCACATGAACACCCAGATACTGGCTCATAAGAGGCTGCTCGGGCTGCTCCGAGACCAGCGTCTGGAAAAGGATGCCGTTCGAGCCGCCCAGGTCAGCCGCATTGTCTTGGATGAGACTGCGTCCGAAGACGAGGACAGGGTGCAGCGTGACTACGTCGAACAATGGGCGCTGGGCGTCCACGTAGTGGATGGTGGCTTTGTATGACGCGAGCTTGCTGGCGTGATACTGGTCCATTGGGTCCAAAGAGGGGACCTTTTCAGGGTCGACCGTGTAGTCGATTGCGTTTGTTTCTGGACTTATGGTCAGTCTGACATAAAGACTCGCATGAGATAACCAAGTAGATATCGCTAGGAAGGAAATAACAACAAACCCCGAACAACATCCAAACTCCCAAACCCACCCAGCGGAACCAACGACAGCACACTCGCCGTAATAACGACTTTCTTGACTGAAGGAAACTTGGCCGCGGACTCCAGAATCGACAACGTCCCTCGAACAGCCGGAGTCAGAAGATCTGCGCTGCCGCCACTGGGTATCGGCGACGCGATATGCATGATGAACTGCACGTCCTGCAGGGAGGAATCGAAAGCACCAGAGACAGTAATATCCGGAACGATAGAGAACTCAATTTGCTCGTCGTGAGCGAGAACGCGGCGCAGCTTGTCGGCCTGCTCGGGCCGACGGATGACGAGGCGGACTCGGTATCCCGCGTCCAGGACGTGCAGGGCGACCTGGGAGCCGATGAAGCCGGTGGCTCCGGTGATGAGGACAAGGGACATGGTGATTGATTGATCTTTTGGTTTGAATAATATTGTAGAGAGTCATTGGAGATGATTGAGAATACAGCGGGCTATATACCCACATGGTGTCTAATGGAGGAAAATGCTGACAAACGAGGATTGAAAGAGGTGGAATACAAGCAGTCTCTAGATCTTGATAATACTCACGCCAAGGCGGATGTTCATTTAATCAATAAATCTTATCGTAAATGCGCGGCTGGGTCAATGTGTCAACTATGTGGGCCTTATGTCTGTATAATTCCCACGCTAGACCTATTGCAGGATGGCACTCCGCTCGGGATGGTCACTAATCACTAAATGGACGGTTGAATTTTTCATTTTGAATTATTAATCCCCTGGTATCTGTGCCTTCATAGCGCACCCACACTGGGAAGCAGTGTGGGTACACCACACCATAACTTCCAACCACAGCGTAACTTCTAATTTCATGATATTTGAAGCTATTCGCAATGTATTGACTGGTATCTAAAAAAGAAATATCACCATTTGTTTTAGCTGCTCTCACTGCTTTAATTAATATACTACTCTCCTGTGTAGGTAATAGTAGTGGCTTCTTACTGTGTATGACGGCACTGCTCATATTTCGATAGTATGGTAGTATTTCGATAGAAAACTAAGCATAGAGAGGAGAGGGAAGAAATATGTCCATAGTAGAGAGATATGTAAACAGAGGGCGGAATAGTGCAAATAATCTAAACAGCCCTGAAGAGGTAAGTAGTTAAGATAGGCAGAAAGCTCCGCGTAAAGAGGTCAGCAGGGAACCCTGGAACATAGTGATAGATTATTATAACCCAACCCCCCCACCCAGGCTCTGGATGCCCTTATCTAGGGTCTATCATCATCAGGGTAATCATTAAGGAATACATTATCTTTAGCTGCTTATAGCTATTCTAGTAGGCACATTAGTAGGCCTGGCATGGCTAGATACTAGGTATAGAAGTTATAGAGTAATATTAGGGAGTTCCTAAAATTTCAGGCTGGATACCAGGCAAGATTAATGTCATGACTAAGCTATCTTACCTAGTATTAGAGCTTGTGATAGTAGAGTTAGGATGCTAGTATTTTGTTAACCTCCTATTTATCCTTATTATTAACTAGAGTTGCATAACTGAACCGCTAAAATCGAATCCGACCCTCACCGAACTCGCAGCAGTGAGGGTTCAGTTCTAAGCCTATGGAATCGCACCTGTTTCGGTTTCCCTAGGTTGGAACTGATTCGAGTTCAGTTAAAACCGTCGGTTTCGATTTTTGAGGATTTATCGGATTCGACTAACCAACCCTCACTGTTTTAGATAGAAATCATTAATTCCTAGGATATATCTAATAACTTTGATATCACTAGATAGCCCTAGATCTAGGCTATCTAAATATATAAATATTAATTCAAAATATTTAGTGGTTGCTGAGATATAAGGGAATAATCATTTCTGTCATAGGTTGGTATGTATAAAAATATTAGTTTTCTATAGGTATAGTAGTGTATGGTAGATAGTATGGCAGTTAATGATCATTTAAAATTTTAAAACAGCAAAAATTCACTGAATGATAGCAGTCTAACTCGCCTGAAATCAAACCAAATCTAATCATGGTTAGTTAGTATAGGCCTAGCTAGGCCTACCTAGGACTAGTGGCGGAGTTTGCGGTGAAACTCAAACTAAATTAGAACAGATTAGGTTTGGTTCCAATTTCTAAGGTTTGGACTCAAAATCGCAGCAGTTCGGTTCCAACTGGTTTTGAACTCGCCCGAACTCAGACCGAATGCAACTCTATTATTAACTTAAGTAAGGGAGCTGGGTCCTAGAAGCTGGCTAGGCAGAGGAGGTATAGATAGGGCTTTATAAAGCTTCTTAGGTGTAAAGACAGGGTGGACTTTTATAGAATCTAGGAGATCTAGTTAGAAGGTATTCCCCTCGGACCCCTCTTAACTTATAAATTATAATCTAGTTATAGTCTAGTGAGCTGGTCAGTGAGCCGCCTGCTTCTAAGGAAGAATATAATAACATTAATATAACTATATTTCTGACCGCATTACACATTTGTCCTCTGGGTATGGCATTGGGCTGCCTGCTCGCGCACCCATAAGGGCTTTATTATATTCTTCGGTTTTGGATATACTACGTTGAAATATTTACATTCTGATAAAAGCTTGGCTTAGTTGACTGTCTTGAACTGAGATCACAAAGACAATATTTTGTTACTGTACCAGAGGTTGCAGTCAATACCAACCTCGTCAGAGCAAGGATGTTTAAGTCTGACCATGAACATGATGAGGATGGTAATGAGGGTGAGGAGGACAACAAGGTATATGTTTGTTGAAAAAATTGTGAAACACAGAACAACAAACCAAGGAAGTGAGTATCTACTACGTACGTTACCGTTGCAAATGTAAAAAATAGTGAGAGTATTTAACAGTTCGACGCCCTATACCGAACGTAAGTCCATCATTTGCCAATAGTCTTCAAGTCCGCGCCCGTTCTCTATATCCTTATCTTTCTTCATCACTCTCCACATCGGTAATGTCGACGCCAGTTTCCTCATCTGACGGTACATCTTCCTGTCTTCCGGGACCAGGAACAGTCCTTTGTTCAACAACCATTCCAGCGAATCACTTTGTACATAATAAGCATGCTCTCCTGAAGGAACTTCATTCCTCCGCGACGGTGGATACTTGTGTGAGATATAAAGTGACGTTATCCACCGCCAATAATTCTTTTCGGGGGAGGAAAACATTCTTTCCGTTAGGTCTCTGAACGCTTCTCTCTCCTCTTGACTCGCTAGTCCACTCTGTTCCACCTTATCCCGCAGAAACTCGAGTAAAATCTGTCGCGACCATCCCGCTTCGTTTAGCCGTAAGAACAGCCCTGTCGCCAATGTATATGTGTACGTCGATTTAACGAAAAACTCAACGGAAAGCAGATCCGGTTCTGCACCAACAGTCGTATCTTGCTTTACAGGCCACCATTTACTTTGGACGAAAGTGCCCGTTTGGTGCGGTCGTCGCGAGGCTAAGGCACAGGCATGGATGAGAGCAGGATAGAGTTGTGTAAAATGATCGAGATATGCCTGCAGAGTTGTGTGGTCTTTTGGCTCCAGTCGACTGGTAGGACTCGTAGAGGCGTTGGAGCGAACACCAAACCATGACAAGATAGCCAACAGGGGGGAGCACAGAATGGTACTAATGAGAGCAAGGCCGAGTACGACCCCAGCAATAGATCCCAGAAGGATGCTCAATAGGGATTCATAAATGAAGAGAAGAGACTTCACCAGATGAAACCCGGGTGACATTGAAATGCCGTGAGTAATGCAACTGTAAAGTGAGAATAAACTTCCACGAGAGATGTCTCGACGTTGAGATGTATTTTAGAGAAAGCACACAGTAGAAGTGGGGAGAGACAAGGATATTATACAAAATGCATCCAAAAAAAAGCATCAATTTAAGAGCGTTCATGTGGTTCCACAGAACTTGTTCTGTGTTCACCTGGGAGGGGTCGACACGAATTACGAATATTCATAACATTGAGTATCACAGTGGCTGAACCTTATGGCAGGGATGGGGAACAGATATATATGAGGCATCTGGCCCCTGTAATAGATTACTATAGATTACTACTAACATCAATCAACAAGACTCATTCAGACAGTCACTTATCTCAACATGCAAACTAGGAATACGAATGTGAATAACTAACTTACGAACATGTATCCGCGCCGACTCCTAAATTATCAATCGGCTTCTGCTGAGGTCATTTCCTTGCCTCCGTGTCGAAGCGCTTACAGTAGTAACAGTACCACTTCCCTCAAATTCGGCTGCTTAAACCGCTATCATATAATTCATATTGCCTCTTAGGCATTCTCGAGCAGGGAACGCTCCATATTAATGGTTCATAAACCGGGCTATTTCTTTTTAGTCTCCCGAAACTCCGCCCTGTCGCAAACCTTTATCGCATTTGGTGCCTACGAATCAACCATTGCCATGTGGAGCATATTTAGTGTGTCTGCTGCGGCGCAGCCCTGATTGGTTACTGTACTTAGGCTGCGACTCTCTTACTTCCCTGGCGCAGATGCCGTCTACCGAGCGAACAAACTAATGTAAAAACGGACCCAGATACTAATAGATGCGGGGTTTGGGGTTGAGGGCTTGAGCATCCATATGCCGGAGGCAAGGTAAGGCTGTTGTCAAGACCGACCAATGGAAATGAGGTATCACAGACATTGCCAAGTGTGAGGCGATTTCGAAAGCATGTCTGTTTGACTAGTGAGTGGTGGCAACCTACCACCTCCTTATGGTGAATAACAACAGAGAAGGCAATTATTTCCAGTCTCCTTGCTTACGGTCCTCCTGGTATTCCGAGCCGTCCTTTTTGACCAGCACAGGTGAACAAACACAAAAAAAAAAAAAAAAAAAAAAAAAAAAAAAAAAAAATGGCAAGGATGAGAGTGAGCAATCTAACTTTGGAAATTGAAAGTGATGTTGGAAGGGAATGACATGGGTCAAGAGGTGGGGGCTGAGAAACCCAACCAAGCCAGCTGATAGGCCCCACCTTTCAGCCTCACACTCGAGCCTAGTCTCATACATATTAGACGGCTACCTGTACGCTGTCGGTAGTCTCAACATATATTTCGCATAATCCATCATAATATAACGGCCAGCATTGTGGATTCTGTTTCAATATGTCAGATATAAGTGACCTCTGCCATTCTTGCAAGACAATTACATTCAATGATTTGAAGAACGGTTTCACTCACCCTTTGACATACGAACAGAATTTGGTCAATGGAAGGTTCTGCCGGTTTTGCAGGCTTATGGTTTGCTCCTTCAGCACATTGCAGGTTTCCCAGAACCCATATGAAGTCGAAGAAAACTACTTCAAGCTTATCAGCCAGCTCCGGACCGCACCGACTGTGTCTCGGAGCATTATCTACGACGCTGTCATCGAACACTTGCACCGACCCCCTAGACATCTACAATGGCAGCCAATTACAGTGCACCAAGGCGAACTACGAAAGGGCGCGTTCTGTGATGGGGCTACTGTTCAAATCAGCGCGCCAGATGGTAACTTAACCTGTCTTTACATTTTGAAGCAAGAAGGTAGCCTGATAACTTGTAGAATCTTTATATCTGAGAAACAGACATGTCAGAAATCGTGAGATTCTCGCTGCGGACTCGGAGAGGAACTTTACAGATCTTCATGAATGGTTAGGCAACTGCATAGAGTATCATGAAGAATGCAGAGTGTCCTATTCTGGCGACGTCCATGATGAACGAAGTTCGTTGCCCCTACTTCCGCGACGAGTTATATACGCTGGATCTGTTGATGGATCTACATCACCTCGACTAGAGGAAGGAGGCGGCCGGAGAAGTAGATACCTTACCCTGAGTCACCGATGGGGAAAGGGAAAGCTATCTATCACCACCAAGTCTACGCTCGCAGATAACCAGAGAGTGTTGCGTTTAGACAACATGCCCCGAACATTTCGAGATGCCATACTGGCTACTCGCAGACTGGGAATAGAATATATCTGGATAGACGCACTGTGCATTGTTCAAGATGATCCGGACGAATGGAGAGAACAGTCAACTCATATGGGAAGCATTTTTGAAAGGTCAACCTGCACACTTGCCGCGGTGGATGCCTTGGAAAATGAAGACTGTGAAGACGACGGCCTCTTTCTAGCTCGCCCAGCGAACCCCCTCTCGGTTCATATGAATATTCCATTTACTAAGACCCTTGCAAAGCACATTATCTCCCGTGTCGCTGCTTTCAAGGGCTATCAGTGTGTTTGGAAAATCAAGTGGTTGACTCCGATCGCAGGTTCAAAGTCAAGTACCTCTTCCAGATCTGATCGATTGGATACAGCAATTTCTCACCACCGCCTTGTACTTCGACCTCGAATTCTATCTTCCTATTTCAGAATGAACAAGTCTGCTTGGGCGCACCGTGGCTGGGTCATGCAAGAACGCTTTTTGAGCAGACGTGTGATTTACTTCACAAGAGATAAACTATACTGGGACTGCTTAAAGGTATCTGAGGATGAGGAACATGCTGAGTCCCTAGGGTCACCTCTCAGAGCCCTGGGTAAGGAAATAACCGGAAAGGATGATAGAAGGAGAAATGCTTGGGAATTCATAGTGTCTGAGTACAGCAGCACTGTACTCACATACAATCAGGACAAACTAGCGGCACTCATGGGTCTGACAAGCAGCTTTAAAAAGAGGTTCAGCTCTCGAAATTACGTCGGCATTGACGGGGATAGGACGGGTTTTGGGTTGTTGTGGCACGCAAAAGACACATACCTCGACATATACTCTGATTTCCACGCTCCATCGTGGACATGGGCTGCTTATAATGGCCCCATCAGCTACTATTGCGCAAAATATGCCGATTCCCATTATCCGTTGGCCAGCCGAGTCAAATACAGCATGAATTTTTCATGCCCCTACCAAAATAGTCATAAGCATGACGAGGATAGCCTATGCTCATGGGGCCTGGTATCGTTGAAGGCACCAATTGGAATCACTTACACATGTGATAAGCGAATATATGGTGATACAACGCTTCAGAAGGACAGTGAATTACTTCCCATACTGGGAAAATCCATCTACCGAGAACAGAAGCCAATCCCTCGCTACACTCAAAACGGGCAATTGGAAACACCGCCAAGAACCTTATCTCTTCCGAAGCATACAGAAATTTTGTTTGACGAAAACGGGCGGTACAACGGCTGGTTTATACGAGATATTCAGGAACCTACAATGGGTTTCCGCGACGACCTTGTGCCGCTCCACTTCGTCGCGATCAGGTCATGGGAACAAGGGAACAGACAGGGCCAGAATACACGGCGAGCGTTTGATACAGACGACAATGCAAACGAAATATGCGTCGACATCCTTTTGCTCAAACCTACTGGAGAGGAACAATCATACTCCCGCACTGGGAGAGGGCGTCTCATTATGAAGTCGTGGCCGGACCATGTATGGCACGCAGAGATAAATATTTTGTGACTGTTCCCATCGAAGACTCGATCGTTTCTGATATCACAGAACATCTTCGCAAAATCTATTCAGAGACTACCCTTGTCTCGACTGACGAGGACAAAGGGCATCTTTCCTTTCGCTGTGATACCGAAGACCCCAGCATCCGAGATTCGTATGGCAATCTATTTCAGCAATGGCTGAACACGCAAGCCCATTTCTCTTCCCTACATACTATATAAATGCCTCAGACACACAGGAAGTAGGACAGAATAGAATGTCTAAAGGGATACTGTGTTATTTTCATCTCAACTGAATGAAGATCAGCTACATATATTTAAGCTAATGTTATGGTATCAAGGAGCTGCATAGTCCGTACAACTTCTTTGTGCCACGACAACGCCAGGACTCCCCCTAGGATCAGACAGTCTGGTACTGTCAAGTTATAAACAGCTGCAATTAGCCGCAACATGTCTATAGTGAAGCTCCATCGTCTGCCACTTGAAAAGACGTGATCAACGTATTCCCGTATCAGTAGGTGTCCCACTTGCTGACCCCTCATTTTTTCAGTCCCTCTGGATCTGAAGCGCTGGGTACTTTGCTACAGTCTATGCTTAAATCTTAATGCTACTAGGACAGCTATTTAACCTGGGATAATCCACTGCGTTCCATCTACCAGTAATTTTGACTATTTCTTATTATTTCTAGTTATTTCATTGCTTTTTTGCTTTAAATACTGCTTACTTGCTTAGTCTTCCCTCTAGGTTCCTCTGTTAATTTTTGAATATAGCACAGCATGCTTAAAGTCCTTCTCCTGTGACTCCTAGCTGCCCCAGCTGTATTAGGCTTAAGATTTGCTATATATACAGATAAGAGCCGCACATCCAGTGCTAAAGCGGCGGCTTGCTAAGGGAACTTAGGTGGAAATGCAGCTGTTTATGGCCTCAGTAGCTGTCATTTTCGGCGTTGATTTCACAGGTCCCATATTTTACTTAGAATAGGGGCTCCATGAAATTAAACAAGTTTTTCCTAGGTTCTATAAAATGACATAGCTCGGCGACATCTTAGGGGATCCTCAGGGAGCCTGGTTCGGCTGAAGATGCTGTCTATACATTCTCATCTGCTTTCATGTAGTACGCTAGTACGTAGTCTGGGCAGCTACCTGCGCACCACAGTAAACTACTATGGCGGCTGGGGTTAATATGTGCATGCATTCTTTCCCCGGTAGGCTTCTTGGATGATGTAGATGAATAACTGGGAAGGAGAGGTGTTATTTATCCTGTCCTAGTCGAGTAGTAGTGTAATATACCTCAACTAATAATCTTTTAATTTCGACAAGTCCAATAAACCCCCTCTGAGACCACAAGCTCATCTGTGACCAACATACCAGCCTACGTCGGCCCCTCATTGTTGGACGTAACGGAAGTCAGGTTTAATTCACACTTAAAGTTTACCACACATTGCTCATTCGTTTCGCCAAGACCCCCAGGAGCAGCGACAGGGCCTCCCTGGTACTCCACGCCCTCGTAGTTGGCCGAACAGCCCTCGAAGTTCACATCCCAGGCTGCAACCCACATGAAGTCTTCAGCCAGTCCGAGAGATTTACCGTCCAGAGTCTGCCATTGCATATCGACGGAATTACCCGAGATACCGCCCAGTGTAGGTTCATTTTGGTAGCCCACGATGAAACCGTATCTGTCGTTGTAGACTGGTTCCTATTCACGGGATTAGTGTTTGTCTGAGAGATGCTGAACAAGGAGGGTCCATACCTGACCAGGGCCGCCGCTTCCAATTACCTCCGATAGATCTGCCCATCCGGTGATTTGGCACGTTGCGCTCGTCTGCGAGAGGGGGGGGTACTCGTAGTCGTTGTCGTCGTTGGGAGGGGCGTGCAGTTAGGGATGGAAGTGCATGTCTCGGACTGACCGACAGCTGTGCAGGCCGAACAGATGGCCGTGTTGGTTGTGATTTCCGTCAAGGTCGTAACCGCGATAGTGTGGGTGGGGAGTGTGGTGTAGGCGCAGCTGTTGGCCGGGGTGACAATCGTATTGGTGGAGGGTTCGAATGTCGACCCGGAACAGACGCAGTACTGGCTGGTGATTCCCTGGTCTGGGTCCTGCCCGTAGAAATCGCAGGAGATGAACGAGGGTGTTGGGGATGCTGCGTCCCCGGTGAGAGCCGTGTCCCCTGCGGGGATGGTCCATGTCAGGGTATCGGAGGTGTCGGGGGGCATGGTGGTGTAGCCGGCTTCCGGCGGGTCAAGGGTACAGGCGGGACAATTGGTGGTGATGGTTGTTGTTATGGTTGTTCCCAGGACCTCGCAGGCAGTGGTGGTTCGGCAAGCAGTCTAACATCGTTAGCAAATGGATACCTGGTTTCCATGGCAGAGTGAATACCTGAGTAATGGTAGAGGAGCTTGCCATGCCCGTGCTGGAGTAGCTGCTGATGTACTCGGTGCAGATATCGGCAGTTTGAGAGGTGGAACAACTGTTCGTGTCATCGCTTCCTCCGTTGGATCCACCTCCACCGCTGCATCCACCACCGACACACTTGCCTCCACCCGGACAGCCTGGGCCAATGCAGCCACAGATGAGACACGGGGGTTCCGGAATACAATTAGCAGTGCATATGTGCCCGTTCTTCGGGTTGTTGCCCGGCCTGGGGGTTGGAGACGGTGGTCCTTGAGTAATGTGGACAGACCCAGGGCTTCCTGGTGGTGGCGGCGGGGGAGGAATAGTTGAGGTTGGGGAGGAAGGTTGGGAAGGCCCAGTGTAGGGGGGATATGGGTCCGGACTGTATGTGTACCACAAGGGAGTTCCCGTAGAAGTCTGGGGTTGGGTCGGGGGTGAGTCCTCCGTCAGCAAAATAGGTGGAAACGGCACATTGCTTGTAATGTAGACGATTACAATCTCAGTGTCGGTCCATTCGTAATTCCAAACCTGGATAAGATCCATCGTCACGGGAGGCAAGGTAATAGTGGTGACGGTCGTTCCAGTGGTATACCCTGTTGTCGTGATGTTGCCGTTCACCGATTCTATTAACGGCCATGTCTCTAGGGTCATGGTCACTGGAGGCTGAGATATTGTGGTCGGATCTGACAAAGACCAAGGAGGGAAAACAAACGTGCATGGCGGATAGCAAGCCACTGTCGGATCGGGTTCTGACAAAATGTCAGGGCGATGTAAACAATATTGCTGGCATCGGCGTCTGCAAACGTCTGATTCAAGTTCATTGCCCAGTCAGATGTACCCCCAAAATTCAAAACCTGGACCCATGAGAGACGATTCGAGTAATTTGAAGGATTCATCCACGAGACCCACTGGGTCTGACTGTAGACAAGAATATCGCCATCATCCGAAGAATACTGCTGAACACCTCCACCAGCAATGATCTGTTCGACCTCGTAGTTGGAGGGATAGCCAGCAGTTTCAGTGCACTCTCCTGGCGTTGCGCCGGACATTGGACCTGTATATGTGCAATCGGCTGTATAGCAACCTGCCTCAGTCATTTGAAAGCTCCGCCCATACAGTGCCATTCCCACCAGGACTTTGCTGGCGGGAACACCGGCCTTAGTAATCATAGCAAGAGATTAAACGGTCTCAGTCTTGTTCACCTGAGAGTGAAGGCAATTTTCGCCAGGACATCCGGGACTGAGTAGATGTTATCAGTATCATAGTATAAGTATAAGCATGTATACTGACTCTGAGAAGGCATTATTATAATCCCACTGCCCATGGAGATCATATGTCATGAAAAGTATATAGTCCACGACCTGACTGACCTTGGTAATTAGGAAGGCTTTTAAGTATTAGAATGATGCTAGCACAGTAATAGAAATCATCCTTCTGCTAGGCAAAACGGACTGAAGCTCTTACAGGAATGCCAGATAGTTTAGTCCATGGTCTAGGCTACTGGCTAGGATTCCAGGAATATCTAGTGCGCTGGGATATTCCTAGTCAATGTTAACACTATCTAGATTATTATTAACTATAGGTTAGTCATGCTCTAAAAACCTACGGCAATAGGGAAGACATGCCTGCGTAATATTACTAGTAAGCTATACTTAATTATCCGCGGTTACTGCTGTCCTAAAGATACTAAAAGTAGAAGGTTATATAGAAAATACCTAGCCACCAAATAACATAATTTACTTGGTTCTAGTCAGGGAATAGAAGTGTTGGAATTAGCCCTGCACAGCACTCATGTTGACCTGATAATTATAGGTAATACCTCTAAAGGCAAAATGCTGTTACATACTGTCAGCAGAGGAGATATTTTATATATCTGGTTTCAGATATTATACATACCACATGTGTATAGACACTTGTGTTAATATTGCTCACCTAGAAGACCCTTGGCTACCTTATACTCTGGTATTGCTATATCAGAAGCTGAGAGCTACTTATACTCATGTGAAGACAGGGTCGCTGAAAGTTCCAGGCTTTGTAATACCTAAGTCTTATAAATTCACTTAGGGGACTACTATTATACATAATATCCATCCTGCAGTTTAAGATACAGCTATTAGTTCCAGGCTGTGCTCTTCCTGGGGCCCTGGTGTCTGCTAGATTTATGAAATAAAAGTCTATAGTTATACTATATTATCCCCAGATGTCACAGCATGCATTCAAGGGGCAAGGATTAAGACTAGTATGTTCTGACATATTAGCTGATGCAGTGGTATCAGGGACTTATAGTCCACAAATAGTGTTGGCAATGGGCGCTGGCATTAGTGGTGTGCCAGTGCTCAAGCAAATCACCTAGCTGATGTACAGGTACTATTAGCCTGACTAGCCCCATACATCTGACTTTCTGGACTTAAGTTGTGTAATTGTCATAGAATTTGCTGTGGTAATTACTGAACATGTATTATTAGCCTGGACTGAATATATTGCACAGCTTCTGTCGGAGTTTGGTTGTGGAGAGAAGTCAGGCAATGAACCTGGGGAGCAGCATATATATTCACCGACAGTGATGTATCCCGAGGAAGAAGCTTTGTCTTAAATTGAGCTGCGATGGTCGTATCGTCGCTCTTGACAGCAGCATGCCTGTTCAAGACGTTGATGGGAGTGTTGGACCACACTTGCTGATTGTCCGCGCCAGTCAGGCACTGCCCTTTATTCCATACTTGGAGAGATTGAGAACGGAAGCCAAATTTCCGGTGGCATCTGCAAAGACTCCCAGCGTTTGGGCGGTCTTGTTACCACTCTCACACGCCTGGGCAGCGAGCTGAGACGCCTTCACCGGGCCTGAGGGTGCAGAATTTCCAGAATTCTGAAGGATCTCCACAACACTTGCTCGCTGAATATCGGAGCCGATGTAGACACCAACGATGACATCCTTGGACTACGAGAGGAGAATGTCTTGATCACAGTTGTCACCCTCCTGCAGTAGACAGCTCAACTCAGTGGCTGCAGAGATCGCATTTGCTGAGAAGTCTCTGGTTCCATCACCCGCCCACTGCAGGAATTGGACGTCCCTCTTGGGCTTGATGGATTGCGAAGAGACATCACAGCTGCTCTGTGGGAAGTTGAACCAGCAGTGAGCGCTTGAGGGGTGGCAGGGTTCGCATCTAGGGCCGCAATACCCACATTTCTGAACGAGACGAAACCAAAATACTATTAAATTATTTCCCCTTTCTCTCTCCCATCTCTCCGTCCTAAATCTTTCAAAGGTCGGCTTGAATTGCTAGGAACAATGCCCAGCATCACCACCATTAACAGGTATGCCTTTACTAACTGGGGGCCCTTAACAACGACTTTCACAGCCCCTGCCAGTTGCGCTACTGCTATAGGGAACTATCTGATTGGACTTAACACGACAGCTCCTGTCTGGGAATATCCAGTCCAGTGCTCCACGCTGGGCTACACCGGCTGCATCCCAAGGGGGACCGCATCCCTCCCGACTACTCTAAATGAGAACCTGAATATAATCACAACTCAGGCATATTTCTCCCCTGGCCTGTACTGCCATTCTGGATGGGCTACCAAAGGTGTCACAGCCTGTAATGCCAATAATAGCCTCAGCACATTGGGCATCCTAAGTGCCAGTCCCACTCCCACTGCCACAGTTTCAATCCCAACTGCGGCACTTCAGTGGGAATACGCTGTTGATAGGTCTCTTGGACCTGAGTAAGACACTTATAATATATTGCCCAGAGTAAGTTGCTTATGTCATTGGAGAATCTCATGAGCTAACCTTACTAGGTCGATGACCGCGGACCTCGCGTACGGATGCTACACGACTGTCTTAAATTATAAGATCACAGAGGGCTGCCGGCGGGAGATGCCCGCTATGGATATTAGCGTATCAACTAAGACCACCGTCGTGGGAGGGACGACGTCCAAGCACATTAACAATATCATCGCCACTACGCAGCCGATTAGCGTCGTAACGAGAACGTTCAGTCCGTCAGAAACCTCTAAGCTAGTTGCAGTTTCGGTATTGCCTATGCTCTCGCTTATGCATTATCTGTCCGACCTCCCGACAGCTGCAGCCAGCAAGACTGCGTTGGCTTCTAATTCCACCACAAGGGCTACTCCGAACGCCGTGACCTGGGGTGGATTAGGTGCTTTGCTCAGTGTATATTCAGTGGTGTTAAGTGCTGTTTTATTCTGATAATGGAGTGCCTATAATAAAGTAGAATAGCGAGATTCACTACATTTAATAAGAAAACCTGGCATTGCAAGTAATTTATCTGTCTCCGCGATCAATTCATTAGTCCTAGGGTCACATTTACAAAGTCAATATCAAGGTTCCAGTTGCTTTCCCTTGTCTTGCTAGCATACATGCTAAGCACCTACCTACCACTACTCTCATCTCAAACAAACTGCATATCCTTCCTTTCAAACCAATCGAAAAAGCTTGTTCGAATCCAATAGCCTGGTTTCCCATCCATGCATGTGCTGCTTGATGACTCATTCTTCAATGTATTTGGTTCAACACTGCGCCAGACACGGGACTCAGCACCCCGATTTCGATCCCAGTCACCCTCTTCAAATACCCCACCAGTCTCCTTAGCTCGGGCTAGACACAACTCGAAGGGTCTTGGAGATGGAAAGATCGAAAACTCACACCCCTGTTGCGCAAGAGTGCGATAGAGCTCGTCCGCCCGGTAAAGCACTTTCTCAAGCCGAGCCACCATAGCATCGCGTTCTTGCTCTGCGTCGCGCTTAGAAAAGCTTATATTTGGATCGGCCCACAGCACAAGCATGATATCCTTGCAGTAGCGGAAATGCGTTTGTATGAGCGTAATAATCGCGTCGTATGCACCCCATGATATCCCGAGTTCTGCGGAGCTGCTGCCCCTGGCAGTTGGATAAAGGTGTGGAAGATTGCAGAAGATTATAGCAGAGCTGATGCAAAATTGGCTTTCGGGAGATACAATCTCCACGCATTTAGTATACCTGAAAGGTGTATAAGTCAGACACAGACCAAATGGAACAAACACCCCGTCGAGCTTCGCAGATCCTAACAACTCACTCCATTCGTAATCGATTCAACGTCCACGGGAGCCCGTCATTTCCGGACAGCGTAGGGTGTAAAGCACAGGTAATTTGACTCCTAATAAGTGTTGGGTGTTGTTGAGCATTTTCTCCACTGTCGGTCGATTCGGTGGTTAGAACAGCCCAGGGCGCTTTGCTGCTGGAGTTCTGCCCTAGGCGTTCCACGTTCAGCTGGATAACGCCGGAATCGTAGCGGTATAGACATTTTTTGTCATCTGCAGCATGTTTAAAATCAGGCTTGGTGTGGGAATGAGAATAGAATTTGGAGTAAGAAGTGGCAGCGGAAGCCGTAGCCTGAACTCATTTGAGCATGAGGCTGAGCACCCCCGCCTTTCCGGTGGGGTACCGAGTCTTGATGTGGAAGAGCTTCATCACTTTTTTAAGCATGATAAGAGTCCTAGTTATAGAGAGTAAGGGCACAGTGCTCATAGATTAAGTGCTTTAGATAGATTTAATAGCGTGTGAAGGGTGCAACATGTTAGTTGACAAATAATATACTGAGGCGCCGCATGTGTCTACTCTTTGATGTAGCACTGTACCACCAGGTACAACAATAACATGACGAGGGAACTATGCAACTAAGATAAAGCGAACTAGAATATCAAGCAGAAGTATCAGATGTCGAGGGACCAGCCCTAAATATGCAGCGTCAAGAAAAACAAAAAAGAACAAACAAGTAAGGGATTCTTGGGTCTCTAAATAGCCAGGCTGGAGGCGCATAAAATCTAGACTGGGCCAAGGGCAGATAACAGCCGACGTGATACAGTTCCATGCGCTCTCTTAGCATGGTTTATCAATGCTGACTTACTCTCTAACTCTTCCTTGCAGGTGCTGCATTTGACCCGCATGTCTTTTGGATATTATATGGCGTGAAAGTCAACAAAGTGATGGCTGAGGGACCTAGGGGTACTAAAGTTTTTGACTTACTTATATTCCAGCATACAAGGATTTCCTAGGCAAAGAAAGCAAATGGTTAGCCATTCATGCCAAGCTTTAATATAGACAGATACAATTACTTAGGAAAGAGTGGTCTTTTGTTCCTTAAATAAAGTGCATTCTTGCCTTTTTACAGGGGGAGTAGATGGTCAGACTTCTAAGGTATGATGTTTGTATATAATATTTAGTAGCCTTATAGGTGATCCCTCTTCCACGTCACAGAAAGTAGTAACTATATTAATTACAGTAATCCAGTGCTGATACTCCTTTTTGATAGTTAAGTCCAGTATGGTTAGGATGGTGTTAATTAATATTATATACTAGGGGTTATATATCCTGTCTACTCTAGAGCACCTATTACCTCTTTATCTACCAGCTTTCTAGTAAGTTGCCTCTTACTGCTTATCCTTATATCATTCTAGATTCTTATATGCAGTTATGTTACTGTTGCTACTTATTCTAAGATATACACTGTGCCTAGATATACCTTTAGGTTGCATGCTTATAGTCTTTTTCTAGTTACTTTATACTATTAAGTACCTAATAAGTGGGGCATTATAGCTCCTTTTTCACTTTCTTTTACTATAAGTAATTACTTAAGTTTTATTGGGCGGAAAATTGGCTATCACACCTAGTATGTTCTATTACGTCTGAAATGGCGCTGTATTTCCCCTGTAAAGCCCGGATTCGCGGTTCTTGGGGAATATCGAACATTCCTGATGATAGAACTTAGCCACACTCCTTACTCTTTTAGTAGAGCCATGAATAACTGTGGATAATTATGGCTTTGTGCCCGGAGTGGTGGAGGTTTAGAGGAGACGTCTACTATCAGATGCATTCTGCACGGTCTAGAGTATAGGTCTAGTTCCTTGCAAATTGATCCAATTCTCCGCGGGGAATATATAGTGATATCTATGCTAGACCCGTCCAGTATACTAGCCGGGCACTCCCCGGTACTTCCCCCGTGTTCCGAGAAGCCGTTCAATCACCAGACAGCCGACTTTTAAGGCGGTGCGGTGCGGGTAGTCTAGCTAGGAGAGTAGGCTGATACGGGCAGGCAGTTCAGCAAGGTCTCAAGTTATCGTCAAGAAAAAGCTCATCAAGGTCTCAAATGAGCTCCTTGGCTAATATATAAAATGATTTAAAAACCCCCCTAACTACCCTGAAAAATAGATTCCTTATTTCTAACCCATACCTACCCTACTCCCTAACCGCCCTAATGACCCTAATCTTGGGGTAGTAAATTTGATGATTGATAAAAATTAGAGTTGAGACCTTGCGGAGGTTTTCCACCTTACTATATCTAGGTAGTAGCTTGAAACCTCACGGTCTCAATTTACCCTGGATATCCCGAGACCTTGTCGAACTTTTCTGAGACCTTGCTGAACTGCACCCCGGGCTGATACGAGCCTGAAAGTTAATTAAAGCAGTATACGTACTCGATAATTTTAGTCAGCCTTGTTTGCTAGAATGAACTATTAGGGTATATTTCCGAGTCCCGTATATGCTCACCCTAAGCGGAGTGACTTGGTCAGTCTTTTCTCCGCACAAAATTCCGAGTTGTTCATTGGATGTTTCACTGGATGCAACTCATTTGTCTTAATGTAGCGTTCACTAAAGACCAGCATAAGAATGTTGCCCAGGCGACATGTCTGACATTAACCTATAACTAACATCTTCACAATCCATGTTTGCATTCAAGTCTTAGTCACTACTGCGCGTGGAGGCTGCTTGCTATTTGCAAGCTCTATAGGTTCGTCTTGAATGTCAAGCTGCACAGTTTTCGTGATCTCCCATCCTTGATTGAAGCCAGATTGCTTAGCGGACGCATCCTCCATCAGTTCCCAGCCACTAAGCTGATTGACCCCAGCAGATGTCCTGCGACGGATCTTGCGAGTAATACCGTCCGCTGAGGCTTGTACCCTCGACTTTGAAACCGACACAGAAGCGCTCTCTGTGTACGCGAGTCCATTTCCATCTACATAGACGGCCATGAAAGATTTGAGGAAGGCGGATACTAAGCAGACGACGCTCATGGCAAGGTATAGCTCGGTTGCCACCGTGGCAAAGGCTCCCTGGAGGACTGGATCGTCGGACTCGATTTGTGCTTGGGTATAGTGGAGACGGATGGCTGCTAGGGGCACGAGACTAGCAGATTAGAAGATCAGCGGAAGGATCGTTGAAAGCCGGTGAGCGACTCACACAATTCGACAACCCAAAGCGCAGAGGACCAAGAATTTCTTCTTGGTAGATATCCGGACCTTGTATATTGCTAGCGTTGAATAGAGGAAGAGCAGGATCTCGATGATTATATCCATCGCGGTGATGGCTTGCCACCGGGGAAGCTATTGAGCAGTTAGTATATGCCTGTACTGAGGACGGGTCAGATTATACAAGCCCCTTGCACTGCGCGCTGATGTCGTTCCATGGATCATGACTACAACGCACTGCTAGCAGTATGATAGCCACCAATGTCCAGACGATCACTCCCCCGAGTACTGCTCGGATCAGGAGTCGCCGGACTTGTGAGAAGAGCACCTCGTAAAACATCGAGGTGGTGATCTTGGAGAGACCTAGGGCAGCGATGCAGAGAATGTCGGCGGCATATGCGGCCTTCCCGGTGAGAATCACGAGACAGAGATCACTAGATAACCACATACCCTAAGCATTCGATCTGTGTCTGCCGCCGTTAACTCTGTCCGAGTCCCCCAGCCATAATGGACCTGCGTGAAAACCACCGAGACTTGAGCGAAAGCGAGAATCTAGTGAATATAAGCTCAGAACCCTTTATTAATGCTAGTTGTCATTCGAATACATACCACAGCCATACCAAATAAGTAGTCATCGCGCTGTACGGTATGCCTTTTATATGAAGAGAAGACCCGTGCTGCCAGAGCGGCCACCACCAGCACCAAAGAGAACGCCGTGATTAAAACAATCAATGCGCTATGATTGTTATTATTCTCGACAGTGAGAGGGGCGCTCACGCCAGATGGCCAGGCTGTAGTAGTCGACATGACGAGGATGTACGGAGTACGCTCAATACGATGCCCGGAGAGGACACGGCATAGCCAACAGCAGAAAAAATATCAACAGGCGCATCCTTCGACAGTGTCTTCTGCTTATCTCTTTTCAGAATAAATTTTCAGGAGTGGCCGGAAAATTCGTCATCAATATAGTAACATAAGTTCGCGGACTAAGGTAGGATTTGTCTAGCCTCCTGCACAGTGTTGCATACGCAATATCGTACGATCATGATGACTGGCCCAGAATTTCGATCTAGCATCCTCGCCCGGACCAAAATGGTCTGAAAAGTGTCGTCTTACTCGCTAGGACCAGAACAGCACTGGTCTCCGTTCCCCTGACCAGGGTGTCTGCTGTAGCGCGATTGAGATCATGCACATCAAGCCATGTCGATGAAGAATCAGAACGGCGGGATCACTGTGCACCTGGTTATTCGATACTGAAATTCCATGTCTCTTCATTTTGCCATCACTTTCGAAAGGCTTGAGCCGTTTTGAAGTATCCTTTGTGAGATGGCATTTGTCGTAATGCATGTCTCTAGTTTGACGGCCGAGGAGCAACCACCCCACTTGGTCAACGCACGAAGGATTCCGCTAAGGGAGGGCTAGGAATCTCTTTGATTAACTTGACTATACTTGGCACCGGCGACAATAGCTTGATGGTAGGACGGAAAATTCCTGATAACAGACAAGGTTAAATCGACCATGAATCGACGGTGTCCCCACCAATTAATCTGTGATATGCCGCTCTCGCATATTTGAAGACAATCTCGGCCCCGAAGTCGAATATTTAGTCTAGATTGCAGGATTTAATTCCGTCGCTAGCTTGCCCCCTTGTCCAGCCTGGTAACAATTATCTTTTCCTTCTTTTGCTCTTTCCTCTTATCCCATCCCTGTACCCTTCAGTTTGTCCATTTATTCCTTTGAGAGGTTTCACAGCGGCTGGCTGTGCGTTGTGAAGATGCATAACAAAGCCTCAGCGGTAGAAGCAATTCAGATGGACGATAACGGCCCAATTGACCATAATGGCATTAGAGAGGCCGGAACCGCGTCCGACGACAATGATATGCAACGGATGGGAAAAGTCCAAGAGCTCAAGGTGACTGCTCGGCCATAATCTAGCACGGTGCTGTCTAACGTCTTTTGAAAGAGAAACTTGCGACCCTTGGCCGCATTGAGCTTTGCATCAGTCCTTCAAGCAACATGGGAGTTTATCCTCATGTGAGTTGTCTCCGAGTTAACGACGCAGGGCATTTTGACAGAGATTTTGCGGTTACAGCTCGAACTCTCAGGGCCTAGAGAACGGAGGCCTGGCGGGTATGTTTTGGTCATATGTCTGGACGTTTGTCGGATTTGGCTTCATCATCGCTTCGCTGTCGGAAATGGCGTCTATGTATGACACCTCTAATTGGGTCTGCTGTCAATAACTCTGACTTGCTGCATCGTTAGGGCACCAACCTCGGGTGGGCAGTACCATTGGGTCTCTGAGTTTGCATCTCCTAGATACCAAAAGTTCCTCAGCTATATTACAGGTAGGCTCCGCCTTGCCCCGCATTGAAACCAGCGCGCTCTGACGATTGTGTTCCTGCAATGTAGGTTGGATGTCTGTATTAGCGTGGCAAGCCGGATCCGCCTCGGGATCCTTTCTCACCGGTACCATTATACAGGGTCTAATCAGCGTGCGCAATCCTGAGTATGTTGCGGAGAACTGGCAGGGCACGCTGTTTGTCTTTGCGATGATCCTGGTGATCTACGTGTTCAATGTGTATGCGGCCAATCTGATGCCCCTCCTTAACAATCTCCTCATGATACTGCATATTCTGTCCTGGGCGGTGGTGGTTATTGTCCTCTGGGCCATGGCCCCCCACCAATCGGCCGAGACTGTCTTTATCACCGGCTGGACAAATCTGGGAGGATGGTCTAGCATGGGATTGAGCGTCATGATCGGACAAATCTCCGCAATCTATGGCTCTCTGAGTATATTCCACGTCTCTTGATCTTGCCCGAAGGTATATATCTAATAATGCTGTAGGTTCCGACGCTACAGCACACATGTCTGAAGAGGTCAAAGACGCAGGCCGAAATGTACCTAAGGCCATTGCCTGGGGCTATTTTAGCAACGGTATCATGGCAGTCGTACTGCTGATTGCCTACCTCTTCGCCATCCCATCCGTGGAAGACGCCCTGGACGATGCCACTGGCTTTCCCTTTATCTACGTCTTCAAGAACGCTACCTCAACGGCGGGAGTAAACGGTCTGACGGCAATCATTCTACTACCTGTTATTTTCAGCAATATCCTGTTCAACGCGTCAACCTCCCGCCAAACCTTTGCTTTCGCTCGCGATAAGGGGCTCCCGTTCGCCTCCTGGATCGCCAAGGTTAACCCAAAGCGCAAGATCCCCGTGAATGCAATCGCCCTGTCCTGCCTCATCAGCTGTCTCCTCTCCCTCATCAACATCGGATCATTGACAGCATTCAACGCAATCATTTCCCTTAACGTGGCAGCTCTAATGTACACCTACATCATCTCCATCAGCTGCGTGATCTACCGCAAGATCCGACATCCCGAGACTCTCCCGCCCTGTCGGTGGAATATGGGCCGATGGGGTTTAGCAGTGAACATAATCGGGCTGCTCTACTGCTGTTTTGCGCTTTTCTGGTCCCTGTGGCCTAGTGAGACGTCAGTGACTCCGGACAACTTTAACTGGAGTGTGGTGATTTTCGGAGGTGTCTTTATCATCAGCCTTGTGATGTACCTCGTCAAGGGGCGGAAGGAGTATTCTGGGCCCGTGGTGATTGTGAAACAGCAGCAGTAGGTCTGGTATTCGAGTATGCCAGTATTCGGTATCCTAATATAAATGCTGTTTGATATTCATGGAGACACTTGCACTTGTGCGAATGCCTATTACAGCTGATTTAATTCGACACCAAGGGGGCGGAAAATAGCTATCGTACAACAGGGGAAATCCTTGCGCACTACCTCATGTGTAATCTAATGGACCTTGATTGACAAGCATTCAAGCGGACATCCATTCAACATGGTGTGAGCGGAAACATGCCGTCTAAGTTCCCATCAGCAGCTTTTCCGTCCACCAGAGAACGAACAAACCGTCCATGGGCCGTCACTGCAAGCTCTGTGCCGCGACGTCAATCGACAATCCGTTGACCCATCAGTCCTTGCACCTTTCTCGAGCAGGAGTCGTACCATTTTTTCCCTCTCCGTTGGCAGTCGCTAGGTATAGGGCTGATTCCCCGGTCGGCTCCTTTCTTGAGTCAATCAATATTCCCTGTTCCAGCAGCAACTGAACAACTGCGGAATGGCCATTTTTAGCTGCTCCAAGTAGCGCCTCACTGTATGGTCCTTCATCTTCTCTTAGCAGCATCCGCACTGTCGCAACATGTCTGCGATGTCAATCAACTGATCCGATGGGCTATACTAATGCTCCCAAGTTGCAGCCCTTCAGGCTGTATTCAGTCCGCTCGGGAAAAACTTCGGCAAAAGATTTGAGAGCATTTTATACCGGATCCGGTCCCATACAACGCTGATCGAGGACAAGACACGAGCCATACACAACAGGTACCCCGGAATATACGAGGTGGACATGCAGCAAATCCGTGTCCATTTGCGGCAGGTTGACAAGGAGATCCTTGACCTCAATGAGCGAGAAGCAAAAAGGCACAAAAATATGTTCAACGAAGTCCGAAGCTGGATCTCAGGACCGGAGACTGAAACTGAGCAAAACAACATATGTCATGATCGAGTGCAGTACCCCAGCAGCGGTGATTGGATTTTGGACGAGGCCAAGGTCAAAGACTGGTTATCTCCAGACCTTGAGCAGTCGCCCAGCTCCTTACTATGGATCATTGGGCGTCCAGGGACAGGTAATATCTAGGGCTGCAGGCAATTCCAGGTCCGTAATCACTAATTGCTTCTAGGAAAAACCTTTCTGGCGTCAGTCTTGATTGAGGAATGCTTGAAGTATCTCCCTGTGCTACATGCTACTTGTACTGCAACGAATCCTTCCAGGATGTCAAGATCGGTAGCAGAAAAACCAGGGCTCTGAAAAATGAAATTGGAAGTCAGACAGCGGACGAGGCAATTCATAACGGAGACTGTGCAGGCCCATCCGAACCTCCGCCTGATCCACGCAAGCCAGGAGGATCCCCCAGCAAGTAACCGCAATGGCAGTGGAACAGGTTCAGGTAATACAATGCCAACCTCATTGGTTTCGGTGATGTAGCGTAGTTATTGTAGTAGCAGTAAACATGTTTATCACCTGTCAGATTTAGAAGCTGCAACCTCAACATCAAACTTCACTCATTTCTTGGCTGACACTCTACTGGCAGTGTTACGAACCAGAATCTCTTAACCTAGCCGATCCCACTCGTGTTGATTCATAAGATTAGGGCTTGCAGTGAGGATTCTCAAATAAACCCGGCATGTAACTATATAATAGCCATAGTAATACCCGCAAAGAGATTAGTTTCGATTCGTGTTGCGATAGTTAAGTAAAGAAATGGTGGATAAAGCTCTTTATATATCCTACAGCTACCTTTGATACTGTTCATTCCTCGGATGCAGTATGTGCTGATACCTATAGAGAACGTGGATATCTGCCCTTCAAACCCATTTGGCGCCTCGTACGACATTTTCTTAAAAGGAAACAAAATTTAGATAAATAACACATGCATTCACAGAAACATCCGTTCCATAGCCTCGATCTGAATCTCCCATAATGGCTCAGCTAGAGAAACCAGCTTTTCTCCAAACGATTCCAAGAGCTCTTGCAGAGTTCTCTGCGTTGCTCCAGTGTAAGGCTCCGGCAAATCCACACCAAACTGCTCAACTGTATGCGAACTCCAGACTCCTCGCATGTGATGTAGCAATTGGCACGCCGCCTCACTTTTAGATTCCACACATTTTGCCACGAGGTAGAAGGAGCTCCGTTGTGCGTGACTTACTTTCGGCTTGAATAACGAAATTTGAGAAAAGTGGCTAAATGACTCGAGGAGCCTTATAGTATGTGGGCTATAAGCTTGGTGTAGAAGCATGACCATAGTCCCGCCTGGCTTGACTCTTTGCAGTGCGATTATGATTTGTGCGCTAGTAAGTCGAAAAGCCTCATTCTTGGAATCGTTCGCCCGTACGTGTGTATGCAGGACCTGTCCATCGCAAAACACGATATCGAAAGTCTGACTTTGAAAAGGTAACTCATTCGAAAATTGGGATGCTTGTGGATGGTCTTGTAAAGGTAAATCGGGAAAGCCGATCTCTGCAGCGAGCATAGTAATGTCGGTAAACCTAATTTTCACGCGGTGGTCGGTCTGCCAGCCCGGAAGAAGAACATCATGCCCACCCTCGTCTATTGGTAAACTGAGACCACACACTTTAGCATAATGGTTGTATTTCAAGACGGTTGCGGAATACCCTCCCGGGGCTAAACAGATATCGAGAGCCTGGAGATGTATCGTCTTGGAGGGGTCGAGTATGATTTTCTCTCTAGCCTGCAGGTCATTACCAATTTTCGTCATCATGCGGTAAAATGATTGTTTTTGCTTTTCAGTCGGATATGTAGCGCGCTTTCTCTGGCCTTCGTAATATTTCTCTGCTTTAGGGCTTGCTTGGACCTGCCGGAAATGCCATCTCTTTATTAGCTTTGGAACCATTACAACACAAAGTGCCAATGTACTTAGCCTTACTAGTTCTTGTGTAGTCATAAGCCGTCGAAAAATCTGTGACCTGGCTTCAAAGAAATCCCTCACAGTACCATAGTCCTTGTCTGTTTGACAGATGACTTCGTCAATTGGAGTGGATGGCATTATTATTGTCTTTATTTACGGCAATCTTCTCGACGAAGAAATATTGAGCGCGGAAGACTTGTTCGACCTATATTGCACAGAAGACCAGAACCTCTCTATTCATAAGTTTATGCGCTCTAGGTGACGTGTCAAGCGGGGTATCCGCTAGACTGCATACGAACGGCCTGATCTCTGCCGTAGAAGCAAGGCATTTCAAAGGTAAGGTATTAGTAACCAGACAGAAGTCCACGCGAGGATGATCAGGAGATAGGTAGGGTCGGGGAGAAGTCACCCGCTGTTTTCAAAGCGGACGATATAGAAAGGTAGCATCTGAAGTTGGGTCCGCTCCCGACGCATCCTAATACATATGTGAAGGGGCATGCGGTATAACCCACACCTAACCCAGTGTGGTTTTTGCAAAATAGGGACCGTTTACAGCGGAAGAAGGCAAAGTCGGGACTGATTGAGCAAGTACTCGAATTCGTGGGCTGTAGAATTTCTCGCATGAAAGTTAATTGCTCAGATTCAAAAAGTGCACAAAGCACTTTGGCTAAAGAAATATGAATCTCCCTGCAAATCATCCTACTAAGTGACTCTTCCGCAAGAGAACTTGGCAGCAACGGCGAACCCACAGGGCTGTTAGTGGCCGGGAAATCCCTGAAGACGACAGATGCCGCGAATGAAACGGCTTATCTACTAGGGTACTGCCCCGCCGATCTTAGATTGTTCGTTCAGTCTCCACAAGAAGCCTTTACTATGACATCAAGCCGACATTATGACTGAGAAGAAATGATTGGCTGGGAGCGATTCCTGCGTGCACATAGTCAATGGCTGCAGAGATCTTTAGCAGCACCGACAAGTTTTAAAATAAACCTGAATTATTATGGTTCTATTGCCTGGTCTGAGATGAAGACTTTTCTTTGCATTCATTGGCTAGATTTGGGCAGAATTGATTCTTGGTAACGATGACAGGTTTGCTGTTTTTGTGATGTAATACGTGCCTTATCTCTACTCTGCATATAATACTCAAATCCTGCCGTAGATGAATTGCAACATCAATCAATTGTGCTCTTTGTATTTCTTTTGGTCTGTGTTTGGGCTTCCATCGGCAAGATTCCATGGAGGCAGAGAATAATTCTCAATTGCATGAGATAAACCGTACGTGTACCTGTACCCTCTATCACCACTGATTGTCTAACATCAACAGATGTGCAATCCCACAACTGCCAATCCGATGAAACAATACAGCAGCCGTCCCAAGACAATGGGCCAATCCCAAATGCTCCCCAGCAGTTTTCCCTAACAGGCTCAAACCGCCCTCCGCCGTACCAAGGCGGCGTCTACCTGCACCCTGATTACATGCACTACAACCCCCGTTATGGCCAGCCGCAAAACGCCCCAATCTGGAGTCTGGCACAACCGTTGCCTCATGTTATGCGATCCGGGATGAGGAACGGGGACGATCAAGACACAGAAGCCAAGACCAAACGACCCAACGCACACCAAGAAAAAGTCCCCGCGGCCGACGAACCACCAACCGAGCACCCGCCTCACAATGGCGACCTCAAAGCAGAAGAAAAGGAACACCCCGAAGCCCGAGTCGCCCAACCGGACGAACGCGGCTTTTTCAATAAATGGGGAGAGATCAGATACCGGTTCCGCGAACCGCTGGCCGAGTGGCTCGGCACGACCATCGCCATGACGCTCGGCCTCTGCGCAGGCCTGCAGACATATACCTCGCAGAACCAGGCGGGGTCGTTCCCGTCGCTCGCGCCAGCGTGGGGGTTCGCGTTCATGATCGCCATCTACATGGCGGGCGGGGTGTCAGGCGGGCACTTGAACCCAGCGATCACGATCAGCATGGCTGTCTGGCGTGGCTTCCCAGCGAGGAAATGCATGGTGTACGTCGCGGCGCAGATTGTCGGCGGTATTACGGCCGGTGGGATCGCGTACGCGCTGTACCACGATGCGATTGTGGACTCTGCGCTTGCGAACCATGTCACGCAGGGCGAGTCGCTGGCGAGACAGGCGCTGCTTACCGCGCCGAAGGACTTTGTGCACCCTGTTACGGCGTTTTTTAATGAGTTTGTTGGGACGGCGATTCTAGTCGGCACGATTATGGCGCTGGGGGATGATACTAATGCGCCGCCCGGGGCGGGCATGCAGGCGTTTATCCTGGGGATATTGATAAGCGTGCTTGTTCTCGCGTTGGGGTATAACACTGGAGGGTGAGTTTGGCATTTCCAGTCTGCAGTTATGATTTACTGACCATGCAGATGCTTTAATGGGGCCCGTGACTTTGGTCCGAGATTGGTTGCGCTCATGGCCGGTTGGGGAGGCCAGGTGTTCCGAGAGAAAAATGCCTGGTGGATATGGGGCCCTTGGGCTGCGGATATCACTGGCGGACTCTGTGGGACGTTCCTCTATGACCTGGCTATCTTCACCGGGGCAGAAAGTCCGATCAACTATCCGCGCCGACGACGCAAGAGGGCGCTGCTGATCAAGGAGAAGAATCTGATGTATAAACTTCGTTTTGGGCGGAGGAAGATTGGGGATGTAGAGAGAGCTGTTCGTGAGGTTGAGCAGTAGACTGCATACACATAGCAGGATGGCGTTATGGCGTTGGAGATTTATTGATCGTGATGGTTCAGATAGACTAGAGGAAGACGTGTATATAGATGTCTTTACCTTGCGATAAACTGGTGAAGTTGTCGCTTACATCAAAGGGTATACTATAGAGGTACTGACCTCACCCTCAATGGCGCGGTTGCAAGTCACAGGTATGGTACCACAATCCACGTTTCGAGCTGTAAGAGCAGTCCTACAGCAGATCCTTCTGGTCAATCTGCATGCGCAAGAAACGAGTCAACGCTATGATGGTCCAGGACAGTAGATAAGGCGATGCTCCCCTCAAAGGCAGAGCATACCATATGTAAATACGCGTAAGCCAAACCTAACATACAATGGCCCCCTCACTATACCAATATACAACAGTCGCATCACGAACTCAACCCAGCTAACCGCCGAAACGCCGTATTCTCGAGGATAGGCATCTCCCCCACCATCTGCACATCCTTCCCCCCAACCAACCGATCTTCATACCTCCCCATCGCCATCTCCGTCAGAACCCTCCCCAGATGCTCCGTCGGACTACACAGCCCCGGCATCGCTGCCCGAAATACAGGCCCAAAGGGCTGGAACAGCTTCTCATATGTAGGCCGCGGGGGAAGGTACTTTTTGATCGCGTCGTGGTGCGCATGGTCTATAAACGCCGGCCGGACGGAACTCGTCCTAAACAGTGGGGTCTCGCGACGTAGCTCTGCGAGTTCCAGCTCGGTCTCGCCCTTGACGCGGGCGAATAGTGAAGCGAAGAAGCCAGGCTGTGTGGTGGCGCCTGTGCCGGAGACATAGACGAAGTGGAAGGGCTGGTTTGGCGGAGGGAGAGTGCGGAAGGCTTTTGCGGCTTCCAGGGCGTAGGTTTTGGTGATTTTGATGTACTCCCTTTTCTTTTTAGTAGATTTCTTTCGAAATGAAGGGGCCGACATACTCTTTGTTGACTTTTGTTTGGCTGATACCCAGAGCCCATACGCAGCCTGTTGCCCCCTGCAGCTGGGAGAGGACTGTTGGGTCGTAGGTTTCAAAATCGGGGTGGATGATGACCTTCACTCGGGGATCTTGGGCGTCCTCGGCCATTTTGACTGGTCGTCGGCTTAAGATGGATATTCTGGTGACTTCTTTCATGGCCAGCATTGCGTCGAGGACGCCGGAGCCAACTAGGCCCGTGGCGCCGGTGAGGATGAGATGCATGTTGTTGATTCTTCAATCAACTCAAACTCGTGTTCGAAATTTCATTTAGGATCGAGTAAGTAACCTGGGGATTACCGATTATATATGCTGCAGAATACAGCCCGCGCTTACGCTTACTGCGGAGTTATAGCGGAGATAGTCGATATAGACCTATGTCCGTCTGGCAAACAGGAGAAGCTACGTTTCCTTATTTGTTAACCATAAAAATGTTCAACTAAAGGTATCCAGACTACCATTTGTAGTGTAGTAGAAATAGTGATGCAATACATGTTAACACTGATCGCGTAGTCGTCAGTCTTATCGATCAGCTCTTATATATTCTGGTGGATGGTCACCTGTTGCTTAATCAGCACGCCCTGTATCACAGCCTTCCTAGAGAGGAATCAACCATCTGATCCTACAACCCTGTACTACCAGGGCTTATTCCTAGGTATGACAGATTATATCATCACTTACCTATCTGAGAGATTATGAAGCTATTCGGAATGTCATATAATCAATCAGTAATCTAACACTGTCCAGCGACAGGCGGGAGAAAGTGCATCTGGCTGTACTCTGGAATTGAACATGGGTTGCCTTTAGTGTTGGTGATCAACTTACTAGCTATCATGCAGTTAGATCTAAACTGTTTCTCACTTTAGGGCTGGTGAATTTATGCTGCCTTGTCTTCAGTCTGGATCTCCTGCGTGGAAAATAACACGTGACATTATGCCTGAGGTGTCAGTGTAGGATGCCAGATGATGGCATTTATCCCAGCATGCAAGCATCCAATCAATCCGCCTGGAAATGTCTCTCAGCCATGACATCTTGTGCAGCAGTTGGGATGTCGATCTGCGTCTGTCCGTCCAGGGGGACGCGGCTAATGACGTCAGCACAAGATCCTGCTTGATCCATCCTCCACCGAAAAACACGTACTTATACCAACAACCAAGTACTCGGAGTACACTGAGCAACATAGTACATATGAATTAGAAGCTGGGTATGCCGGTTTCCGGTTTTCGGTATAACATCATCTATTATTGTCTCCGCCGATCGTACCCTGGTACCGATGTACAGTAAGCTATCGAGATACCCGCCAAGGTTATATTATATGCGGATGGACGCTTTCTTCTCGGTTCTGCCGCCGTCGGTGAGAGATCGCGCGACAACAGCCTATGACGCCAGCGGCTGCAGCCATCTATCACAATCAGCCCATCTTTTCCTTTTTCTACCGATAACAACACCACACCCCATTCCAATTGCTCCCATTGAGCCCGTATAAATGACTCGACGCTCTCGATAGCATCAACCAGGCTATTTCCAGTGTGTGTTTTACTTGCCACACCGCTAGATCATGAGCTGACAGTCATAGATGGACTCGCCAGCCAGTTCAAACCAAAGCCGCGAAGGCGGTCCACGCAAGTATGCTTTTAACCGCGAGGGCGCTCGCGAACGAGAAATGCACCTGTAATCATTTTGGTTGAACCTCTGTATTGACCATGACTAATTCAGAGTAGCTACCTCCCCTACTGGGGCTTCTCCGACTCCGAAAAGTTTGCCCAGCAGTCGGTCGGACACCACCCGAACGTGTCGCGCGACAATGTCCTCACTGTCTTTGCGCAGCTGGCCGCCCTCCGCATGAACGCGCAGCGCGCTCTCATCTCCCTGTTTGATAAGACAATGCAGCATGTGGTTGCGGAGGCGACACCAGACCTAAGTCTGCGGGCGGCGGACGGCCGCGACCGGGCGGATGCGCTGTGGCTGGGGGTGCGCCGGCTGCCGCGCCAGAAGGTGACCATGTGCTATCATGCGGTCAAGTCGTTTATTGAAGAGGGTCGAGATATTTTCGTGGCTAGTGACTTGACGAGCGACGATCGGTTCAAGAATCATCCCTCAGTCACAGGCCATCCCCACAACCGGTTCTATGTCTCGGTGCCGATCACGTCGCCGGATGACTATGTGATTGGGAGTCTGGCGGTGCTGGATGATCAGCCGCGGGATGGGGTGACTGAGGACCAGGAACATCTTCTCAAGGAGCTCTCGGCCACCGTCATGGATCATTTGCTGTGTCAGCGAGCGATGCGGGAGGAGTACCGTGAAGAGCGCATGGTGCGGGCGCTGGGATTGTTCGTCAAAGGCAAGTCGGATCTCAATGAGTGGTTTGACAGTGGGGATGCGCGGGATAAGAAATATGGGGGGCAGATGGGTCTTCTGAACAAGAAATTGGAGAAGCTACAGGTCACCGGGTCTAATCGTGAGGATAGCCAGGATGGCGAGGATGACAAGGATGATACGGATGGCAAGGATGACAATGCTGGCCAGGACCAGGACAACGAAATACCAGAGACTCACTCCAAGCACAAGCACGGCAAGCATGGATCCCCCGTCCAAAGGTTCAAACAAGGTGGCGAGCACGAGACCGACGAAGAAGAGAAAGACGGCGAGCCCGACGAAAAGAGTCACAAGAAGCGACCAACACTCTCCCCCACCACTAGCCAATTGCAGGATTCCCTAGCGCCCACCAACGTCCGGTCCGTAGTCAACCGCGCCGCTTCGATGATCTACCAAGCCCTCGACGTCGAAGGCGCCATGTTCATCGACGCCAGCGTGTACGCACGGCGGCAGACAGTGGGATTTACCGAGTCTAAACTTGATAACCCTGAAGCTTACATTGGCCAGCAATCCCTGGACACCGCCGGCATGGAGGAGCAGGCCCCATCGATGTCCATCCCCGGGTCCCGTTCCGATACCGACGCGTCGGATGACGACTCGCAGTCCCGAAGTCTCGTGCTCGGTCATTATACCTCGACTACCTCCGAGGCAGGAGTCAACCTGAACGATAGCCACTACGTCTCGCTCTCGGGTAGTTTCATCACCCATCTCATCGACCAGTATCCCCGGGGTAAGATCTTCCATATCGAGGAAGATGGGTCCATTTCCCTGAGCTACGAGGGGGTCGCCGATGAAATGAATTACTCCCGCACAGGAAGCCGCGGAGCAATGTCGACCGAGCCGGAAAAGAAGAATATCCAGCAGGAGACCATGGACATCAAGGAATTGATGAAGGTCCTCCCGGATGCACGCTGTATCGCCGTCTATCCCGTCTGGGACTTTCAGCGGGGCCGGTGGTTCACCGTCTGCCTGGTATGGGCCAATGACCCTGGCCGAGTGCTGTCGGAACCCAAGGACTTGACGTACTTGGCTGCCTTTAGCAACACCGTCATGGCCGAGGTGTCCCGGTTCGACTTGGAGGCCGCCGACCGAGCCAAGAGTGACTTTATCTCGTCTATCTCGCACGAGCTGCGGTCGCCTTTGCATGGGCTGCTGGGCACGGTCGAGTTGCTGCAGGAAATGGTCAATAGCTACGCGCAGAAGTCCCTGATTGAGACGGTCTACAGCTGCGGTCGCACATTGCTGGACACATTGAACCACCTTCTAGATTATGCCAAGATCAATACGCTCACTCGGCCGCGTCCATCAGAGAAGGCTGCCGCGCACGGCAGCGACGTGTCCAAGCCCCAGAGTGCCGTGCCAGGGTCTCTTCAGGACGAGAACCTGAGCGTGCTGGTGCAAGAGGTCGTGGAGGGTCTGCTTGCCGGCGCAGAGTACCAGCGGCGGGGCGCAAATGGGGATAGTGACGCGCTGGCCAAGAAGGAGGATCTCGGCCCGAAGAACCGTCTCATCACCATCGTCGATATCGAGTGCCAGGACAGCTGGCGGTTTAGTGTATATGCCGGTGCCTGGCGCCGAGTGGTCATGAATCTCTTCGGTAATGCTCTCAAATACACCCAGGCGGGCTACATCCGGCTGCGGATGAGACGCGATACCCTGCTGGTGGATGGCAAGAAAACCCCTGCGATTCGCATGACGTTCAGTGACTCGGGCCGCGGCATGTCCAAGGACTTTCTCACAAATCATCTCTACAGCGCCTTTCTGCAGGAAGACACGACCTCTCCGGGCCTGGGAGTCGGGCTGCATCTTGTCCATCAAATCGTCAAGTCACTCAAAGGGCAGATCAAGTTCACCAGTGAAGTCGGCAAGGGAACGGACGTCGATGTTGTACTGCCTATCGAACCACCCGAGGCGTCCAGTCCTTCGTCCCCTCGCTCATTTGCCCCCTTGAAGGAGCAGCTGAGCGGCATGACGGTTTCACTATTCACACGCAGCTCCAAGTTGGGCGACCTGGGATTCGACCCTCGGGTTTTCGACCGCATCCGCAGCAGCCTCGGGCGCATGGTATCCGGCTGGTTCGGACTCCGCGTCCTGACCCCTGACGAGCTCGATTCGACCAAGCCGGATTTCGCCATCGTGACGGAACACGAGTATCGCAACTACTATATCGAAGGCTCGAACGAGCCCAAGCCAGACAGTGGAGAGATCCAGCCTGCGCTCCCGTTGATTGTTCTCTCCGCCCGAACGAGCAGCTGGAAGGCCTTGGGAGAGAGCGTCGAGGATTCGGTCATTTTCCTCACCCAACCGTAAGTGTTTCCACGCAAATTATGTGCGTTGCTAATAGCAAATAGGGTGAGCCCGAAAACGCTGGCCACGGCTTTTGAGCATTGTATGGGCCAGCCAGAGCGATCGAACAGTTCATCGCCGCGGAGACTGCCCTCGCCCGTGCGGCCTGTGGAGGACGCGCCCCCGGACACGGATAACATGTTTGAGGGCATGGTGAACGGCGAGAAAGATCGGGTGCTAGAGCCTGTCCTTGGACGAGCAGTTAACGGTGAAGCCCGGCAGCAACAGAACACCGATGGGGATGACCGCAAAGGAGCAAAGAATATTCTTCTCGTAGAGGATAACCCGGTCAATCTGAAGGTACGTAGCTCAACCCGCGATCCTTGCCACCTCTAACGCGAATAGATCATTGAAATGTGCGTCAAAACCGGCGGCTTCTCCTACGACACGGCAAAGAACGGGCTCGAGGCATTGGAAAAGTTCAAGGCGGGTAAATACGACGCAGTCGTCATGGGTTAGTCGTTTCGGTCGTTTCTCCATTCTTCACTTCTAATGTCTGCAGACATTTCCATGCCGGTCATGGACGGCCTCACAGCCACGCGGCAGATGCGCGCGTTTGAACGAAAGAAAAAGCGTCCCCCGACCACTATTATCATCCTGACTGCCGTCCTCTCCGCGTCGATGCAGCACGAGGCCATGATGAGCGGGGTGAACCTGTTCCTGACGAAACCTACGCCGCTGAAGCAGCTCAAGGAGATTCTGCGGAATCTGTCTGATGGGAAGGGCTTGCCGCAAAATTAGTTATGAGTCATGAGTTACGTATGGCGTTGGGATGTAGAGTATGGGCATTGGACAGGTATAGGTATATAGTGTATGCATTATCATCATTGGGATAGCAAGTGCTATAGTCTGTTTCTGAGTAAATCTACCATCATATGGTTGATGTATCTACTTGTTTCTGCTAGTCATGTGTAGACTAGCAGCTACATTATACACGGTACGATCCCAGGGTACTTACCTCAACATATAAGACAGACGTGCCATCCCATCACCCTTCACCTTAGAGTATACCATCCAATCAACCTGCCAACATGAGCGACCTAACAGCCACCAACCGCACCCACTTCAAGTAAGAAATAGATAGCTCCGGCACACAACACACTAACATCATCCTAGCAATGTCGCCTCCACACACCACACCGACTTCGGCCCCTCATCGAAATGATCATGGAGGAGATCAAAGACCGGGAAACTGTCCACTACCCCTCATCATGAACACCCGTGAGAATCTGAGTCTATCCGACTACTAGATTACGCCTGTGGCGCCGGCACAGTCACCAAGGTACGCAAACCCACCAACACGAAAGAACAAGCTAAGCTAACAATCTAACATCAGGCCCTTCTCCCATCCATAACCCAAGCCATCGGCCTCGATCTCTTTGAAAATATGGAGTCGAGCATAACTCCTGGGCCCGGGTGCACGGCTACCCGGAGAAGATGCGGGCGTATCGTCTGGATCTACTTGATCCTCCTGCACAAAATGAAATGGAGGTGGAGCTGACTGGCTTTGATGTAGTAGTTGTTTGTATGGCGCTGCACCATGTTACCGATGCGGGGAGATTGCTGGCTCGGTTGAAGGAGTGTTTGAAGCCGGGTGGGGTGTGTGTTGTTGTTGTTGATGGGGTTTGCCGGCACCAATGCAAACTGCAGGTGAAGATGCGGAGACTGCTGACCTACGGGCTGTTTTAGGGTCAGAGCAGCCTGGTGTGCTGGAGACGATCAACAAGCCTGGGTTTACCGAGGGGGAATGCGGGCGTTGTATGAAGGCGCTGGGCTGGGGCGGAACTTTGAGTATGAGGTTATTGAGCGGCCGTTGAGGTTTACCGTGTTTGGACACTGGTTTGGTTGGATGGGGTTTATTTGCTAGGGGGAGAAATAACTTCCTACGGGGGTGAAACTTGGATATGTTGGTTGCTTGACATCTAAACTGTTTTCTGTGCTGCCAGGACGAGCTCCATATCATCTGCGACTAGCTGCTGCACGATACCAGCTGCAACGGTGGATCCTAGTACGCTGTCAACAAAGTAAATTAAACAGGAGAGGAAGACTTACCACTCCCCATCGCATTAGCAACAACCTTCAACGGAGTGGCCGCATCCCCCGCAGCAAAAACCCCCCTGATATTCGTCGAAAACAGTCGATCGACCTTGACGCTCTGCCCCAGGATCGGGTCGTCTTCAATCTCAACCCCAAGCTGGGTAATCATGTCTAGACCCGCCAGGATCGTCCGCGGCTTGTGGGCGAGATATCCCATCTTATACTCCTTGCCGTCTTCAAGAACGACCCTAACACCTATGTCAGGTGGAGGCACAGGGACCAGTCGGAGAACTTTTCTTGTTTCAACTGTACACTGCAGCGCATTGACCTTCTCCATTGCAGCCTTCATCGCCTCATCCTCTGCCACCGGCCCGTCCGTAAAGATAGTAATTGGTCCAGACGTAGGCGTCACAAGGAGATGCATCATCTGCGCCAAGTGCGCATACATCGGCTGCGGGAACGTCAATATCCCCCCTGGAAGATGCGCCCGCTCATGCCCATCACAAAACAGACACTGGAAGCTAGCGGGATCAGCGCCATCGCCAGGAGAGGCAAAGTAGCTTGCAGCTAGCTTACATATTCTGCGGCCAGTTCTCCGCGTACCCCTCTATCTCAGGAAACACGTCGATGCACCCCATTGCCAACGCCAGCTTCCGGCCCTGCCAGGTCCGTCCGTCGGCGGCTGTGACGTGGAAGGTATCCGCAGCGCCGTTTTGGGCGTATGCTTTCATGGCGACGATCTCCGCCTCGAGAAAGTCGACCGTCCCGTATGCCTTGATCTGCTCGGTTGCGATGCGCCGGAATTCCGTTGGTGGGGTGGTATCCTGTGCGAGGACATTGTGCATCTCGGGGACTCCTGCGTTGCGGAAGCCTGCGCCGCCAGGCTTGGTGAAGATGGCAGCTCGGCGGTGGATGCGGCTTAGCCCGAGAGCGATGGAGAGACCGGCGGGTCCGGAGCCGATGATCAGGGCGTCGTATGTTGCCATGTTGTGGGGTGAGGTGAGTAGAGCAGATGGTGTGACTGTTGGAGATCATCATTGTATAGATGACGTAGGAAGATGGTAACAGACGTTCGAGTTCCCACCAAGGTCCCCGATTAAGTCCCGGATGGAAACACGGATCACTTGTAGACAGTCATCTGGAGATGTATCGAGTTGATCCTTCCCCATGGGAGAGTGCAGATGAAGCCTTTTTACAAATGTACCCCTGGGTCAGGAAGTGTTATAAAGGCGACTAAGCCATCTAGTATCTCAAATTATGTTACAGAGCATACAGCACGGTGAGTATTATTGCACTACAGATAGACATAGCAAAATGGCCCCGCGGTCGTACTCATCAGATCCTGCATGGCAATCGGCCCCCCATTGGCATACCCAATATCCACCATCGTGCTGAGCGTCGTGTTAGGCGACGCCGGAAAGTTCAGGAACGTGCCGGTCCCCGAGATAGCATACTGCCTGTTCTTGACATCCAACGCCTGCCAGATCCACCACACGCGGTCGATCATCCCATGATGCAGCCAGAAGGCCGGATCCCCGGGGCTGACGAACACGTCCCGGCCGGGATCGCCGCCCATGGAGTAGTGGCCGCCGCCGTGGACGCCGATCGACCCGCTGCCGGGGACCCCCTGCATAGCCATCTGGAAATCCCAGATATCCTTGTTGTCGAGGAGGAGCTTCACGACGGCGGTGGCATTGGAATAACGCTGGAGAATCGTGGTCGAGAGATCGCGCTTCAGGCACCGCGGGTTGTAGTCAAGGGGGGTGGGCTGCACGGCCATTCCCCCGCCGGGAAGGCTGAGCCCTGCAGGGCCCAGGTTGACCGTGTAATTCACAAAGGGCCCGCTGGTGACGCAGCCGCCGCCGGTGCCGGCGGGGAGGTAGATGATCGGGTAGTTGCCCAGCGTCAATGCGATGTCACCCTTGTTGGGGACGTATGCACCGTTGCCGGACATGGAGGTGTCGCTGCCGTCGAAGACGGGGGAGGTTTCTATGGAGTGGGCGTCCGCGGGCCAGTTCCAGTATCTATGGTCATGGTCAGATGCGGTCTTCACGCGCAAGTAGTAGGCGCTTGCTTACGGGTACTCGCCAGTGTATCCACACTCGTCGCGCAAGGCCTGCTCAAACTGATAGATGAAGTAGCGGTGCCAGGCCAGGAACGTTCCCTTGATGGGTTAGTCGGTGCTGTCCAACTCGCTGGATCTTACAAACGTACAGTATAGTGGATGCTCAAGGTCTGTTGGATATGCGTCGCTACAAAGTCGTCATACCGAGTTTTTGCCCCAGCAGCGACGCTGGACGGGGTGCGTGCAGGCAGCTGTTGCAGACAACGAACAGACCTGATGAATGCCTTCTTCTGCGAGGACGAAAAGGCTCTCCAGTCGCGCCGGATGCGCAGGTTGCTGCTTGAGCAGCTGCCGCGCTTGGTGCTTGCGTTGTTCGATATGTCGTCAGTGGTGACGTTGTACGCAAAGTTGGCGAGCTGGTCAAGCTGGGAAGAGGCCGTCTCCAGCGAACTGGAGGCCGTAGAGGGTAGGGGGGTAACGTCCGCAGAGGAGGGTGCAGTAGCATCCCGGGGAGAGGGCATAGCCAGGGCCACTGTCAGCACGAGCGCGAGGCTCAGAGCGTAGATGGCAACCATGGTGACTTGACTGAGAGGGGATGGCCCTGAAGGAAGAGGGTAAGACGGTCAATTTGTAGGATTTGAGTCGACTACCTTTCTGTGTTGCTTTAGACTAGCGCTTACTGAATGGGGTAACTTGGTCATTTGTTATTCAACCTTCTTTTATGAGTGACTCGGTAAAAATGACTATGATAACGCCTAGATATCTATGAGATTATAATCATTGAATTGGACACACCAATGGAGAATGGATCCATCAAGTCTTGAATATGAAAACCGTCACTTTTGCCATCTAGGGATATACAGTTGGCCTAGATATTCACTTGTTGAGAAGAATCAGACTGTTAGTTATACGCACATTCTACCTAGTCATATCAAGGCTTTCCTAGTGTATCTCAATTTAAAAAGCTTCGTATCTTGTGTTTTGCAGTGTAGTTATCCATAGATCTGGGTGATATAATTGGGGCTACGGAGAATTACGAGCTGCAAAGCACAGAAGATTCGGCAACTCAAGCCATGCCCTAATTGAATACAGTAAACCCCCAATAAATATGCACTAATTCAGCACGGCAATGTCGGCTATAAGCAGAAAATACGATCTATTGATTGGCTCGCAAACCACTTATGGCTTTCTTATATCAGTGATTTTATCCGGTGGTTTACTCTCATCTTACGCGGCCGTTCATTGACTTCATTATGCATACTTTCGACCTAGTGGCCATAGTCTGCATGAGACTCGACTCTCAACACGAGTGCCCAGGCAACTTAGCGACACGAGCACTACCGTCCACGAAGCCGGCCAATTGACTAATGCAGTCAGCGCTGTCCTAGGCCCGGCGAGGAATGATCCTCGTTCTGGCCGACTATTAGTGGCGCTGGCTGGACCGTGGCTGAAAGGTAAATAGAGTGCGTCGCGAGACCACCATAATATCCGTCTCCAGTCTCCGCTGCTGGGCTGGTCCGTGACTGATTCAATCAAGCGTCTCTTGATGATTGACCTCCGTAGACGAACTTCTTGTCTAATCATCAGCTGGTGTTTCACTCGTCGGTGTTCCCAGTTTTGGGGCATGAGCTGAATACAGGATAGAAGCTATTGTAAACGACAATACTCGGTGCAAAAAGCCTAGGAGACAATTGACTTTGGGACTCGTTGCGACTGTAGCAGTATTCTCTGACTCCAGTTGTCCAGTCGTAGGAACATAGTTCCTTTTTTCGTCCTTCAAAAGACTTTGCCTTGACCTAGACTAAATTTCCAAACTTATTATTAATACTTATTACATATTCTTCAGCTTCGAGCAAGACGAGAAAGAAAAATACACGAACAACTCAACCTTTTGAGTTAGGGCAGGAAACTTCGCAAAAAGAACAACCATTAGAGTCGAAGGTCTCTCTTGACTCTCCACGGATCCGACGACGATCAGGCACAGAGGGTCGTTAAACGACCGGCCAGGTCGTGTCTCCTACACCAGTACCTAGCGACTGGATAGGGATCTATCTCCACGCCTATGTAGACTGGAGACCTGGGATGTAGCCATTAATTAATTAAACTTAGACTAGAATGGAACAATTCCCTCCGGAAGCCTCTCGGCCTAAGAAAAGACTCCGACTATTGAACTTACCGGATAAGTTTGATCCTTCACATCTCCGGTGCTTTCTATTGGACTGGAGACTCCTCCTTCTTCCCCGAAAGTATGTCTATCCAAGACATCTCGAGTCAGGTGGTGCCAATTCTAGACACGACAGTTGAGACAATACCTTTATGGAGACGGGCAGAGACACTCGGTCAGCAACTGCCAAGACATATGAATGGTATGAGGGCTGGCCATGTCGCACATGCGCTTCGATGCGACAACCTTATGGCCCTTCTTCGAGTATAACTGGATTCAGACTTGTAGTATCGCGTCCTCGGCAATACTGTTCAACGCTGCCCTTCATAGCCACAAATCTTGTTCTCTCCTAGACTGTTTTGCTTTTTCTGTCTGGGAGTCATTGCTGGCTGCAGACAGCGCTCAAGCCCTTCCTCAGGTTTGAGTTTACTATATTATCCCCTGGTTAACCGGGAAAGGTAGCAGACGCGAATATGGGAGTGAACTTAGGACCAAGTTCCGCCGCAGAGGTGTAAATTTAGCCCCACGATTAGTTGACCCTGGCTGTAACCAAAGTCCCCGTCTCTGTTCCTGGCCAGAGTCAGCATCGTCCATGCTCTTCTGTACTATCCTGGTATTTCTATGTCTTCATGTCCATAGCACGGAGTAGAAAGGGCCAGGTCGAGGTCAAGACGACGACGCATCATGGCCGATCATATAGGTGGATCAGGCTTGCCCGACGAGAACCGGGGGCCTGTGATCCTCGCCGCGACGTCCATTGTGACGATATCCGCTTTGCTGACTGTCCTGGCGCGCATGTATGTGCGCGTATTCATGATTCGCAATGTCGGCGCTGATGTGCGTCCCTCTGCCCTTAAGGCGATACATCTCGCTGACTGGATAGGATTATACGATGGCCTTGACCGTGGTGCTGGTAGGTTGCTGTTGGATATTGACTGCAACAAAGTTAACGGCTGCAGTCCCTTGCAGGCTGGGCCATCATCATTCCTGAAGTCGTCTACGGTGCCGGGCGACATACAGCCTACGTGATGGACACGGCGGTCAAGGCGAACCAGCTGAATTTTGCGACGCAGGGCATATATATGTGGGCGATTGGGTTGGTTAAGGTGTCTATTGGGCTGTTTCTTCTGCGATTTGCGCCGAGGAGGGGCTATAGGGTTTTCATCTGGGCGATTATCGGTTTGTCTGTCATTGCATGTCTGAAGTGCGCCGCTGACTGCTGCAGTGTTCATGTCGTTATATACGACGATTTGCTTCTTCGTAAGTGCATCCGCCCCGTTCGAAGCCAGTCTAACGGTCTAGACTCTCATCTTCCAATGCCAAAATATCCGGTCAATATGGGATCCAAGCGTCACGTCAAAATGTTTCAATCCGACGCAGCTGTTGCAACTGAGCTACACAAACACCGGTATGTCATGAGACGGAGATGCTGCTACCAGGCTGACATCGACAGCTCTGAATATCCTGACCGACCTGATTTTCGCCATACTGCCCGCTTTCATGCTGCGGTATGTCTCTTGCCTATTCCCTTGAGCTAAGCCAACTAACGAGAACAGGCATCTCCAAGTCAACCGCCGCGTCAAGGCATCCCTAGTCTGCATCCTGGGACTGGGAATATTGTAAGCGACTCTCAATCTTCTAAAAAGGATACTAACTACTAACAACCCAGTGCCTGCACTGCGGCGTTCGTCAAACTATCCATCCTCCCCAACTACGGCCGCACCGGTGACTTCCTCTGGGACTATACCGATCTCACCATCTGGGTTGTGTACGTCCCACGCCTCTCTCTCTTTCTTCTCCTCTGGCAAGCACGCATGCATTAACAGAGCCGACAGCGTCGAATGCAACACAGGCATCATCGCCGGCAGCCTCCCCACCCTCAAACCCCTCTTCAAACAAGTCCTGGGAAGCTACGGCTCGCAAGGCTCCCACTCCCACTACCACTTCCACTCCCGCTCCCGCTCCCGCACGAGAAACTACTCACGCGGCACGCGGCACAAACTGCGCTCCCTGTCGCGGCAGCACAAGTCCAAGGCGCAGACGCTGGGTAGCGGCAATTCCGACGTTGAGGCCAAGACGCAGAGGACCGGGGAGCTGACGTACCAGTCTGGGTATGAGACTACGATGACGGCGACGTACCCAGGTGGCGAGGGGAGGAACTCGAGTGACGAGCGTATCCTGCCGTCTGGAGGCGAGGGGATCGTCTGCGTGACCGAGGTTCGGGTGTCGCATTCGTAGGAGTCGGGGCAATCCGAAGTAGTTGTTTTGTATATGCGTGGATTAGCAGCTGTTTATTTTGTCGCTCTCTTGGCGGGTTTCTTTTGTCTGTACATAGCGATAGGATACTCTTTATTTTACACTCTTTCCATCGTGCCTGAAGGTATACAGGCCTACGAGGATGTGGAATGACTCGAATGATAGTCAATTAGACAAGTACTGGGCTGTGTCAGATATGTTCGTGTCGATGAATGGCCTATGATTCTGTATATCGTCGTGGAAGTATATATAACTGAGACTTTCTCGTTGCGAACTACCATACGCAAGTATAGAATAAAGACTCCATGTGAATGACAAGAATAACCCACTGTCAATGCCTTGTATACAAACATGTAATGTATTGATTATAGGAATAGTGATAACTATAATACCTATAGACCTACCGATCTCATGCAATACAATTTTCAAGATGCCTCGGTAATGTCCTCCCTCATTAGTATGATATGCAGACAGCGGGTAAATTCCAATACATTCTCCCTCCAAGGATTGGATGGCCGTGGAATAAACAACCGGTATATAGCAGACAAGATGATGCCGAGGTGAGGGGTCGTACGCGGGGCGATTCCGCCCTGGCTCGGATGTGTTCCAATAAATCACAGTAGATGGAAGAGCATTGAGACAGTAGCGAATACGTTTGCGTTTACGCCTACATCTACATCTACACAGCAATATGGACTCAAAAATCTACGACATCCCGACTCACTGCAAAGCCGGGGTGGTCGTCAATGAAGGCCCGGACTTCCAAGTCAAGGTGGAAATGGTCCCCGTGCCAGAACCAGGTGTGTCCCTCGTCCATATAGAAAGGAAAGACACTGACCGGCAGGCCCCGACGACATCCTCATCCGCCTCAACGTCACCGGCCTCTGCTCCTCCGACATCCACATGATGAAGAACGACCTCGGCACGCCGCCCATGTCGTTCTTTGGCGTCCGGTCGCCCGGTCACGAAGGCGCAGGCATCGTCGTCAAGACGGGCGCCAACGTCCGGAACTTCAAGGTCGGCGATCGCGCGGGCATCAAGCCGCTGACAGATACATGCGGGTCGTGCGAGCTGTGCTGGGGCGACAAGGAGACATACTGCCGGACGGCCGTGCACACGGGATTGATGACCGCAGGCACATATCAGCAATACCTCGTCTCGCCTGCCCGCTATGCCTCCCCCATCCCCGACGGCGTCCCCGACGAGATCGCCGCCCCGATCATGTGTAGTGCGTCGACCATCTATCGATCTTTGGTGGAGTCCGGGCTGCGACCGGGGGAATTGGCTGTTTTCCCGGGCGGAGGCGGCGGCGTGGGGATCCAGGGTGTGCAGCTGGCGAAGGCGATGGGGATGCGGCCGATCGTGGTGGACACGGGGCCAGCAAAGCGCGCGCTAGCGATGGAGATGGGCGCGGAGGCGTTTGTCGATTTCGCCGAGACGCAAGACACCACTGCTGCGGTGGTGGCTGCCGCGGATGGGATCGGCGCGCACGGGGTGTTTGTGACGGCGCCGGCGGCTTATCGGACTGCGCTGTCGTTTGTGGGAGACCGGATCGGGGCGGTTGTCATGTGCATTGGGCTGGCGCCGGCCAAGACGATGGTTGTTGGCGACGATCCCAACCGGTTCATTTTCAAGAACCTGACGATCAAGGGGACGCTGGTGGGGAGTCGTCGGGATACGGCGGCTGCACTGGACTTTGCGCGACGAGGGATGCTGAAGCAGATTTGTGAGGTGTATCCCATCGATCGGTTACCAGAGGCTGTTGAAAAGCTGCGAAGGGGAGAGGTTGCGGGCAGAATCGTGGTCAAGTTTGACAGTTTGACCAGTGAATAGGTTCAGTTCGGACGGATTTGGGGGATGGGGATGTGCCAGTCATGTGACTCGCTTCTGGACATGCGCATTATTTCTACTTAGCGACGACCGATTAATGCAAGTTTGAATGCATGGCTCAACAGTTACATTCTAGTTATCTCATCAGAGTTGAGAAGATCCAAGTGTGCAGTTCCATGCCACATATAGACATGAATAGGCTTTGAAGTGCAAGCTAAACAGCACTCAAGCCATGCAGTACCCCTGGCGGCTGAAGGCCTGGCGTGTCAACAAATACGCTCCTCAAGGCAAACATTTAAACCCGAGTTTCTCCCTTGGTCTTGAAAGCTGTCGAGTGTATCAGATAACACTTTGGTTTACAATATACAAACACCCGGGACTACACCCCGTATGGCCCCAAGAACCATCTACCTTCTTTCACTGCGACAAGCCGCAAGCCAGCGTGCCCATTTTGCCATCTTCGTTCCGTCGGCGATCAACCCTCGGGAAGGCAGCCTGATTAATGTTGTCGGGGCACCAATGACTGGTTTCTCACACCAATTCGAACGGGGCTATGATCCAGACATCGCTCAGGAGGACTACGAAATGTGGCCCATTGGCGAGGTAGACTCCTCACATATTGTTGACTGGCCGGATGATGTTCGCGCTATACACATCGATCCCAGAGGAGACATGGAGGTTGCTGCCTGCCAGGTGCCAGCTCCAGGCATCAGTGAGGATTTCATGGCCCCTGTGAACGATGTAAGTATCTCTCTTATTAATTATCTTATTACTTACTATCGAATTGAAGACGACAAACAAAAGATGTCAAGAGTGGACCATGGAATATGTCCGTCATCTGGTCGCGGAAGGATACATTGGACCAGACGCTTGTGAGATCGTGCAATCTAAACGTGACCCTCCCACTCATGGAATTGGTCTACGCCGGGTAGCAGCATAGCAGCATAGCTTGCAGGACAGAATCCCTCTGCTGTAATTAGTTAAAAATGGATTCGGGATCGAAACCTCATTCCGGCCCCCACAAGACAAGGTTGTCCCCGTCTCTCCGAACCCTAATCCCAAGGCGCTAGGCGCTAATATGTGACTACGTTATTTGCAAATTGATGATGGCATATTTTGAATATATATTTCATCATAACCATATCTGTAACATACATGGAACTCGCTGGAAGGTTCTGTCTCAATGGCTGTCCTGTTCAATCTGAAGCTGTTCACAGCGAGTGCGCTCATCGCATTCCTCTCCTACATCTTGTATTTTTGCTGTGGGAGGAAGCAGTCTCTGGGGACTAGAAGGGCCTAACATCTTAGGCCCTTTCTGATTTAAAATTAACCTGCCAAATTAGAGATGACTAATCTGGATTTATAGCTGTCATCACCTTGTCGAATCCGACAACTTTGTTTCCGCTTTCGGACAATGGCCGCCATTTACTCCTGCCACCCTCGCATTGACGTTACATAGTGCAGCGCAGACTTAAGCTCTGGACCAGAATAATTTTTGCCTTTTAGAAATAACTATGGGAGACGGTCGAAACCCTCCTTCCAATCCGCGAAGTGTAGTAGAAGTATAAATCATTCAGCGAGGAACTACAGGCGCATACTACACATTACTTCATGAAGTGCCGCAGGCTAAGCAATATGGAAGACTACCGTGCGGCGTCGCTCTTCCAACCTTCCAACTTGGCAAAGGCCCTGGAGGACACTATGAACCCGTCCTCGGGGAGACCATCACATTTATTAGGCACCATTGTCTCTATCCCACACACCATCTCAGCGCGCACCCTGGCCGTCCTGGGTTATGACTTTGTCATGATTGATACACAACACACGTTTGTGTCTCCCTGTACTTAACGGACCCCATTTCTGTACAAGGGGCTAACCAGTACAAACTGTAACGGTGGTGCAGACCCATTGAAGCTGAAAACCTTGTTCGCCTAATCCAAACTGTTAGCTTGGCTAGCGAGGGAAGAACCATCCCAATCTGTCGAGTGCCGTCTGCTCAATCGCATCTACTAACATATGCTCTTGACGCGGGTAAGTCTGGTTCTGAGCTATCAGTTAAGGATTTCTAAATGCTTACTCAACCGGCGTGCGTTTCAATAGGAGCCGGGGGCATAATCTTCCCACATATTGATACACCCGAGCAAGCCGCCGAAGCCGTCAGCAAGTGCCGTTATGCATACTCGGACGGTGACCGGTCCCTGGCTCCCGCAGTGCTAGTCCCTGGAGTTACAGATGTGGCACCGCCAGGGTCCTCCCATGAGCGCGTAGCGGACAAGAACATCGCAGTGATCATTCAGATCGAGAGTCCGGTAAGTTCATTACTTCTCAGGTTGGTGGGGTCTCCATATGGGCTAATGATGGGGATGTATGCAGCTTGCCCTTGAAAATGCCGACGCCATAGCTGCAGTCCCCGGTGTCAACGGCCTAATGCTAGGGGCTGGCGACCTCCGAGTTGCCTTGCGCTGCCCTCCGCGCCTGGTGGGCGACCCCGAAGACCCGAAGATATTGGACGCAATAGATCGATTGGTGAAGGTGTCGAGACGGCATCAGAAGCCTTTGGCTGTTGTCACGTGTAAAGTGTCTGGGACATCGCGGACTTGGCTTAAAGACTTTCAGCTATTGATGCTAACATCGGATTACTTGAGCGTGGTGAAGGGGCATAAGGAGGATTTAGCTCGTATGATCGAGACACTGGCGGAGGTACAAGAGTTAAAAAACTGATCGCCGAGTAGCATTGGCTGCTAAAATGTCAGCAATGCTTGGATTATCAATTCGGCCAGGCCCCTCTTTACTACGGGAACTTTCATGGCAGCTTGAAACTCATGAAGCGTTAAAGCACGATTGGTATATCAGACATTGACTCATCAATACGATATATTCTTTATTTGTGACGATATAGGGCTAGTTATATCTGTCTAGTAATAGCACCACAATACTCGGCTGGTCTGCTTAAATAAAAGAGGCCAGGACAACGGCACTATACCGGAATAGGAATGAACCGTAGTCTATCAGCCAATGAAAGCCTGAGGCGACAGGATGGCAATGCAACAGAGCTGTTTTCAGTTAGTACAGCTATCTACCTCTCAGTTACTATGCATAAAGTGCCTTGTAGTTCACTACATTCTAGTGTATAGAGCCCTGAGATACTTGGTAGTTGCTATTAATGAAGGACTCAACCTCTGCTAATATGAATACTAGATCACCAACTGCTGATAGTCACAGCTGGAAGAGATGGACATTGTGGGGTAATAGCTGGGCTACTTGACCCCACCAATACGAACTCAATATGACTCCCTTTGCATCCTTTAAAAGGTGTTAATTACACGTCTCTTCTCCCTCTCCTCCCCGTCTCCTCGTCCTCGCTTCATCTGCTTCCTCATTCCCCATCTCCGATTTACGAAATGGCCCTTTCAACACGCGCAAATGGCGTCCTCCACGCCAACAGCAACAGCATCATCTGGGAGGTCTTGGGCAACATGTACGACCCGGAAACCAACCCTGACGGCTACTACAGCGTCGGTGTAGCTGAGAACCTCCTGATGCACGAGTACCTCCTGGACCACATGCACCAGACCCTCCGCCTCACCTCCAAATCCCTCACCTACAATGACGGCGCATCAGGCTCGAAACGCCTCAAAGCGGCCATGGCCCGCTTCTTGAACCGACGCCTCTACCCGGCTACCCCGCTCGAACCGCACCATCTCATCCTCACCAACGGCGTCTCCGCGGCCGTCGAGCATCTCTCCTGGGCATTTGCGGATAAAGGCGAGGGGATCCTCCTGGGAAGACCATACTACGGGACCTTCATCGCAGATCTCTCGATGCGGTTTGAGACCGAGGTCGTGACTGTTCCTTTTGAAGGGGCGGATCCGCTCGGCGCAGACTGCGTGGAGGCGTACCGACATGCGCTGACCAGCTTCGAGCAGCGGACTGGAAAAAAGTGTCGCGCGCTGCTGCTGTGTCACCCGCATAATCCTCTCGGACGGTGTTACTCGCGCGATGTCCTGGTTGCGCTGATGCGGTTGTGCCAGGAGCACGGGATGCATTTTATCAGCGATGAGATATATGCGTTATCCGTGTGGGGTGGGGAGGAGTTCGTCTCGGCGCTGAGTATCGACACCAAGGGAGTCATCGATGCGGACCGGGTGCATGTTCTCTGGGGTATGAGCAAGGATTTCGGTGCGAATGGGCTGCGGTTGGGCGCATTGATCAGCCAGGGGAATAAGGATGTGCGTGCCGCGGTTGACAGTGTCGCGCTGTACTCGTATGTGTCCGGACCGGCGGACCATCTGGCGGCAAATATCCTCGAGGATGATTCGTATACGGATGAGTATATCCGGTTGAACTGCGAGAGGCTGAAAGAGGCGTATGAATATACAGTAGGATTACTGAAGCAGAATGAGATCCCGTATATGGCTGGGGCGAGTGCGGGATTCTTTGTCTGGGTAGACCTGGGCACACCGTACCTCCAGCGTCATCCCGAGGCGATCCACGAGGATGTCAGCGAGGTCATCATGCAGCGGCTGCTGAAGAACAAGGTGTTCCTGGCTTCGGGGGCAATGTTTGGCTCAGAGACGCCCGGATGGTTCCGCATTGTCTTTGCCCATCCGCAGGAGTACCTGGATGAAGCGTTGCGACGGATTGTGGCTGCTCTTCAATAAATAACCATTGATTGATGTACACATCTACAGATACAAGCTATTCATAAAGGAGCCACCCTGTTGTTCCTATCATCAACACCCCCAGCATGGCCGTCAGGAGCCCCGCCCCGGCGCGATCTGCCCCGGTGATAGTCATCGTCAGCACTTGCGGCCGTGGATCGTGCTGCTCCATTCCTCCGCTCGGATCGCCCGCGGACGTTCCCCCGCTGGCATCCGTGACCGGCGGATCTACCCGGTCGATCAAGAGACTCTGCATGACCTCCAGCGCACTCATCTGCAATCCCACATCCTCACTGCCATCCCATACCCCCGTCGTCCATTTCAGTCCACACGCCGCGCCATCCGGACCGCCAGTGCATGTCTTCGCAGCAGCTGCCGCTGACGCCCGCAGCCGCGGCATGACCCAATCGTACGTGAAGGGGGCGACCTGCGTGGCTGCCGCCATCCAGCGGGCGAGAAAGCCCTTGAAAGCCCGCTGGTCGACCTGGCACGTATTCACGAGCTCGCAGGCCCTCTCATACATCACCATGGCGGGGTCCTTGACGAAAAACGCATCCGTCGCCTCAAGAATATGCTGTGTTCTCGCCTCCCACCGGGAGTCACCCTCCGTCTGTCTCGTTAGCCACGCCATCAGAAGAGAAGGAGAAATAGACATACAAAATTGTACATGTTGGCCGCGCCCAGCAAATACACCCCGGAATTGTACGTCCACTCAATCCGATTATAGTCCGAACAGTTCAGCAGCACATCCGCCCCATCGTAAAACAGCCAGTCCTCCGTGATGAAGCCCACGTCCACCGTCCAGTCCCAGATCCGCTCCGCCCACTCCGCATACGTGCTGTTACCCGTGTACCGCGCCAGCCTGGCGGCCAGATTGAAGAAGCACCCGTTGGATATAGTATTCTTGTAATTCCACCCATTGTTGAAACTGAAGATCTGCCACCGCAGTCCCCCGCCGCAGGTGTCTTCGTCCCACCGCGCCGCCTGCGTGTTGAACACCGCCTGCGCCATCGCCAGCCACCCCGGTCCGTGGTCGGGGTCTGGGTCCGGGAACTTTCGCTCCGCAGCGGACATGGCTGCGAATGCCCAGAACGCCTGGTCGTCGTTGCCCTCCGTTTTGGTTTGGTTCGTGGGCATAAAGGTCCCCGTGTGCCCGGCCTGCCAGGTCAGGGCTTGCGTGGTGATTGCGTTCCAGGTACTGTCCCCCGTCAGGTACCAGTAGTCGATGAGGGCGTTGAACATCGCCCCGGCTTCCCACCAGTAGTATGGGGGCGGGAGGTTGCCCGGGTTGTCGCCGGGTTTCATCCCTGTGTAGTGGGAAAGCATGTTGGCTGCGACATCGTGAGCGGCGTCTTTGATGGAGGTGGGATCGTTGAGGTCTAGGGGGATGCTATACGCGGGGGAGATCAACAGGAGCCATAGTAATTGCATGCAATGCATTGTGGTTGATTTTGGTGATCATGTTTAGGTTGAGAATAAAATCAAAGCCTGGAAGAAGGGAGGGGATGATGTTGATGTCGCATTCTTGACCTGGAATGTATCCACAACACTGTTGATCAACGATGTGTCACTATCGATAACAGCATACCTCATTTATTCAATCATAGTCTAGTATACCAAGAATATTAATTACTGCTACTGCTAATGATCAAATCAGCCGCCCGCTCCGCAACCGCATACACCGTCGCCTGGATATTCCCCGCCGGCTCCAGAGGAAAGATACTGGCGTCGACAATCCTCAGATTGCGAGTTCCATACACTTTCAGCTGATCATCCACAACACCCCCCGTCTCCCGCGGTAACATGGCACAGGTTCCCGCAGGGTGGAAGCACGTAAACAGCCGGTCCTTGACCACCTCCTTGGCTCGCTCCAGATCGCTCAAGTCACTCGCGTTCTCCGGTATCCGCCGTTGCTTGAGAAGAGATTTGAACGGCTCTGTGGCGACAATCGTGTCCAAGAATTGCGTGTGTCGAGCCAGGATCTCCAGGTCCAGCGGGTGTGATAAGAGATTCGGATCGTAGACTGGTTTGTCCTCCGCCTTGGAGGAGGCGATATGCACTGAACCACGCGAGAAAGGATGGTTGTGCAGGATCATCATGCTGATGTAGTTCTCCGGCAGGGGTTTAGCCAGGACGTCAGCCAAGCTCGTCGCGCCGGGTTTCATATGCAGCTGCGCGGGAAGGAAGAGGTACTGCGAGGAGGGGGTCTCGTTGTCTAGGATCGCTTCCCTGAGGTGCGCGTATTGTGCTTGTAGATTGAATGGGAGGTTGGCGTTGTCAAGATGCTTGGCCAGCAGGTCCTCGACTTCTTGCCTCGGGACTACGCCCCGGCCGTCGACGAAGGGGAGGTAGGCCACGCTGATCGGCATGCCTGCCAGCGGGCCGCCGCGGGTTTCCTCATAGAGCTTGATGAGGGCCTGCACCACATCTGGGCTGCGGAGAATGTCGCCCGAGACCTGGTCGTCGGCGATCTCGTAGCTGATGGAGCTGATGCAGTGATCTTGGAGGTTCTCGCCGACGCCGGGGTTGTTAATCACCACGGGGATGCCGTGCTTTTGTAGAAGCTCTGCATTTCCGATGCCGGAGAGTTCGAGGACCTGAGGGGTGTTCAAGCTGCCAGCGCAGAGGATGACTTCTTTCTTTGCGCGGATTTCCCTCGTGCCGTCCTTATTCTTGACCTGCACGCCGGTGGCCACGACGTCTCCGTCCTGCTTGGTCAACAGCACCCGCTCGACCATGGTCTCTGCCAGCAGGCGCAGGTTCGGCCGTGCGGCCACCTCAGGGGAGTAGTATGCCGCTGCATACCCCCGCTTCCCCGTCTTCGCGTCAACGGTCAGCGGCGCGGTAAAAGCTCCCAACTTGCGTCCTGCGATGGGATCAGCGTCCGTCCGCCAACCAAGCTTCTCAAAAGTCTCATCCCACGCTTTGTTGAACGGCCCATACACGTCCGGCAGGGAAACAGGCACGGGACCGTCACACCCCTGGCTGCTGGCTTTCATGTAGCGATCGAGACTGAGAAGCTCGGCCGTCGTTTTGCTAGGCGGGGAGAACGTGTGAAACTTCCGCAGGTAGGGCGCCACATCCTCTGCGCCCCAGCCTTTGTTTCCCAACGCTTTCCATGCCTCAAAGTCTGATGCCGGAGGGTACATGACGACCGAGAAGTTCATGGCCGAGGAACCGCCGACGACACGGCCGCGGGGCTGCGCGATTTGTCGGTTGTTGACATGCGGCTATACGATCAGCATTATTGACGTGAACGAAGTGGTGGAAAGGGGGTGATACCTGAGGGACGCTCATATAATCCCAGTCAAAGTCTGGGTTTCCGTATAACATGCCCAAAAAGCCAGGGGTGTCGATACGAGGATCGCCCATGCGATTGGCCCCGGCTTCGATGAGAAGGACATTGACAGAGGCGTCTGCGCTCAGACGGTTGGCCAGAACCAGGCCGCCAATGCCTGCGCCGACAATGATATAGTCGTATTCGTCCATTGCACTGTTCACTCTGCGGCAGCTGCTGTGGTTGCGACTTGAAAGTCGTGTGCTCTGTTCAGGTTGAGGGGTTGGACTGTCAGGACTCAGGAGTGGATCGACCGGCATCAAATCCCGTGTACGCTGGGGGCCAAAATGACATGTCAAATACTCTATCCTCGTTCAAGGCTATTTAGGCTACCCCTCTCCCTCCCATAAAGCTAATGATGGGCCCATTTGTGTCTCTTCCAATCGCTCTCCACCGGGATCCCCACAATCCGCGCCGGACTGATCCTTCGCGCGCCGCCGTTATACTAAAGTAGTAGCGTGAGACCTCGCCCGTTTTGATCGGCAGGAGGCCAGCGGCTCGTCGTCTGATAGCAGACGAAGATTGGTCTCGACGACTCGGTGGCTGCCCGAAGCAGGGTAGTAGCTGCCCATTTACCTGAATAGGAATCCGGCACGATTCCTAGGCGAAGACGGAAATGAAGTGTCATGTATGGCGCTAGCCTAGCACCTGCCAGAAGCTTGGCTCGTGATAAATTGTCTGCTGCCTCGATTTGGGGGCGTTTCGGAGGTTCAGGGCTTTTTATTAAAGGATGTCCTCGAGAACTTTCCACTTGTCCACCACCGCTTTGGGGAGATAAAATGGTGGTCCTATACGATGCCTTTGCCTTCCCCATTGTGCGCGACCAGCTTATCGCCAACACGGTGCTGGTCGCCTTGGCCACTCTTGCTCTAATTCTGCGGTTCATCTCGCGACATATCCGGCAGAGTAAGATCTGGTGGGACGATGGCTGCTGTGTAGGCTCCATGCTGCACACGTACGGCATGCTGGCAATGCACTACCACTACGCTCGCGTCGGGATGCGCAACCACGTCACAGAGATCCCCAGCGAGAATCTGGTGGCCATCCTCAAGATGCTGATCGTCTACCAAGTCGTCTACTACAACGCCATGGTCCTCGCCAAACTGAGCTACCTCTTCTTCTACCTCCGCATCTTCGTGACCAAGGGCTTCCGCATCGCCGCCTGGGTCTGCATGGGCTGTGCCTGTGCCTACTGGGCCGGCAGCATGCTCCAGATCTTCTTCATCTGTCAGCCCTTTCAGAAGAACTGGAACCCCACGCTCCCCGGCCACTGCGCGAGCCAGAATGTGGCCTTTTCGACCATCGGCGCCTTTAATCTCGTCACGGATGTCATGATCATGGTGCTTCCGCTGCACTTTATCTGGAAGTTGCAGATGAGCACTGCGACAAAGTTTGCGCTCTACGGTATCTTTGGAATGGGGTTTTTGTACGTCCTTCCTTTCAACTAAGTAGGTAAACAAATGGTTGCTAATGAGGCAGTATCTCCGCCATAACAATCATCCGCATCCGTGTCCTCACGACAGTCGACTTCCTCGATCTCCCGTACTCGATGATCTGGGCTGCCTTTTGGAGCGTCACCGAGCCGGCCCTGGCGAACTTGAACGCGTGCGTGCCAATGCTCCGACCCGTCTTCAAGGCCGCTTTCCCGACACTGTTTGCCAGTCGCAAAATTTACTCGACGCAGCCGGAGTCTGGTGGTTCAGGAATTAAGAACAAAGCTTTCAAGCGGATGAATGATGCCGAGAGCGACCTTCAGCTTACGAATCTGACGCAGTTGGAGGAGCCGGTTAGAACGAGTCGAGAGGGGCGATCAGAACATGGGGATGATCGGTCCCAGGATGATCGGTCACAGGATGGCCGTTCGCAGGATGAGTCGGCTCATGTCCCCAGGAGCGTGATTGTGACCAAGCCTTGGTCGTAGCATGTAGTAATATGAGACTTATTTAATTGATGGCGGAACTATTGATTAAGGTACCATAACCCCCCTTCATCAACGGACTGGTCATTATCTCCTCCCAGTGATGATAGGCGTACATCTGCTCTACCGACAAGTTTATGTCCTGCTTGCCACGCGTATACGCCGACTCATCGTAGGCATCCATCTCCGTCTTGAGCTCCGCGCCGTGGTACACCACCTTGACAATGGCATCAAGGAAGCGTTTCACGTCTTCGAGCGCGGTGTTCAGTCCCTGCGCAGTGACTGCCATCGTCAGTCAACTCAACAGCAACACGTAGGAAAGAGAAAACATACAAGGGACCATCGGATGCGCCGCATCACCCGCTAGGGAAACTTTTCCGCCGAAATTATTCCATCGTGTTATGTTTTTCCAGTAATGGAACTGAACTACGAATTAGCGTCCGCCAATGAAATCGTCCAGACGTACCTTTTCGGCTAGTATTGGCGTGGCCTGACTCAACCATTCCCCAGCCGACTTGTACGGCTCGCAGTATTGGCTCATGTGATGCTTGAACAGTGCGCGGCGCGCCTCGGCATTTTCTGGGGGGTCCTCGGCTGTCCAGATAGAGAGGCAATAGTGAAACACCCAGGTTTCCGGCCGAACGGGGTCGACCACGTTGGCCACTAGCTTGTTAATTGCGTTCTTGGCAATGATGCGAGTGCAATCAGGGCGTACCGTTGGAGAAGATACTCGTTTTCTGGTGCGGATGGGGAGCGAGCTGCACGATCGGGTGGGACTTGCCATGTATGAAAAGCGCCTGCTCTCTAGTGAACGTGGGGAAGGCAATCTACTCTATCCATCAGCGAGATCCTACAAGGGATAGAGGGGAAACACCAACCAAAGCCATGATGTTCGGCTTCTGCAACGCCGCAACCTTCGCATCGACGAGTTGTTCTCTCACCACGCTCCGCACTTGACACCGTCAGCATCAGCCAACAGAAAGGGAAGAAAACCTACCTCCATCCGCTCCGACAAGCACACTCCCCCTGACCTCCTCTCCGTCAAAAACAGCAACCACCCCGTCATCCTCCACTCGGATGCCGGTCAAACCCATCCCAAATCTAACCTCCACACCCGTCCTCAAGAGATCACGCAGCTTCCCCCGGATAACACGCTTCGGACTCGGCATTGGAATTTTGGCCATCAGCTCGCCAGTGGCACCATTCACAAAGGGGATAGCGGCCGCAATGGCAGGGTCTGGCTCGGACCAGGGATTCGTCGTTACGGAGTTTAGTTTGGCACGGAGCGCAGGAGGGAGGATGGATTCGAGATACGGCAGGGCAGAGTGTAGAGCCATGGTCCATTGTCCCGCGCGCCGGGTGTATGTCTCCTCCTCGTGCTGTTCGTAGACGGTATATCCGATGCCGGCCTGCCTTGTCAGTCGTATTCCGGATTGGGAAATGGGAGGAGTACGGTTTTTAAACCCTGTGCGAGGAGGAGGCCGGTTGCACCTGGTAGCGTGTTTAGCATAATAAGCGTACTAGATGAGGGAGGGAACGTACCGGCTCCGATTATGATAACGTGGAAGTTTGGGTCTGGCACTGTCATTGTGCTGGTGCTATTCCGACGCAGATAGAACCTTTTGGATAGAATGTAGCTTTTAAGACACAACGCCTCCGAGTGTGTATGAACAGATTACTACTGATGACTAGCGGTGTACAGTCGGTGCCACGTTGGTATATATGTATAAAGAAAGCTCTGCTTCCTCTGCAGACAGCTGGGCATCCATGAGTTTATGGTGTAATGACTTACTGGATAGAAGGTGAGGAATTACTCCTCATCCCTTGCGTCGTGATGTCTTACCAGAGGATGAAAAGTCTTACATGCATGCTTGGTCTGACTAGATCTTACCGATTTCTCGAGATTCAACTACATTTCTGGTCTACCATATAATCCATCGCAGCACTCATCTTGGATAAGTTACCGATCACTTTATATAGGTTTGGAGGAACTTGGATAATCAGTTGTTTGTCCTTGATCAGGAGAGTACCATAGACCCCTTCTGCAGAAGTGTATACCTTACTTTGTGAAGTGCTCACCGACTCTAGATGTGCATGTCTTTTGCAGCAGTTCAATTATCATTGGTAGACACGACAGAATCATGAAATCCTTAGAGAACCGTGCATGGACGTTTGGCTTTTCTGGACTGCTAGCTCAGCCGAGACGCTGACGAGGTACATGATATTATGGATTTCTCATAGGACAGTTTGCATGCTTCGCCATAGAATGACTCCTCGACCTCGCTTGCAGTTCTCGTGGGAGAGGAGGACACTCAGTACTATTGCTGTCATTGCTTTTGGCTCGCAAGCTTCATCCAACTTGACGACGACCTCGCTGCAATTCCGGTCACACCACCATCTTCATTGCGTCCTTCGTTGTCCGGGAAAGCAGGTGGTCATTCTCCTTCAGCAGCGATGCGAAACACAATATGACATTGGCAGGCAGATCAGGGGTTGTGAAGATCATTGAACCTGTTAGCCTTTATTCATTATTAAGATAGCGAGATCTATAGTCTCTCTCTCCATCACCTCCCTGGTATCATACCCAACCCTTGATTGTTCAAAGTTGCACTAATGCTTATGTCGCATCCAGGGTGGTCAAGATCCAGAGGACCGGCTGCAGGAGCCTAGTATTATTACCTGATCATGAAGCTCTATAATCGCAGCATGCTCGTTTGCTTCCGTTGACACGACACGATATTGAAGTGGACGCTTCAGACTCCTAGGTGTAACTCCTGTCCCAAGCTGGGAACAAAGGCAATAGTGAAGTGATCAGGCCCTCTTGGCCCGTGACGTCGTCGATCGAGATGGTTGATGAAAGCTGAGGTCGTCTGCCGGAGCTTTGACCTCCTATACTTGAGATATTGGTTTTAGGATAAGGTTATTCTTTCTAATATCACCATTCTGCCTGCAGATCTGTCGCATCGTAATGGCAGGTGGTGTACTCTATGTGTACAGGATACTGATTTTATAATAATCTCAATGTACAGAGTAGCTCTATCACAAGAAGCTCATTGGATAGTACGGCAAGCCTCAGCTCGTAAAAGAAATCGCAGCAAGACGAGGCGTCGAATAGAAATCCAGGGGCCAGATCACGAAAAGCAATATGTGGCTGACGTCAGCTGCCCAACAGCATAGTTAGTTATAATCACGACTTGCCCATCACCGTCCATCTTTGACAAAAGTCGGTTGCGAAATGAACACTGGTGAGATGCTTACCCCGGCTATCCTGGTGCCATGGCTCCTGACAATCGTCCCCGCAGCATCAGCTAGTAGTCTCCTTCGGTACAACGCGACACTAGATGAGGGACGTATAGAATGCATCTACCCAATCAGCGGGCAATATGCCCTTCTCCAGCGAGTGCTCTACTATGGACTCCTTCTCTTCTCCATCGTCAGTCGGAAAACCCCGTGGCTAGTGGCTGGTGCGCTAGGTGCGGCGATGACCTACGCCGGATCGGCGGCTGTCCATGCAACCATCCTCGCTGGCATATCGCGTGATTCTCTGCTTGATCTGGACTGCCTTGGCATCTTTGCCATTGTCAGCGTGGGAAGCTTAGTCGTGACTGTATTCTTCCATGGGTCCGAACTGCTGCGCGAGTCCCCTGCCCGTCCGGTATTCCAATACTGGGGGTTACTGATGGTGGTTGGCACAATCTGTGCCGTTGTCGCGATGTTGAGAGACTATCCCAGCGAGGAGAGATGTACATCTACACCGAGTGATGCGACCAACACCACAGAACCCATACTGTTGACGAGCACAGCACAATTGGGTCTGATGCCGTTCAACTGCACGTACGCCTGCTTCAGCACACGACAAGCCTTTCGAGAAACGAGCGACATTCGCGTGGTACCAGCAGGCACGATATCACATCGGAGATTCAGGTTATTATCAGCCTCAATCTGCCTCTCGATATTCCTCGGAGCCGTGGTCTCACTTTACCGTCTCCTCGTGACTCCCCGCTACTACACCAAGGACGAGCTGACACGCATACTCCGCTCAGCAAACAAGACCCTTGCAAAAAGCGACCTCCTCCCGAAACAGCGCCGCTACGCAAAACAGAGGCAGTCGATGGCGCAGAAGAAGTTGGCTCGGGGTCAGAAGCGTGGCCGGCCGGGGTTGATGACTGATCTGCTGTCAGTCGCCTGTGCGGTCGTCATCATCTTGAATGAGATTTTCATACATATCGGCGATGAGATACCTGCCAGTGAACTGCCGTACGCGGTGGGACAATGGGGTCCATGGGTAGCTGTCATCATGGCGTTGGCGGGATCTGCCATCGTGGAGTATCACCGGCCTGCATGGGATGAACGGCAGCGGATATTGAGGGAGGAGGGCGTGCTTGCGCAAGGGGATGATGCACCGTCACTGTTCTCTTCGACATGGACGCGCTTGGGAAGCCTGGCTGGGAAATCACCAGCTACCGGAGTGGACCCGGGGGTTGAAATCGTACAGTGGCCAGAGGCAGCCTGGCGAAGGGGATTGCCTAGTTAAGCAGTATAAACCCACTACCAACTTGGGATAAGATTTTTGGTATGTCCGAACTCATGCACGGTCTTTATTTCATCTATCCAAATACCTCCCTATTTCACTGGCCACTACTCGTATAGACACCAATCACCGAACACACCGTAGATACACCGCTAGAAACCCTCCTCATCAACCGTAATCCGATTATACACATCCAGACTATACCTCGCAAACCGACTCTTGGCACGAATCCTTTCCCCAAACCGCGCAAACAACGGCGGCACAAGACAAAACACCGTCGCAATCGCCGCCAGCACACTAACCGCCACATTCGCACCCAGCGAACCAAACATTGCCGGCGCAAACAGCGGAAACGCGGCGCTCATACTCGTCCGCAGGATCGTCTGCGCGGCGAACCCGCTGGCTGCGTAACTTAGGTAGCTATCTGCGAGATAACCCGTCAGGACGGAGCCGAACTCGGTTGCTGCGTAGCCGATTGCCACGAGGGCGACGGTGGAGACCATCCAGTGCACGGTTGTGATTGCGGGGGGAATGGTCCAGGCGAAGAGCCACAGGCCGAGAGCGAAGATGGGGGCGCCGATCATGAAGCCCAGGAGCTTGTCTTCGGGGCGGAGGGGGAGGTGCTGGCGGTGGTGGGAGATGATGAGCTTGTAGTCGTAGATACGAGTGAGCATGCCGAGCATGCACCCGAGGCCGAGACCGAGGAAGGGGAGACATGAGTGAGTGGGTGTCATGCCGAAGGATTGGTAGATTGGGGGCAGGGCCTCGGTGAACATGTAGATGAGGGTGAAGGGGATGGCGCTGATGATGGATACGAGGAAGATAATGGGCTCGGTGAAGAAGAGGTAGATGGGGCGGAAGAGGGCCATGGTGAAGAAGGTGCGCAGGTCGGGGATCCGGTCAGGGTTGAGGCTTTGCACCACGATCGGGGTCTCCTTGCCGAGGGCCTGGCACAGATGGCGGACTTCTTGGTCGAGGAGGAGGGGAGGTCGAGATTCGCGGATGCCGAGCAGGAGACACGCGATGAAGCCGGTGACGATGGCTGCTACGTAGAACACCCATCTCCTGGACACAGTCAGTTACTGCCTTGGTTCAGTGCAGGGAACATACCAATCCAAGGCGTAGATGATGTATGTGCTGTATATCGGTCCCAATGCCAGACCCCACGGAGCCAACATCATCCACAACGACAGGAACCATATCCGGTCCTTTGCGTTGAACATGTCTTCGATGCTTCCAGCCACTACATTGGTGGGAATCGCCGACAGGAACCCGCTAAGCAGACGTCCAACGACTACTCCAGTGATAGAAGGGACAATAGCGATTATGATGCACGACAGGCTGTACATCGCCGTACTCACTATATACAGTTTCTTGCGTCCAAAGGCTTCCGAGTACGGAGGAAAGACGATGCTGCCGATTCCTTGCCCGATGAGGTACCTATACTGTCAGCTAAGTTCGAGTTAGGGACGTGTCACATACATCGGCACGAAGAGAAAAATCGACAGGGTCTTGCTAATGTTGAATTCCTCATGGGAGGCATTGGCAGCGGCAGACTACCAGGTCAGCGAGATTCGCAACATCTGTTGAGTGACATACTCCTGCTGCGCTGACCAACGTCCTGCAACTGTCAGCTTCGCTCGGCTTCGTTCGAGGCATAAGAAGAGCAACATACGTGAACATCTCCAGCAACAAAATGACTGATACATCGTGGGCCTTTCGCAGCTTGGACCAGTTGCGCGGGTGTCGCTTGTTGCCCTGTTTCCAATGCACGAATCCGTCCGGGGTAAGCTTGAGACCTTGGAGCTCTAGCTGCTGCTGAAAAAGTCCCTCGTCGATGGGCGAGGGCGCCACGCAAAGTTCTTTGGATTCCACGATCTGAGACATGGTGTCACTGAGAGATGGACGAGGAAAAAAGGCCATGAAGAGCAGACATTTATTCCATCATTGCTTCAGGGAAACCTTCGTCATAGCAGGTGAGCTCTACCTAAGCTCCTCCCTTGATTGGTGTCCCTGCCAATAGAGGCTCGTTCTCCGAATTCCTGAGATAGCCTTTGCTATATTTGGGCTCATTCGGAGTCACACCATCTGGTATAATGTGAGGTCATAGGCCTACGTGATTGAGATCTCCTCTCATCTCTGCAATGCTGTTGAATCCGGAGACGATGAGGTTACTCGTCGTGACTCTTGGTTGATATTAAGCATGGAACAGACGAAGATGCTGAACAGCAGAGGAGTCGGAGATTTGAGTGCATCGTCTCCCTTGCCTCACTGTCGTCAGCCAGGAATGTGGGGAGAGTGTGATCAACTATCCCTCAAGCAGGTTGGGAATATTCCGAGCAGACGTGATCATCCCTTGTTTGTCGCGACTAGCACAGGAATTACCCCTATGCTCTGTCCTATGGCATCTTTATCGATGCTTTGATGCAAAGCTATGAATATATAGGCACGGCGATGGAAAGTATAGCGAGCAACCAACAAATACGATCTAGCTCAATATAGAAACTGTAGCATAGTATTCTCTAGACTGGTAGCTTCATCACCTCATCAACGCGTACAACTTGCCCCCGGCGCATCGACTCATTCGCAGCAATACCCGTGGCAATCGACCATGCGCCATCGACATGCGTCGCAGCCCGTTTCAGCGGATCCTCTATAGCCTCACCACCAAACAAGTCCTTTAGCAGCTGAGGATCTCCCCCACCATGGCCTCCCTGACCTGTCGGGACTTCAATCTCCACAGGCTTCCCGAACAAGGGCCGCAGGAGAATCGTCATACTCTCCAAGGCACCCTCCATCGCCTGCTCTCCACCCGAATTAACATACGACTGCTCCACCACTTCCACCTCCAGCCGTCCCTTGCTCCCATTGAACATCACCCGGAACCCTTCCCATGGCGCATACGCCGTCAGGCTATACGTCAGGACCGCGCCACTATCATACCGCACCATCACCCCCATCGTATCCTCGATACTGATCCCATCGCCAAACACGCTCTGGTCGCGATAGTACCCATCCTCATGCTCCGCATCCGCATACAGCGCCTTCAGCTGCGCATTGCCTTCCAGATCGAGCGCAAACGGATCAGACCTAGCCGCCTCGCTGCCTCTCGCCCGGGCATAGAACCGCGTCTCACCCCGGCGCTCCGCGTTCTCCTTCCCGTAGAAGCGCAGATCCCCCATTGCAACGACGCTCTGCGGCCTCGTCCGCAGCCAGAAATTCACAAGGTCGAAGTGGTGCGTCGACTTGTGCACGAGTAGTCCTCCGCTGTTGCGCTTGTCGCGGTGCCACCGCCGGAAATAGTCGGCACCATGCGACGTGTTGAGCATCCACTCAAAATGCACGGAGTGGACATCCCCAATCGCGTCGGAGGCCAGCAGCGCCGCGATCTTGGTGTTGTGCGGCGCGTACCGGTAGTTGAAGGTCACTCGGACCTGGCGCTGCGTACGCTCCACGGCATCGATGATGGCCAGGCAGCGGGACGCGTCGATTGTCATCGGCTTCTCGGTGATGACGTTGCAGCCCAGCTCCAGCGCGCGGATGATGTACTGGTGATGAGTGCGGTCGATGGTCGTCACGATGATCTCGTCTGGCTTGGTGTCTGCGATCATCTTGTCGAAGTCGCTGGCGAGGTAGGCTGGGACTGGCGCATGGTCGAGTGCCTCCAGCCGACTGTTGGCGTATGCCATCCGCGTGGTGTTGGTGTCGCAAAAGGCGACCAGTTGCGCGGTAGTTGGAAAGTCGCGCACGATGGCCGTGTAGAAGAACATGGCGCGGCCGCCGGTGCCGATCAGAGCGTATTTCTTCATGTCTATGTTTTAGCCGGTTTAATTCGTTTGTTTGCTCTGATCAGTTCGTATGAAGGAGCAAAAGAAGAGGAAAGAATATGTATATACTCTCGGGATGAGATACCCCGAGATCTACACCCCGCACCACATAACCAACGGACAACGTTCAGGCTGAATGGATTTTCCATGAATCAGAACCCACTAAAACTGCGGGGGATTTCACTGTCTGGGGTAAATGTAGATCGCCAAGAAGTATACAGACAGGCATGGCTCTTGGCACCGCCAATATAAGGCGGAACGAATACTGAAGGAATGCGACATAAGCAACGCAAGAACAACAAATGGCGCAGGACGACCATATCACCCCGATTCAGCCGACTCGCAATGATCCCATCAAGGAGAAAGCGGCCCAGTTCTTGGCCACCGTAAACGAAGACCGTACCTTCACAGTCGAGGAGGAAAAGGCCGTGTTGAGACGGATCGACCGGCGCGTCCTCCCTTTGCTGTTAGGAGCATACTTCTTCCAGCAGCTCGACAAATCGTCCCTCTCGTACGTTTCCATCTTTGGCATCGTGGAGGATGCAAACCTCCATGGCAAGCAGTATTCATGGCTGGGGTCAATTTTATATCTGGCGCAGCTAGTCATGCAGCCTATTGCCGCGTTGCTACTGGTCAAATTGCCCACGGGGAAGCTGATCGGATCGGCGGTGTTTCTCTGGGGAAGCTCCCTTGCTATCATGGCCGCTTGCACGAACTTTCCCAGTCTGCTAGGGTTACGATTTACTCTCGGCGCATTTGAAGCCATGATCGGTATGTCGTTCGCCCAATTCTGATGCCATGTTAACGCGTTTAGCCCCTTCCTGCGTGGCCGTCACGCAAATGTGGTGGAGACGAGGCGAACAGACACTCCGGACAGCCTTCTGGAACGGAATGAACGGCGTGACCTTTATCATCGGCAGCTTGTTCACCTACGGACTGGGCCATATCCACAGCGACAGTCTATTCTCATACCAGGTACCGCCCTTCCTCCCTAGTCGAGCGACCGAGGCTAATGAGTAGATCATCTTCATGTTCTGCGGTCTCCTGACGGTCGCCTACTCCTTCCTCATTTTCATCTTTATGCCCGACTCTCCCATGGAAGCGAAGTGTCTCAGCGACCGTGAAAAAGTGATTGCCGTCGAGCGGCTCCGCGCCAACCAGATGGGGATCATTTCGCGGGAATGGCGATGGGATCACGTCTGGGAGACATTCTACGATCTCAAAACGTGGTGCTGGTTTTTTCTCGTCGTGTCGATATCGTACGTCGTCCCTGCCAGGGTGGACTCGCCCCTTGTGCTAACCTTATGCAGAATCCCAAGCGGGGGCATCAGTACATTCGGCAACCTCATCATGAAATCCTTTGGGTATAACAGCTTCGAAACCATTCTCTTCAATATTCCATTTGGCGTTATTCAGATCATTGCCATCATCGGCGGGGGCTGGCTAGCCACTCGATTCCAGCGCAAGGGTCTGGTCATCGTGGGATTTGCGCTCATCGCTGCCGTTGGAACCTTGCTCATGATTGTTGTCCCGAGGGAGCAGAAGGGGGTGCTCTTGTTCGGATACTACCTGGTTGGTTATCCTCCGATAATCAAGAGGCGGAGCTGACGTGATAGGTATCGTGCCTGGCGGCCATCACGCCGTTGATATATGCGTGGGAGGCACAGAATACCGCAGGCGATACGAAGAGAAAATGCACGTCGGCAGTGGTCTTGGTGGGAATGTGTGCAGGAAATGTACGAGTACTCCTGATCAGTGTGCGGAGGATGCTAACCTGCATAGGTCATTGGCCCCCAGCTATATTCCACATCACAGGCGCCACTCTATCGTCCCGGGTTGATTTCGAATCTGATAATGTTTGTTATCGTAGCAGGGTTTTCTATGTAAGTGTCTATTCCTCCGTCAGGAACTGCGGCTGACCGGACAGAATGACAAACCTCTACCTGGTGTACCTGAACAGGAAACAGGCGAAGAGAAGACGTGAACTCGGCAAGTCCGCTCACATTGTGGACGAGTCGATGCTCAGCAAGAAGCATCTGGAGGGTAAGGCATTGGAACTTGAGGAGGTCGCTCCTGCACCACCGGCTCCGACCGAGGACAAAGGCTTCTCTGACACCACGGATCTGAAGAATGAGGATTTCATCTATGTGTATTAGGCTTGTAGCCGACTAGTGACTGCTCCCCGGAGAGATCGGATTCTCACACTATTGACGCTATGTTCCTAATTGGGCTTAGTCTCCGCCCCTAATGCCAAGCCTTCACCGGAGTTACCTGTTTTGGGCTTAGTCCCCTCACAGTAGAGAAGCGCATTAAATAGGAGCAGGAAGATAAATAGACCCTGTTCTCGAGGGTAAGATAGCCATTTCCATTTCAAAAATCTTAATGTAATAATGGCTTGTCCATAGGGACAGATCCTCATCGATATCATGTTAGTCCAACATGTGGAAGAACGGCGCATCGCTAGAATGCCTTGAATATATATTCGTGCCACGTACGACCAGTCATAGAGCAGAAGTATATTATTAGTATACTCAAAGCACAAACAATCTACTTATTTACCTAAGAAATAAACAATATCGATAGAAACACATCAAAGTCAACTTTTCACAAACCCCAAACGTGGAAGCCCGCGACCCCAAACACGAGAGCCAAAATACTCCAGTGAGATGGCACCGTCCGGAGACTTGCTGCGCCTGTAACAAGTAATACAGATGCAGATGGGCTTGATCCGGAACGTGTACCTGTAGGTCCGTGAGGCGTGAGACTAGACGCGCTCTCACCAGGGTTGTTGCTAGGAGAAGAGCTTTGAGTCATTTTCGAAGATGGACCTGTCACTGACCCAGATGATGAACTGGAGACAGGATCCGTAGTAGCCTCACTCGCGGTGGTGGCCCCAGATTCTGTGGTCGGGTCTGACGCAGTTACCTGCTGAGATGGCGAGGAAGTTGCTCTCTGTTCAGTAGAGCTTGTAGATGCCGCTATGCTCGATTTATCGCTACTCTTGGTGGCCTTGCTTGTAGTATCTGGAGTAGTCGATGCTGTTGATGGATCAGTCTGTGACGTACTACCGCCTTTCTGCGTGGATGTCGTTCCTGTCGCTGTAGATGTCTGAGTACTAGTAGTCGAACTGACTGTATCCGCAGCTGCAGTGGTAGCCGACGACTGCTCCAATCCCTCGCAAAAGTTTAAAAACTGCTGGAAATTTGGCAGTACCTTTTGCTCAAAGCTGGCCGATGTAGCTGTCTTGTGAGTATTACAGCACTTCTCGCATTGGCCCAGGGAGACGTTGAAAGCTGACCCAGCGTTACAGATCTCCGGTGCCTTGCCGGTCGACTCAACCTCCAATGCTGCGTCGTTGCATTCGTCATAGCAGGCGCCGGGTACGGTGAATACTCCGATCGACGCCCGGGAGAGTAGCTTGCTCCACGATCGACGAGAGGACCGGATGTAGTAGTGGTCATCGCCTGGTCTGAGGTCCGGGATCCGGAAGATGGAGTAGTTCAGACCAAAGATCTCAGGGTCGAGGTTGAAGTAGTCCTTTGAGACGTAGTAGGTTGAGCGGATCTCGTTGGATTCTACCGGCGTGCCCCAGTACTGGTCGTGGATGAAGGGCGGGCTCTTGATGCACTCGTCTGGACTGCAGACATATGACTCCGCTGGCAGACCGGCTTCGATGTTGCAGCCTGCATCGGCGCCGGTGTGTTTGGGTTTGCAGAGGTAGCCTGGTGGACAACCCCAGGTGTAGTTCCTCGGGAGGGGAGCGACCGGAGTGTAAGTGGGATTGATCCTGAGTGTTGGACAGATGGAGAGCGTTGTGGTGGTTCCGGGAACTGTCACAGTGTTGCCGGCCTGAGTTGTAGATCCAGCTGGATTCGTGATGGTTATAGTTTTACCAGAGCCTACTCTGTTAGTGAGCTATTCGGTAAATATAACACGGCTTGGAAAAAGAGACTAACCAGACAATGTTACTGTGTCGAAAATGGTAGTACTATGGACGACGGTCACCGACACAGTCTCAACTGACCGCGATCCAGGGAGAGTCGTCGTCTGTACGGTTGTGGACCCTGGCAGCGTGGTAATGGTTCCAGATACTGTTATGGTACTTGCTGGCTTAGTGAAGGTAGTGACGATGGTTGCTCCGGGCATAGTTGTTGGAACGGTCTGTTTAGCTGTCGTGGTGATGCCGGGAAGTGTAGTGGTTTGGACAATAGTAGATCCTGGCAATGTGCTAACAGATCCGGATATCGTAATTATCTGTCCGGGCTCAGTGATGGTGGCAACCATAGTAGATCCAGGGAGAGTAGTTGGAACTGTCTCTATGATCGTGACTATAGAACCAGGAAGAGTGACCACCTCAGAGACTGTCAACGTTGTCCCGGACTCAGTAATTGTTCTCATATTCGTCACTGTTCTTCCGGGAACCGTAAGAGTCACAGTTTCTGAGTTGATTATAGTCGTTCCAGGCAGGGCAATGGTCCTTGAATCCACCACGGTTGTCCCAGGCAAGGCGACAGTCTCGGTGGCCGTCGTCGTTAGAACCTGGCTAATGGTCTGGGTAGAACCCTCCGTTACAGTGCTTATGTCTGTCACTGTCACCACTGGGTTCGTGAGTATCGACGTTGAGATCTCAGTCAATGTGGTTGTGTTAGTAACTGTCGACCCTGGATTAGTGACTGTGACCCCAGAAATAGTGACTGTTTGGGTGGTCCTCTCAGTCGACGTTGTTATGTCCGTTACTGTCGAACCGGGGACTGTTATAGTAGACCCAGGAACCGTTACCGATGTAGTTGAAACTTCCGTAAATGTAGCCGTGTCGGTCACTGTCGTCGCTGGCAAAGTGACTGTCTGGGTCGAGGTCATGGTCGTTCCACCCCCAGGGGTAATGGTTACCGTGGTGGTGTGAGTCATTCCATCGCCTGGAGTTGCTGTGTACGTAGTCCCTAGTTGCGTAGTGGTGGCTGTGACTGTGACTGTTGAGATCGAACTCTCTGTGGCTGTCACTGTGGTACCTGGTAGGCTAATCGTTGTAGTGACAGTATCTGTTCCCGTAGTTCCCGTAATAGTGGCCGTACTAGTGAGGGTGACCGTCTCTGTGGTCCCTGGAAAGCTGACAGTTGTGGTGACAGTGTCAGTCTCCGTGGGGCCTGGAGCAGTGGTTGTCACAGTCACTGTGACAGTAGACACTGGTGCTGTTGTCGGCGTGGTGACAGGATTGCTGGTCGTTGTGGATGTTGTTGGAGTGGTTTCAGGAGGCAACGTTGTGGGCGTATTGGTAGTAGTGGTGGACGTAGTTGATGTACTTGTGCATACAGGACAGGTTGTGATTGTTGATGTCGAAGTAACTGTGATCGTAGCAGGGGCTCTTGCGATTATAGCCGGAGACTCTGGAGGATTTGCCCTCTTCCTCAAACTATATCCCGGCTGTGTTGTGATAGTCGAAGTACTTGTCTCGGCGTCTAAGATCGGTGATGATCCTGGAATCGTCCAGTATGCCGAAGAACTCGTTGGCAATGACACTGTTGGGGCATCTGATGGCAATTCAGCAGGCGATGCTGAGGGCTCAGGAACTGCTGAGTATGCTACAGCACTCGGTAGGCTGGTTGCTGCCTACTGCATCTTAGAAGGTATATCGAACAATAGACGTTCAACTGACCTCCCAAGGTTCAGAAACAGTGATAGTCTCCAGAACTGTCTCCGTTACTGTCACATCTTCTGCTGAAGCAGTACTGAATACTGGATGGGAATAGACCGCTATCAGGGCTAGCAGAGTTGCGCGCGAAAGCTTCATAATGTTCACTGCCCTAGTCTGTCGCGATGCGATAGCAAAAAGTTGTTCTCAAAGGCAATTAGAAACGCAGAAAGTGAGAAGAGCTTTTTAGAAATATTATGCCGAACCCTTCGGCATTAATTGCCAATACTTTCTGCGATCAATAACAAATCAAGTGTTGCTGTCCGTGCTTTGCAGCGAGATGTTATGGTGGCTGACCGACTGACAAAGAAACAAATTCAGATCCCAGTTTGTTGTCATCCTCTGTGCCTTAGCTGATCGTCTGAACAAAGAAACCTCCAGTCCACATGGCAACTAATATAGGCATTTCTGAGCCAACAACTCATCTACGTTACGATTATACACATTGAAAAGCCTACTACCTGCCGTTACTGGTGACCAGAGCAGGCTGAGGATGGATATTCGACGCTTAGGCCTCGACATTTCTGCCTCATCTCTGGTTATGATATGGTTCGCGGCCGTTTAGCCCAAGATGAACATCGCGACGCCACGTCGAGTACAGAGTACAGTAGCAGGGAAGGCTAATGGATGTGGCTACATGAACTCACCACCAGTCTAGTCCTCCAGATGATAACGAACAATTATTGTTGGATTATCAGCGAAGGATTCACGGAATAAGAACAGATCAATACCGAAACCCATGTTCTTTCGTTTCTCAGCAACAATTCTGGCCAGGGCGAATCTCCTGGTGATTCTCATCTAACGATCTATGCCAACCTGCTGCTTACCTCTTCCTGTTTTTGGACTATGACATACAATGTCAGGATTACTGACTGCACATGGCTTGATGAAGATGTCCTGTCTTCCTTCTTTGTTCCACCTCCAGTGCCGAACATGGTCACGGGGCGCTGTCGAGGAAAAAGAAAATAAGGACTAACTGAAACGGGGAGACAAGCAACGAATAGGGATCTGGTTGTTGCACAATCAATGCTTTGAGTTTGATGGCTTTCTCGCAAATCTCGTTCCTATAGCAAATACGTCCACTCGAAGCGTTGCTGTCTCCATCGAAGACACAGACTTTAACATCTTCAACTTACTCATGCATGACCCGCATTGTATGTGAAAAACCGTGGGTTCGCATCTTTTTCCTACCAACTGCAGTTTTATTTTCAAGGCTCATGAGAGCAATGCTAGCGTGGCTGCTGACGGCCTGTCTGACTTCGTTCTCTGACGATCTTTCCGGTTTCTGGTTGCCCTGGTGGATCAGGCTTTCTTTGTTCGTGTTTCTGAGCATGCTTATTTGGGCCAAGGTCAGTGTTTACTATTTGCGAGTGCTGTTAGCTGCGTCCTTCTTTATTCGACGTACTGTGGTCAGCCTCGTAGGGTAATGTGATTTATGAAAAACAACCACAGCAAGAAAAGGACTGAGCTGTTCGTTCTGATTCTGTCGTAACCATCCCTGCTAAGAGAATGCGGTTCGATTGGCAAAGGTTAGCTAGCATATTTGCCCTTTTGGTTGGCTGTTCGTCAGCGCAAGGCTGGAATGTCAATGTGTCGATATGTAACTGGGATCAAGTTCGAGGTACATTCTATCTAATGTGTTCAGTGCTCACAATGCTCATAAGTCTCAGTTAATACGATTCGTGATATCGTCTACCTTGATGGAGGATCATTATGGTGGAAGCGGTATGTCTCCTTTCCATTGCGCCGAATGGTACTAACAACGCTGGGTAGAGACTTGGCTGATGGCACATCTAATTTGGCAAATGATGGCAAGTGTCATCACGCTCATGGATGATCATGGCTAACCTGCGCAGGGAACGATGAAGGGCTGCTCTACACCCTCAATCTCACCACATCCTTCGATATTACCACCTCAAACCTGACTGCCTTGTTCGGCAACATGTCGAAAGCAGGAGGAATCGCAAACAACATCGCCCCAACCTACCGCGATGGAGCCATGTTCGCTAATGACAACGAGCTCTATCTCTACGGGTAATTTGGCCCTCTTTCATCGATTCTCCTCTGACCATACATAGTGGCCTCCTCCGCCTCACAGACAGTCAAGACCCCCCAGCCGGCAACACCGTTCTCGGCTACGAACGATACCAGTATGGCCCAGACCGAGGATCCTGGCAACCAGGCTTCATCATCGACAACCTTAACAGCGGCGTAACTAGATATATGACGAATGGCGCCGGAGTCTCTGCACCGAGCGAAAACCTAGGGTTCTATTTCAGCGGTATGCGTGGCAAGGACTGGGGGCCTATCTATGCTGACGATGAATCGGCGAATATCACATCCGACCGTATGATAAAGGTGGATATGTCCGGTATGCGCGACAACAAGTGGTCCAATCTGTCGTTGCCGGCGTATGTCCCTGCGCGTGCCAATGCTGAGCTCGTTTGGATTCCTGTCGCTGAGGCCGGGGTCTTGGTGGCGATTGGAGGAGTGATTAATCCAGCCACGATCTTTTCGTCGGATGGATTGACGAGTGCCCAGCAGAATGCCAGTAAGAGGACAAGTCCCGGGTTTATGGAGACAGTGTCTGTCTACGATGTCAGCGGCGATAGATGGTGGGTTCTTCGATCGGTCAAACAGTCGAATACTCATTGAGATTAGGTATTTGCAAAACACGACCGGGGACATTCCTCCTCAGTTGACGCAGTTTTGCTCGGTTTACGCGAGTGCAGCGGACGGATCTTCACACAATATCTATGTCTACGGCGGCTACGACGGGCTGAACACGGAGAACACACCGTCCGACGATGTCTATGTCTTATCCTTGCCCTCCTTCAGCTGGATCAAGCTTTACAGTGGAAACAGCACCCATGGCCGGAGTGGTCACCGCTGTGTCAAACCATATCCGGACCAAATGCTTGTTCTCGGAGGAGTGCATCTTGACCCTACGCATTGCCTTGATGGTGGAGTGATCCAAGTGTTCAACCTGAATACCGGCAGGTTTCAAAACACCTACAGCCCGACAGTCTGGGGCGAATACAAAGTTCCAGATTTGGTCACTGCTGTCATTGGAGGAGGGTACGTATGCCACCACCTTTGGCACCGACTTGCTAACGAGCTACAGCTCCAAAGGCGGGGCCACAAAAGTATCACCCACCTCCTGGACCAATTCTTTACTGGCAGATGTGTTAAAAACCAAGTACACCAAGACTATTAGCACGTGGTATCCGTACAACAGCACTACCAGCAGCTCACCCACCATTGCGCCCGTCCCAGACAAAGGCTCCAGCTTCCCCAGATGGGCCGGCGCTATCATCGGCGTCATTCTAGGGCTCCTTCTCGTCGCAGGAGCAGTTATATTCTGGTGTCTTCGTCGCCGTCGCAAGGTCCACGAATCACAATCCACAAGCGAGCAGTCCGCTCGATCCTGGATTCTGCGGTGGATGCACAGCGGCGGGTCGACTACTGGCGCGCCGAAGTCAGGCGACACGACTGCATCGACAGGGTATAGTGCATTTGCGAATGAATCAAACATTACTCCGGCAACAGCGGTATCACCGTGGAGCGTTGAGGCAGGCGGTGATCCCGTTTACGAGATGCTAGGTCGGTTCTTCAATCCTTTTCCTTCAATCTGCTGATCATTTTAAAGGACATACAACCACACTCCCCGTGGAACTTCCCACACCGTACAACAACCATTCCCTCCCCAGTCCGGTTTCGACCTCAGGCGTCTCTGGAACGGACTATGTATCCCCAGTCACGGTTAGCACACCCAGTACAGAGGGTGAACCGAGCCCGGTTAGACCGTCGCATCATCGCCATATATCTAGTTTGTCTACTGTGCCGACTATAGCGAATGTGATGCATGAGGAGGGTGACCACCGCCAGACATATAGGTCGGATATATCGGAAGGCAGTGTGGAGTTGGACTGTCCCAGAGGTGTGGAGTTGAGTGGGAGCACTCCGCAGGAAGGGAGATTGGAGACACCAAGAGAGGTCGATGAGATTGATGGCTTGGGGATAAAGGAACTACCGTAGATGTAGTTAAATGGATAGGAAGGGTGTCAATTGGGATCTGGGCATATAGTGTTAGCTGCAAAACGTGCCTCATTTTCTGAAATCTCGGACCAATTAGTCATTATTCACGAACTTGGTATACGTTATAGCCCAGCCCCTTTTAGTCCTGCGCAGCTCCTGCAGATCGAGCGTGAGGCACTGGTCTTTGGTAACATCATCCACATCATGACCTGACACATAGCATTCAAAATTCGGATTTCGCGCACGCCAATAGTTTCGTTTGGAGCTATGGAGGGATGAGCCAAACAGTTCGGTATCTGAAGGCTCGCTTATGCCTGGATCGCAACCCTGCATAGGATCCAATTCTTTCAGTTCAGCTGAACTACATTCAGGCATTCATACATCAGAGATCGATATCTGGCTCATTATTCCCTGCTCTGCTTACGCCAAGGCTGGTAGATGTGCTGTTTGCTCTCGTCTTAGGGCATGATGTGTAGGGAAAGAAGAGGATTGTAGGACCTAGTGTCCTCGTAGCAAATTTCAATCTGTTAACCACGCAATAATAATACTCTAAGAAGATCTCATCCCTGCGGAAATGTGATGTCCCATCTCATTGGTAAACAAAGTTGACGATTCTGCAGCCTTCAAGGCTATGACGTGACCCCTTAGCGAAATCCAATCAAGTCCCGTAGGCTTGCGGAAACCAGGCAGGGATGCATGTTGGCAATAGTTTGTAACTTAGCGATGCTCATCGAACCCCGCCTAGGTAGCTTCAGCGGCGGGGTTCGCATAAGATGGAGGAGGAAAATGCACTTCTATTACTATTTCAAGTATGGTAGGTCTGCTATGTGTGTGCTGGTGCAGCTGAGCATCTGTCGATGGTGCTTTCTTTGTTGCAATTAAGTGAATAGTCCGGTCTACTGAGATCTCTAGGGCACTGAAGGAACGGTCCATTGCGTTGGCATTATTGCCAAATCAACAAGGGATCGTGTAAAACACTAACAGCAGGGGGTTTATACTATATATCCAAGTACAGCCCAAGCATCCCAGGTTCCTGCGAGAAGCCGACTGTCGCGACTAAATCCGAACAGCTTTCTAGTATGGAGACTACCGAGATACCTCCCAACGACCCTCACGGCCGTCGATGTCTTCTGAATCTGGAGAAATGGGAGATTCAGCTTTATGCCAGAATTCCGCGCGAAATACTAGACAGTGAAGGCTATGGCGTGGTGTCTTATTCCACAACAACAAATATCTATACCCTTTTATACCAATGGAGAGCAAACTACCTCTCAGACAGAAAGCAGATTTCTCTCATTGCCTACAGTTGCCTGTTTGCATTTATTTTTGACAGTAAGGTGCACTTTGGCCGTTCACGTAATAGTTCTCTCCAGCTGAAGACAAGGAAGGCGAAGACCGAACGCGGTAGGACGAAAGGCAGACAGAGAATTGACCACCTCTCTCGAGATCGCTTCATTAGACCCCTTGGACTAATTGAGAGCAACAGAATTCAACATTAGATGATCAGGTCAGGTGATGTTAAGAGTTAATTTGAGTAGGATCGATGCGACGGGCAGAAGGACAGTGGGTATCTTCTTAACAATCTGCTGAGCATCGCAACCATGTCCGAAATAGCACGCTCAGTAGACACCTAAGCTCCTCAGTTCGGGTGCGTGGTTATGAACTTATGGCTCAGCTGTAGATTGAGCTTGTTTCAGTCGATGTAGCTCATAGATCTCCTCATCCAGACCTGGAGCGGGGCCGTCAACGATCAGACCCGGCGCAATCTGATTGATAGGGAGCGGAGCGACTGGTCCAGCTTTCACACCTAACTGTGTCTTCCACTGTACAAGCTGAGCAGACGAACTAGCATAGACGATCCGCCCCAAACCTGCATACGCGTGGGCAGTTGCACACATTGGACAGTGCTCGCCAGAAGTGTAGACAGTGGCAGCGGCGCGGTCGGCGGGTGTCATGTGCTTTCGGGCCCAAACAGCCAACGTGAGTTCCGGGTGCAGGGTGATGTCTGCTTCAGTCGTGTCTCGGTTGCGATCCTCTTTGAGGATCTTGCCCGTGGCATCCACAAGCACTGACCCAAACGGGTCATCGCCGGCATCAAGCGCTTCGCGGGCTAGCTCCACAGACCGACGCAAGTAGCCAATATCCGTGCTAGTCAGCATTTTGCTCTACTATTAAGGCAGTTGAGAATATTGAACACTTAGAAGGGTGTCAATGGGCGGTTTGGATGAAGAGCACTTCCTGGGGGGGTGAGCTCAACCGTAAGAATTGATTGTTTGCGATAGAAGTTGGACGCTCAGTTCTTGAGAGATTGAGAGTTGGGAAGCGGAAGCAGAAGGGGGGAAATACGATTGTATCACTCTGACTCATAGTAGCTAGGGGCTCGGCAATGCTGCTATAAGCGAGCAGACAAGAACGCTACAATTGTAAGTTTTGGCGTGACTCTACTTTAGGGCCAAGGAACTAGAACCAACCAACCATACAGGATCGCAACCAATCAGAAGATAACTTCATAAAAGTGCGTAGCAAAAGGATGCAGGCAATAAAAGAGAAGGAGTAGGGAATAAGAATAGCCCATGGAGCAGCAGTGTCAGACATGGGCAGAGTAGGAGAGGAAAGGGCCAGTGAATGAGTGCAAAAAGCACCAGCGCTAAGCCTAAGGCAGCAAAATCGTAAACCGTAATCAGAAGAGAGCGTGGAGAGAAGTGACATTGAATGAGAGAAAGGGTGGAAAAATCACAGCGAATAAAGCAGCAGAATTTGGCAAACAGCAACATCAATGATAAATTTTCCTAGGAGTCAAGGCTAATCCCTGGGCACGAATCCTCTCACTAGGTTCATTTCAGGGCACCACGCGCTGTCACAAGCTGATACCTTAAAACAACCAGAAATGGAATAGTGCCATTATTATGATAGTTATAGTTAGGGGATGGAAGAGAGGGCGACTATTCTGCAGTACACTGACCCAGCTAAACAAAGTAGGGAGGGGTGACTGGTGACTACAGGTCAACCGACCTTTACTAAGGAGTTCGGCTAACAAATATGGGTCAGCCGACCTTATAAAAATTACAACACTCTGTAATATTCTTTGACCTTTTACCTATCTTTTTAACTAGTTCTAAACTAGTTTGAGATTTTATCTAACTTATCTTTAAATATTCCTCTTAACTAGTTAGATAGATAATTAAAAGAATAAAGATACCAATATATAAGATCCTTAACTCCATTTAACAATGAAACAGTTAGCCAGCGGCCAAAAACGGCGACACTTGATGCCATTTTGTGAGTCCAGCTAACGCTCAGCATCCTTGGCGTCATGTGCAATAACTGCATGCCCAGCAGGATTTAACACCACAGCCTAAAGCTATTTGGTTTTTCCCTTAGCTTGTTCCTGGTCCCTGAAGTTCAACTATCATGCTACTGCCTGCCTGAGGGCTAGTTCATTACTCAACTATACCTTATTTCCCTTAAGGAGGGAGCCATTTTTAGCTCCCCTCATACCCATCTTGTTTACTCTAATTTTATAAAGGCTATAATAACCATGGCGCCCTTACACTTCTCTCCTGTTACTTTTAAACTACTCACATTCACACCACCTATAAATCTATCTCTCACTGCCCTTTTCCAAACAGCTAGAGAAGCTTGACTTCTATCATTCTTAACCTTTATTATATTTAAGCAACCCTTTCCCCCGCGCCCTTTCGCCTGCCATGCAGTACTTACCTTAACTGACTGGGTCTGATGATGACAGTGGCATGAGTAGTAATATCCTGGATAGATGTCTTCTCAGATAGTACTGCGGATGATATCTCAGAGAGTGCAACTGAGCTAGACAGCAGTAGTGATGGTTCTGATGATTCTAATAATGATTTGATCTTAGATGATAATAAGGAAGGACAGGAGCTTTCTGTATTATACTACCTTCAAGAGGCTGAATCTCTTGATGTCTTGCAGCTCTGATAAAAATATTATAGTCTGAAGACCCAGGCTAGATTAGACAATATGTGAGATTACTGGGATTAGTGCGGAGTGATTAGGTGTTTAAACCTTAATACTGATGCTAACTAATGTATCTTTCTAGGTTCTGCTATGAAGGAAAACATAATCCATTAATCCTATTAAATATTTTAGCTAGCTCTCTGATTCTGAGGAGATAATTTAATTTCTTAAGGCCTTCTTCTCCAGGCGATGCGGGTGGTGATAAAGCAAAAAGGGTTGCTGGACACCAGGAATTAAATATAAAACCTTGCTAGAGATGTTCTGGAAGTGGTGGTATCTGGTTTATAAGATGGAGGTAGGGCAGGGCCTTAGTAAAGACACCACTATTAAAATTCTGGATGTAAGTGGGCTATGTCTTAATAAGGCTGATATTTTAGCTAATTATTTGCAGATATTAGCTTTGGTTACTAAGGAGAAGAACCTTCAGTTACCTTCTTCCTGGGTGGTGACTAAAAGCAACTATATATATTAAAGATGTGGCAGAGTTTGCTTATATACTTCTGATAATAATAAAGATAATATTTTAGTGTAGGTGGCTTTAAATATAACTTATCCTTTTCTGCTAGCTGGCTGCCATCACTGGTAGCTGCCTAGGAGCACTTCTGAACCTATACTATTAGAACCTTATGCTTACTCTTATTTATAACCTAGAAGGAGGATGCCCTCTGTTATTTATTTACTTAACCCTAGAGTTTATCAAGACTTTCCTGGGTGAGAACTGAGAAGTGTAGCGGGCAGGGCCCGCTGGATGCTCGAGCCTACTAGGCACTCGCGATCTGCCTCAGGCACCAATGAACTCTTGTCCAGTGGGGACACCAGCAGTCACATGACTCTTGTAGTAATCAATATAGTAATTAATCTTGTTATATAATCCTGCCCACTATTTATATACTCCTTTTTATGTTTGGCTATCACGGCCCTAGTTAGAACCTTTTAGTAATTTCTTACCATCCAAATCTAGGTCATAGATTTATAAGGCTTCTAGCCCGTGATATTAGAAATTACTTGTTACTAGATAGCCAGATGAACTAGATGAACCAGACAAACCAGACGAACTAGATGAACCAGATGAACCAGATGAACCAGATGAACCAGATGAACCAGCTGAACCAGCCAAACCAGACGAACCAGACGAACCACAGGACCAAACAGAATAGCTAAAATAGATGATATAGATAGTATAGCCAGTATAAGCTATAATAATGTGTTATCACAGATGTTAATATTACCAGAAGGACCTAATAAAGAACATATATAGTAAAGGAATGCTGCATAGGCAGACCCTATAGCCTAAATAGCCTAATAGTTATAGGAGATTATAGATTAAATGGCTTAAATAGAAGTATAGTAGATAGCTACTACCCCCTAGCTAGATACTACCTAGATAACCCCTATAGTGCCCACTCCTGCCGCCACCCCTATAAATAAATCACTAAGAAGGCTAAAACTAATTCTACCTAACCCTAACTAATATAATAGTATTAACAAGGCTGTATATAATATCTTCTACTCTAATCTAGTAAGGAAACTAGAAGTTAACTATTTTATATTTAGTAGCTACTATAATTATATATAGTATGCCTTTACCAGGCTTAAGGGTCAAGCTACTATTATAATAAGCCCCTAGATAGACTAGTATACCTAGAACTATACTATAACTAGAGCTAATTTAGATTATATAATTAGCTAGCTTAATATTATATTCTAAGATAGGAATTATATAGAGAAAGCTATAGAAGAGCTATACTATCTATAATAAGATAGTTATTCCTTTAGTAATATGCTAGCAGACTTTAACCAGCTATTAATAGAGGTAGGAGGTTATAGTTAGACTAATAATATAAAGTAAACCTTTATTAATAGTATCCTAAATATAGAGATATAGATACAGCTCTTTAGTATAGCTAAGGAAGTAAGCTTTAAAGGCTACTACTAGCAGCTATAGATAATCACAGACTAAATTAAAGCTTTCTATATATAAGGAGTAGCCTAAGCTAAGTAATATAGGAAGAGTATATAAGCTATAAGCTATAGTTATATTACCTATATTTCTATACCTCTAATAAATCTAGTCCTAAGTATACCAGGCCCTAGTAACCCTATAGATTAGGAACTAACTACTATAACCCTAGCTTACTAATAGTAGTGTATAAAATAGGTTAATAAGACTAAGAGGTCTTATTACTATACTAAAGGGAGATACCTACACTATAAAGCTTTAGACTATATAATTAAGGGCTGCTAGTACCTAGGCACTATTCCTCTATAGAGTAGAGAAGTAAAACTACCCTAAGCCTCTTAAGCTATTAGGCCCCTGCTTAAAGATAATAAGCTAGATATATAAGCTCTAGAGCTTACTAGTAATATAAGTAAGTTAGAAAACTAGCTACTTCTATAAAAAGACTCTTATAGGGGCTAGTTAAATAGTTAATATAACTAAAAAGTTAGTACTATCTATATCCTAAGGAAGAAGATATACTTATTAATTACTAGTAGTTTTAGAAGGCTATTAGATTTAATATTCTAGAATTTATAGTATCTAGTATAATTAATAAGGAATATAATTATTAAATCCTGCCTGATATAGAATATATATCTTATATAGTTATAGCTAAATACTTTACATAGAAGCTATAACTAGAGTAGATTAAGATTAAGCCTATTAATCTAGAGAACTATACTAGTATAATAGGAAGTATTATCTTAATAATTACTTACTTCTTCCTAGATGTTAGTAGTAGCTATTAGTATATAGTCTATATATATATAGTGCTGAAGCTAGATAATAGAACTAACTTAATCTTAGAGATCCCCTGGATAAGGGACTAGGGAGTAATAATAGAAGCTAAAGGGCCTTAGCTATAGCTTATAGATAGATCTATAGTTAAAAGTATTAAGAATAAGCTAAGGCTAGTAGTAAAATAGATTAGTGCCTAGGGATTGCTATCTATAACTAATAGTAAAGAAAGAATAGGACTATATAGATCTTTACTACTAGTATTTAAGATATTAAAAAGGCCTTATAGGTTAAGGAGTATACTAACCTAGCTATAAAGTTACTAAAGCACTACTATAAGTTTCTTAATATATTTAACTAAAAGAAGGCTAATAAACTACCACTATACTGTCTAGGTATAGACTACTAAATTAAACTTATTAAGGATAATAAGGGGAAGTTAATAGAACCCCTATAGGGGCTATTATATAGTATATTATAAGGAGAACTCTTAGTACTATAAAAGATATTAATAGAACTACTAGAGAAGGGCTTTATCTATATTAGTAGTTCTATAGCTATAGCACTAGTACTATTTACCTATAAGCCTAGAGGTAGATTATAATTCTATATTAACTACTATATACTAAATATAATTATAAAGAAGGACTAATACCTACTCCCCTTAATTAATAAGACCCTAGAATATATCTTAAAGGTAAAGTAGTTTACTAAGTTAGATATAATTACTACCTTCTATAAGATTTACATTGCCCTAGGAGATGAATAGCTAACTACTTTCTATACTTATTTTAGCTTATTTAAATAGCTAGTTACCCCCTTTAATATAGTAAATATACTAAGTACCTTCTAATAATATATTAACTAGACCCTTTAGGACTTCCTAGATGAATTTACCTCTATATATATTAATAATATACTAATCTTTATAGATGGTTCTCTTACTAAGTATTAGCTATATATCTAATAGGTGCTAGAGCACCTAAAGAATGCAGGACTGCAGCTAGATATTAATAAATATAAATTTAAGATAAAGAGCACTAAATATCTTAGATTTATAATAGAAGCTAGTAAGGGTGTATAGATAGACCCTACTAAGGTAAAGATAATATTAGAATAGCAGGCCTCTATCTCTATATATAGTATGTATTCATTCCTAGGCTTTATAAACTTCTATTAATAGTTTATATAGGACTTCTTAGATATAGTATAACCCTTAATAGTATTAATACACAAGGAAGCTGTTATGGCACTGACACAGCTGCACTAGCGCAAGGCGGATGTGACAGGCAGAAACCCAAGGATCAATGATCACCAGTTAATCCCGGAGTGATCAGGGCGCGATCCGGAGGAATGCTTAATCCAGACAGGTTTCTGCAGAAAAACAGTTCAGTAGTTGACTAGCAGAGAACAGCAGAGACGGATCCCAGGGTGTGACAGAAGCCCCCTTTATATAGGGAGATAAGTAAATAAAGGTCTTTAAACTATTAAAGAAGATATTTACTATAGCCCTAATTCTTATACAGTTTAACCCTGACAGAAAGATAGTAGTTAAAATAGATATATCTAACTAGGCAACAGGAGCTACTCTATCTTAGTATAATAATAATAGGGTACTAAGGCTAGTTACTTATATCTTTAAGAAGAATACACCTGCAGAGTATAATTATAAAATCTATAATAAGGAGTTACTAGCTATTATTAATACTCTTAAAGAGTAGGAATTAGAATTAATTAGCTTACCCTAATTTAAGCTTATTATAGATTACTATAACCTTAAATACTTTAAGATAGTCTGCAGACTTAATAAATAATAGATATATTAGTTATACACCCTAAGCTAATTTAACTATAAGATACACTACTAGCCTAGGAAGCTAGCTACCTACCTAAATACCCTATTATACAGGGAGCAAGATATGCTATAGGATATAGATAATAATAGACTTAAGGTATATAATTATTATTTAATACTATTTAAGGTTATTACTAGCCAGGTGCATGTATAAGTATTCTATAACTATAAAGTAGTATCTAACCTAGACATAAGGTTACTAAGTAAATATAATAACTAATATATTAAGCCCTATTATATAGTCTCTAGTATAATATCTACTAGTAAAGTACCTTTGCCCCTAGAAGAATACTGGAAAGAAGCTGTGCTAGATAATATTAATCTATAGAAGATATACTAGGCTGTGGAGGAAGGGGCTATATAATTCCTAAAAGAGTTATATATCTAAGTATTAATTACTAAGTATTTAATAATACTAGATAACTATCTACTCTACTAAGGCTGTAAATAGGTCCCTAATTCTAAACCTTTATAGATAAAGATTATATAGGAGACCTATAACTTAGTATTAATAGGCTACCCTAGGAAGAATATACTATACTTAATAATTACCTAGAACTTCTACTAGCCAGAGCTCTCTATAGATATTTAATAATTTATGCAGAACTATAATAAGTATAGTACTAACTATATATAGTATAAATAATATCAGGGGTTGCTTAAGCTATTACTAATCCTAGATTATAAGTAATATAAGATAGCTATTAACTTTATTATAAAGCTGCCTACCTCTGATGGCTGCAGGGATATTATAGTAATTAGTAATAGACTTAGGAAGGGTATAATCCCAGTACTCTATAAGTAAATAGATTCTAAGTGTCACACCCTGGGATCCGTCTCTGCTGTTCTCTGCTAGTCAACTACTTTGGGAATGGGGGATATGGTCTTGGACTATGTCCAATACTTACCCAAGGCCTACTGATCAGATAGCCTAATGTTGCAGTGATACAATGACCTCTCCTAGGTCAAGGACAGTCCAAAGGTAACATAAGAATATTAATAGTAGAGATAGAAGCAAGGCCTATTAAGTATATATACTTAATAGTAAGAGAGTAACTAACAAATTAGACTAGTGATCTTATACTTAAGTAAATAATTAGTATTAAATATAAGGAACTAAACTAAGAGTACTAGATATAATATGAATAAGTATCCTTATATATCCAGAGTTCCTCCTTAGGTAGTTATAGTAGATAGTATAGTGGTATACTAGTAGATGGGTTTTTAACTAGTATATAATTTATATTATATACCTGTATACTATGTTATATAAGGGGCTGTATTTAGCACCTTTGGGGTAAACCTAAATTATCCTCTATAAGGTTATAGTATTACCATTCAGTAAGCAACTACTAAACTGTTTTTCTGCAGAAACCTGTCTAGATTTAGTATTCCTCTAGATCACACCCTGATCACTCTGGGATTGACTAATAATCATTAATCCTTAGGTTTCTGCCTGTTATATCTGCCTTGTACTAATATAGCTATATTAGTGCCATAATATCATCTCCCCCTCTCTTAGTATTTTGTCCTCAAAACTTGATTTAAAAGGCGGCGCTTTCCCAGGTAGGTGTGTTTTTATCTTTTTAACTATACTTACTCATCATGCCTAAGTATTATACTAATACTATTCTTAAAGGTGTTCCTAAGCTTCCCTATAACTATGACTAAGTCACCAGTCACATCCACTAGGAAGAGTATATTATTGAAAATAGTTTTATTACTTCTTTTCCCTGTGATTATTGCGCATTGTTAGGTAAGGTTTATATAATAGATCAAACTTATTAGTACTTAAAATATATATTATACACCTATTAGGGTTAGTTATATAAGAAGGACTTCTATACTAAAAAGGAGTAGGATATTTTAAAGAGAGCTAAAAAGAAGATTACCTCTAAGTTATCTATAACTAATAATAAGTTAGAGCTCCTCTACCCTAAGCTTTAATAGTTGTAAGAGTATTTAGAAAAGATTTAGAAAGAGTTAATAAAAAAATAATAGAAGGTTACTAAGTCCTTAGCTCATCATTTATAACTTTATAAGTAATAAAAGTTTCTTAAAGAATATGGTTTTAAAATATTAGAATATAATACTAAACTGTTATAGATCCTAGATAAAAAGAAGTCTTCTAAGCAGCCTAATCCTGCAGCTAAAATTAAATAGCTGGCTATAACTTCTAAGAATCCTAATTTTAATTAGATAATAATAGAGATTAATTAGATGCCCCCCTCCTTCTAGGAGAACTTTGATTTCCCTTTAAATAGTACTATTAAATAAGTTAGTAGTAGCCTATTAGGTTCTTAATAGGCTCCTATATATTTTCTAAGGTATTATAGCCTTTCCATTTCATAAGGTAGTATAATTTTTTACTAACTTACTTATAATTTAGGATTTCCTTAACTTTATACTCTTGTTTAGTATTATTATTAATTTCTATATTTTTAGTGATTTTTGCATTCTTTAGTGCTAGTTCTAATAATAAGATATAGAATACTAGATAAATTTTTAACATGCTTTTTAGTAGTTATAGTTTATAGTTAACTAGTCCTAATTTTTCTTCAATAATAAATAGTCTAATTTTCTAGTGGTCTAGTTTCTAATTTGGTTATTTTATTTTAATATTTTAATAGAGTAGGTAAACTTTCTTCCCTCTTTTTAGTTCTAGAGCACTCCTGTGCTTCTTATTATAGTAAATTACTATTTTAAGGTTTATAAATTTAATATCCCTCAAAAGTTAAGTCCTTAAATATTTAATAGTATCTACTAAATCTATAGCTTCTTCTACTATAGGTACTTTGTTCTATGGTTTACTAATTAATATGGGGTTATATCTATAGTTAATAAAGAAAGGTATTTCCCCTATTATTAAGTAAATAGCATTATTATATATAAACTATGCTATTAGTAGATAAACTACCTAATTATCTTACTAGTAATTTATATAATGTTATAAGTATTATTTAATTATCTAATTTACTTATTCTGTTTATCTATTAGCTTATAGGTGATATATAGTTATAAGTCTTTACTTAATTCCTATTAAGTCTGTTAATAATTACTAAAATTTTAATATAAATAATTTATCCCTGTCTAATATAATATACCATGGTATTCTGTGATTAATAATTATATATCCTATAAGTAGATACACTAAGTATAATACCATTATTATTGTTATAGTTAGAATTAAATAGATGAATTTTGTAAGTCTATTAGTGACTATTATTAGGTAATTATACTCTTTTAATTCTGATAGTAGTCTAATAAAGTTAATAGTAATCCATTCCTATAGCCTTTTTAGTATTTTCAGTGACTGTATCTTACCATATAGCTAGTACCTAGCTAGCTTATCTTAGATGTAAGTCTTATATTAGTGAATGTATCCTTATACCTTCCTTCTTATATTTAGAAAGTAGTAATTCCTTGAAATAGCTTTAGCTATTTTTTTAGTTCCTATATAACTATATATAGGGTTATTATAGTGTCTAGTAATAATCTTGGTCCTTATATATTTAGATATATAGATGAGTCCTTATAGATAGATTAACCCTTGCTTATTAGTGGTTATATGTTTATTTTCTGCTGAATTTTTAAGCATTTCCTATATAATTTTATCTTTTTTTATTACTTTAATAATTTTCTAAATAAGTAGGTCCTCTTACAGCTTAATAGTTACTGTAAGAGTATGGTAATTATATATTAGTGACCTATCTTCCTACTACCTTAATATTACTAGCTTGATGGTTTTTCCTTAGAGTTTATAATCTAGCTATTAGCTAAGTATATTAGCTTATCTATTTTCTATTCCTTTGTAGTGAATAATTTTGAAATTAAACTATAAGAGTATCTTAGCCTATCTAGCTTATCTTCTTATCAGTTCCTTTGTGGTTATGAAGAATGTAAGGTTCTTATAATCTATCTTTATAATAATAGTATGTTTTACTCCTTCTAGGTAGACTCTCTAAACTTTAAAAGCTACTACTATAGCTAGTAGTTCTTTATTATAGATATTATAGTTAAGTTCTACTTAGATTAACTTTCTTAAGTAAAATATAACTAGTTATAATCTTCTATTATCTCCTAGTTAAGTTGTTCTTATTCTAATTATATAATCTAATATATTAGTTTCTATTATTATTTCCTTATCTAGGTTATATTATACTAGAATTAGTGCACTAGTAATTTATTACTTAATTTCTTTAAAGGCTTTATTATATCCTTTATTCTATCTAAACTCTTTTTCCTTTTTAAGTAGTGTGAAGAGTAAATATATAATTTTAGTATAGCCTCTAATAAATTATTAATAGTAATTAACAAGTCTAATAAATTATTAAATATACTTAATATTTTCTAGCTAGAGCTATTTAAGAATTATATTTACTTTATTTTAGTCTATATAGATTCCTTCTGTGGATATCTAATGTCCTAAGAACTCAGTCTCTTAGATATAGAATTTATACTTTTTTAATTTTAGCTTAATCTTTACCTTCTAGAGTTCTTATAATACTTTAGAGATATGCTTAATATATTCCTCTAGCATTATTAAGAAGATCAAGATATTGTCTAAATAGACTATTATAAAGAGATATAGGTATTTATACAGCATCTCTTTAATAAACCTTTTAAAAAATGCTAGTATATTAGTAAGTCTAAATAGCATAACTAAATATTTATAGTAGCTAAATTTTATTCTAAATACTATTTTCCATTCTTTACCTTTTGTAATATAAATATGGTTATATGCATTAGTAATATCTAGCTTTATAAACTATTTAGCTCCTTAAATTTAATCTTAGATTTCATAGATTAATAGAAGTAGATAGTAATCCTTAATTATAATTATGTTTAGTGGTCTGTAGTCTATATAAAGCTATAGACTTCTATTCTTTTTCTATATAAATAGTACTCTATGCCCTGCTAGTAAGTTTAATAGTTATATCTTTCCTAGCTAAAGTTATTTATTAATATATTCCTTAAGTACTTAAAGCTCTTTTTCTAATATCTAGTATATCTTCTTATATATTAGTATTATTCCTTTCTTAAGAGGAATTTTATAGTCATATTTACTATATTCTAGTAGGATATACTATTTAGGTTATTTAAACAATTCCCTAAATCTTGAATATTCCTAGGGTAGAGATGGTTCTAGTTTTAATTTATTCCCTAATTAGTTATTCCTAGGTTTAGTATTCCTAGGACTAATCTCCTTAGGATTACCCTGGTCCTAATTTATTATTACTAAGAATAAGTAGGGTTCTAGGATAAAAGTATTCCTAGAAATACTATTCCTAGGACTACTCTTCCTTAGATTATTTATTCTAGATTCTAGTTCCTAGATATCCTCCCTATCACTTTCTAGTATTATAATATTAGTATAATCACTGTCTTACTCCAGTGCCTATCCTAGTAGTTCTATTATTATAATCCTCTATAATAGCTTTATTACTACTAATACTACTATTACCTTCTAGCTAGTTATTACTTTTTTTAGCTTACCCTTTAGCTGCTTAGTGTTATTACTAATCTCTTTTAATATAATATACTATAAGGTCCTAGTTTCCCCTTAAACTCAGTCCTGTCGCGGGTATTTATATTTAAACTAAATTTAATTTATACTCTAGTTAATCACTAGGTTATAACTCCTAAGCTAAGGAATCCCTAACACTATATTATACTATCCTATTAGTATAATATTAAAGTTTAGTTATTTAATATATCCTAATATAACTATTAGAACTAGTCCTAACTTAGTTATAATTATAAGAGTTCCTAAGTTCTCTCTATTTAGACCTATAATTAGTTTAGATACTACTTTCCCTTTCCCTAGCAGTCCTAGCCTTTTATAAATTCTAGGTATATAAAGTTGCCTATTACTCCTAAATTAATCATCACTCTAGCTAGTTAATTTAAGATATATACATCTACCTTTAGATGCCTGGTATTTTTTATTACTATAAGGTAGAGGTTCTTAGTTTCCTATTTTAGTACCCTAATTCCTTTTAGTAGTATAGGAAAATATCCTCCCTTAATCTTTCCCTTATAGTAGGTTATATATTATATCTTAAAGCATGCTGTCTAATGTATCCTATTATATTCTAGATATTATCTATATCCCCTATAGGAGTATTTAAGCTTCTAGTATAGATATATATTATTCTCCTTTATAATTATTAGCACCTGAGGCCAATATCCTGCCATATACTTATTATTATAGTAGATACTATAATTATTACTATAGCAGATAATCTATAGTACCTTACTATGCTTTAGATGTCCTTAAAAGTATTAATATAAATACTAGTTATAGTTATACTTCCTATAATATAGTCCTAGTAGCTTTTTCTCTAATACCCTCCTAAGCTTATGGAAATATCTATTTAACTATTACCTGCATCCTTAGTAATAGGGTAGGTATTTATTATATCTAGCTGTATGTAGGTCCTATAACTTAGCTTAGGTCTAGTATTCTAGGTTCTAATATATATATCCTTTCACCCCTTATTTCACTTTCTTAAGGATTTGCCTATTTAGTTAGTATACTTCTAGTTCAGCTAACTACTTCCTATTAGGTTATTATAGCTATATAGCATATCTATCCACTTCATTATTATTTTATAGGGATTTATAGGGTGTCTTAGGAATCTTATAGGGCTGCTCCTTATTAGGATTAAGGCTTACCTACTGAGTTCTATACTCTTTATTAAGTAGATTAATAGGTTAGTTAATCATAGCCTAATCTATTATAGGAAAATCCTCTTAATCTAGCTCTTCCTAGTTAGTCTTTTCTTTATTAGGACTAATACCCTAATTTATATTCTTAAGTATTATCTAGTTATTAATAGTATCCTACTATTCAGTATAACTATCTCCACTAGTTAGTGAATTCTAATTAGTTACTGTAAGCACACTAGGGTTCTTATTTAACTAATCTTTTTTTATACTCTTATATTCTATAGAGTCTTCCTTCTGAAGCTCTTTCTTAATCTTATTATTATTAAGGGTGGTATATTCTTTAAATAATTTTCTTAGCCACTTATTACTCTTCTTTCCTAAAGTTATAGTACTAGTTATATTATAAGCTCCTCTAGTAGCACAGAGTTCTACTATTACCCTAAGCTATTTATTCTTATACTGCTGGCCCTTCCTAGGTCCTTACTTATAGTCTTTTAATATATATCCTAGCTTCCTACACTAGAAATATAACTTATTATATTATTACCATTCTCTTTCCTCCTTAGAAAGTGCTATATATTAAGTTATATCTAACTCTATTAGTTATAGCCTATAGGGATCTAAATATCCCTAGCTCCTTGGTTAAGCTAGCCTCCTATTATTTAACTAATAGTTTATAGTATACTTATTATTAAAGCTTCCCCAGCCTCATTCTTTCTTGCGCATAGTAAAGTTGTATAGTTTATTATTAATCTTAACCACTTACTTAATTATCTTACTTAATATCTTAGGTCAGTCTATCTAGATTAATTTCTCCTAAATATCTAGCTTTAATCCTTCTTTAAATTATACAGTGTATACATCCTCATCCTAATCCAGGTGGGATATGATTTATTAGAACTTTAAGGTATAGTTATTTACAGAGCCTATCTACTTAAGCTGCTATAGCTAATACTTAGTATTTCATTCCTTATTAATATTACTAAAAGTCCTCTTAAGTTATTTCTTAAACTTAGTATAACTAGTAAATATTACCTTAGTCTTATTATCCTGATTATTAAGATTATATATCTGGTAGTCCCTTATAAAGGGCTTAAACTATTTGAATATAGGTCTAGTAAGATAGGTGGTTATAAACAAGACCTTATTAGATTTATTAATAAGTTTTTTATAATTTATTTACATGTACATGTCTATCTGTGTTAGGAATATATATAACTTAGAATATATCCTATTAAATAGTTCCAGCAGTTAGACTTTAACAGATTTAACTATAAGTTAACCTTCTAATTATTAGATATACTCCTGGAGCTATTTAACCATGCTTATTAAGCCCTTAGCTATAATCTAAGGTTAAGCAGTCTATTGCAGAGTTACCTAACTAATATTAGAGCTAGCAGGGGTTAGAGTATTTCCTACTATAATATTTAATATTAAGAGTTAATCAAACTTCCTAAAGTAATTTATACTATATAGTATTTAATTTATTACACCCTGAGATCTGTCTCTGCTGTTCTCTACTAGTCAACTACTTTGGGAATAGGGGATATGGTCTTGGACTATATCTAATACTTACCTAAGGCCTACTAATTAGATAGCCTAATAATATAGTGATACAATAACCTCTCCTAGGTTAAGGATAGTCTAAAGGTAATATAAGAATATTAATAGTAGAGATAGAAGCAAGGCCTATTAAGTATATATACTTAATAGTAAGAGAGTAACTGATGAATTAGACTAGTAATCTTATACTTAAGTAAATAATTAGTATTAAATACAAGGAACTAAACTAAGAGTACTAGATATAATATAAATAAGTATCCTTATATATCCAGAGTTCCTCCTTAGGTAGTTGTAGTAGATGGTATAGTGGTATACTAGTAGATAGGTTTCTGACTAGTATATAATTTATATCATATACCTATATACTATATTATATAAGGGGCCATATTCAGCACCTTTAGGGCAAACCTAAATTATCCTCTATAAGGTTGTAGTATTACCATTCAGTAAGTGACTACTGAACTGTTTTTCTGCAGAAACCTGTCTAGATTTAGTATTCCTCTAGATCACGCCCTGATCACTCCGGGATTGACTAGTGATCATTAATCCTCAGGTTTCTGCCTGTCACATCCGCCTTGCACTAGCGCGGCTGTGTCAGTGCCGTAACACTAAGATAGTCACCTAACTACTAATTAATTAATTTATTAGTTATTATAGTATTCCTAGTATAATTACTTCAGACTATAGTCTATAGTTTATTAGCTAGTTCTAGGAGTACTTTTATAAATAACTAGGCATCTAATAGCACCTCTTAACAGCCTTCTACCTATAAATAGACAGGTAGATTAAATAAATAAATATAATACTAGAGGCCTACCTTAAGAACTTCTATAATTATATATAGACTAATTAGAAGTTACTACTGCTGATGGCTTAACTAGTAATTAATAGCTAGGATATAGCTAGCATAGGGGTTAGCCTATTCTTCCTAGATTACAGGTATAATATTAAACTATTAGAGATTAAAGAGCTAGACTGTAAGGTAGTTACTACCTGTATAACCTATTTACTAAAGGCTAAGGCTAAAGTAATTATAATAAAGATAAGAGAAGCTACTAATATAGTATAGTTAGAACTAGCTATAGCCTAGTAGTACTAGAAGGAGTACTTAAACTACTCTTACTTAGCTGTCTTAGCAGCCCTATAATATACTGTTAAATTAAAAGTATAGTTAGACTTATAGAATATTTAAATAGATTACCTAAGTAGGAAGCTTAATATATAGTATATAAAGTTTACAGTGCTTAAAGCTATTAGATTATATACTTACTAATTAGATACTCTACTAGGCATGTAAAATATATTCTATATTAGTCTACTATATCCTGCTACTAGTGATCCATTCCTAAGCTAGTTAAATAATAATTACTAGCCACCAGCAGTCCTAGTTAATAGTGAAGCAGAATATACTATTAAGGAGATCTTACAGGAGTATAAGAAATATATTAGATAGGGCTATTAAATAGAGTACCTTATTAAATAGGTAGGCTATGAGCAGCCTACTTAGGAGCTAGCTATAAACCTTGCTAATATAGTAGTACTTACTGTATAGGAGGCATGCTAGCCTTAATTTAAAGAGAGGGATAGTATAGTAGGTAGGGCCTACTAGATACTTAAGCCTACTAGGCACTTATAATCTGCCTTAGGCATTAATAAACTCTTATCTAGCAGGGACACCAGCAGTCACATAACTCTTATAGTAATTAATATAGTAATTAATCTTATTATATAATCCTGCCCACTATTTACACACTCCTTTTTATATTTAGCCGTCACGGCCCTAGTTAGAACCTTTCAGTGATTTCTTACCATCCAAATCTAGGTCATAGATTTATAAGGCTTCTAGCCTGTGACAAGAAGGAATAGTAAGTTTTATAACCTATGCTCTAAGTATTAATGGTAGTAGCCCTATGGCAGACTATAGCTAAGTAAGTTTAAAATAGGAATACTTTTCCCATTCCTAAGATTGTCTTTGACCTAGCCTTGGTCCTTAGCCCCTATATATTTCTTCTAGGAATGCTATTTTGCATTAAGGTATTTAAGAACTTCTCTATAGACAGGCTAGTGGTAGACTGTCCTGGAAATCTGTATAAGCTTAATATCTTAGATAGACTAGGATAACAAGAACTGAAATTAAAGGATGAAGTTCTTAATTAGTTTATGTTTTGCTAGGCTATGCGTGAGGTGGATGGGATTTAAATCACCTTAGAAGAGTAACTTATAGAAAGAGTACTTTGATATTAAATAAAGTAAGGAGGTGAAATTATAGGTTTTAAGCAGGTCATAAAGCTATACTGTCTCTGTTATGGTGCAGTGAAAGCTTTTAATAATAGCTATAAGTTCTCTTACCTTGTTCTGGGGTGGAAATAACTGCATCTATACTAATATGACCATCTTCTGGTAAATAGTAGACATTACTATGATGTTGCAGCATGCTAGCATTAACACTTTTGTTAAATACTATAGCGTGGGTATCCACATTAATGCTTAGGTGATTGTTCGGGGGCTGCCAGCCTAGAAATAGCTAATGCAGTTTGCAGCATCCATAAGCTAGTTAATTAACCCCTATTAACCTTATAAATTAGAGGACACTAGTGTTGTTAACAAGGTTGAAATTATGTTCCTACTGTAAAAGTAAGTAGAGGAAAGAAAAGAAGTCTAGGATGAGATAAAGTAGGCTTTTAAGATAGTAGAATAGGACTTTAAGCAAAATTTGGTGATTACCTATAGTAAAAGAAAGAGAGACAGAAGTTACAAGGCCCTGCCCGTTGAGTGCTTAATACTGTAGAGTAGTAAGAGAGAAAGTATATATATATAACCTAAAGGTATAGCCAGGCACAGCAGGTGGCTCAGAATGAGTAGTAATAATAATATAATTACTTGGTGCGTGAGAATCTGGAATAATATAAGAATAAGCAGCTGGTGATTAATAGTGAGAGGTAACTCACCAGAAAAAGTAGTGGATGAAGAGGTGATGGGTGCTCTAGAGTAGACAGGATATATGACCCCATAATCAACACCCTCTTGACCATGCCTGGCTTGACTATTAAGAAGGAGTATTAACATCAGATTGCTATAATTAATGTGATTATTACTTTCTGTGATATAGAAGAGGGTTTACCTATAAAGTAACTAAAAATTACCTAGAAATATTATGCTATAGATAACTTACCTTCTACTCCCCCTGTGAAAAAGCAAGAATCTACTATACCTAGGGAAGAGATGACCACTCTTTCTCATGCTATTATGTTAGTCTGTATTAAAGCTCTAAATAAGTAGCTAATGATTTGTTTCCTTTACCTAGGGAATCCTTGTTTACTGGAATATAAGTAAGTTAAAAACTTTAGTACCCCTAGATCCCTTAGCTGTTACTTTGTTGATAAACACATCATAAAATATCTGAAAGATATGCATAGAGTTGCATTTGGTGCGAGTTCGGGCGAGTCCAACCTTAGTTGGAACCGAACCGATGCGATTTTGAGTTGAAATTTTAGAAATCGAATCCAAATCGAATCCGATGCGATTCGGTTGTGGTTTCACCGCAAAAACCCGCCACTAGGCCTAGCTAGGTATAGCTAGGCACCTACTAACCTATCTAGGCCAGCGGTATGCCTAGGCAATAATAAAAATTTCAATGGTTTTCAGAATTCAATTTCTCCTACCTTAGGCCTATGCTTTAAGCCTATTAGATAGGCTTATATAATATTATAGTTTTTATATGAAATATATAGTAATTATAGCTATTTTAATCTATATTAGAAATATTAATTCAATATCTATAGGTTTGAATGGGTAGTGGTTAAAAACATATTCTAACCATGGTGAGTATCAGACCTTAGTACCCTTATATATATATATCCACACCACTTTCATACCAACCCATGACAAAAGTGATTATTCCCCTATATCTCACTAACCACTAGATCTTTTGAATTAATATTTTATATTTAGATAGACTAGATACTAGGCTATATAGTGATATCAATATTTCTATGGAAATCCTAGAAATTAGTGATTACTAAGCAAAACAGTTTTTTGTGGTTTAACCAAAGACCCCCTGGATCTGACCCGGAACCACCCCTAACCCAGTGTGGGTTTGCAATCTAGGAACCGAATCGAACCGCTGCGAGTTCGGTGAGGGTTGGGTTCGATTTTTGCGGGTCGGTTATGCCACTCTAGATATGCAGGTCAAATGCAGTATCTGCAGGGAAGAGTTAGAGAATAAATTAGCATTGATAAACCATGCTGAGAGAGTGCATGGGACTGTATCATGTCAGCTGTTGTCTGCCCTTGGCCTGATTTAGATTTTTCTAAATATGGACCTCCAGCCTAACTGTTTGCACTCCAAGAATCCCGTGGCTTTTTTTTTTTTTTTACCTTGATGCTGCATATGTAGGGCTGGTCCCACGACATACGTTTGCTTGTACTCTAGTTCGCTTTTATCTTAGTTGTATAGTTCCCTCGTCATGTTATTGATGCACCTGGTGGTACAATGTTACATCAAAGAGTAGACATATGCGGCGCCCAGTATACCTACCATCCGACTGAGAGTCAATGATGAACGGTGGCGCACATCTGGTAAAGTCCGAAGCCCAGCAGTGCGACATGGGGTGGTACTCGCAATCCAGTAAGTCGCGATCAATTCCTAATCAAACCTGAAACAATGGAGTTAATCAGCAATCATCCATCTTTCACATCTGGCCAATCATTTCAGCGTACAGAGTGTTCACCCATGTCCTGTAATAGTTTCGCCACATCTAAGAAGCCAATATACTATTCTATTAAACTCACCTTTTGAGTTTTCCGCACTAATCATTCAGGTCTTGTTCCAAGCAACCTACCTACTTAAGGTGAGGCAAACAGCGAAAAAGATCATCGGCGGTAAACCATGGTAGTACTATGTCCACGCTCTGAGTAATAACTCAAGAGCAACTTATTTCTAGTCCTAATTAATACTCAAATCAGGACTGCTGTCCAAACGAGACTGCTGTCCAATCGTGACTGCTGTCCAAACGAGACTGCTGTCAAATCAGGTCTGCTGTCTAATCAGGATTGCTGTCCAATCGTGACTGCATAAATCGGTAAATATAAATCCGTCGGCCTACGAATGTCAACAAGATAGCATCTCAGATCGACCGACTCTCGAAGAAGTATTGAACCAGAAAGCTCCTCACCCATTTAGCCTCGAGTCTTTCATAGAGTTTCTGTCCCAAAAGGACCAGCTTGGGCCATTAGAGTTCTCACTGGAAGCCAGAAGATATCTGAGAAGCTACTTCTCTATTTTCGACCAGCTTGGTGGGATCGGAGCAAATCAGCGTCAACTGCAGCATCTGTCTTCACTCTGGGAGCGCTTGCTCGTTAATTATTTGGCGCCAGGGTCACCATGTGAGATCCAGTTGTCGGCCCAAGTTCGATATAGGTTGATGGAATATTCCAACCTGTCGATGCTTCCCCCTCCGGAAATTATTGGCTTGGCGCTAGAGCAAGTGCACGAAGCGATGCAACATTGGATCTTTCCTCCGTATCTGGCTTATCGCACATCGCTTCCAGGCCAAAAGCCAGTATGAGCGCCTTTCGATTAGGCAGTTTCTTTTCCCTCTCGGATATAGGAGTGAAACTGTTTCTCATCACCCGGACTTGAAGCTATTAATATGGGGACCGACTTTCTCGACCGGTATTCAGGTTGGGATGTGAACGATATTACGAGGTCAGCCACACTTTTGCTGCGGGCCACTGTTCGGATAGGGCAGTAATCCATTGATTCCGTCTCGGTTTTCCTTTCCCTGATCTTTTGCGAAGAGCAGTTGTCATCATACTTGTTAGGACTAGATATTTAATCTGGGGATTTGGAAAACGAATGACCTCTTTCGTGATGAAGCTTTCGTCCATGCAATACTGTCTATTAGAGACGGACAAGTCATCAGGTTGGGAAGGTCACGTGAGGCTGTGCACTCAATGGTGACGGCGGTCTTATCGTAGGTTTCCCAACCCATCCAGGCGCCATCAATAGTTAACTAGTTAGATCAAGTATCACGAGGCTGAGTCATCATCATGATATCATGCCAGAATGCTGATATTCGAGAGCGGGAAACAGTAGTAGCCAGTCACTCTTGATCGGATCGACGGTAGGATCCTTGATTACCTTTTTCCGGTCATGAATCTGCTACACAATTGGAGGATTTCTGGAGGCTATGTACGGATGCAAACATCGCCTTAGTTACGCGGGCTGTTGTCAGAAGGAACGATCTTGATGGACCGCTCCCGTGCCATGCAGAATACTAACCCAGCATATGCCACCTACTGTAAGCGTGTAGCGATAGCGAGGCCCGCTGCTGTAAAGCGGCACGACCCATATCAAGGCAAAGTATGGGCAAAGTATCGTGTAGCAAATAACTATAGCACTCGTTTACAACTTGTATGTGAAAATGTCAATAGATACCAACGATTAGGCAGAATACATTACTATGAATCTCCTAGCTAAGAATAGCCGGCAGACTTCCTGGCGAGAGCACTTTGGATGATTGACGCCAACAGCCTCTTGTATGGAAACCCATTTTCTTCGGCACTCCTCGCCAACGGAGAATGGCCGGGAAGGAGCCCGGAAATGGGATTCAGCTATATGAAATTAGATAAAATTCTCTTCCTTACGGCGAGGTTGACCTAGGAAGGCTTACCTCGAGGACGTTGGGAACGGCATCGTGCTCAGTGGAACTGAATCGAATGTCGACACGCCCAGCATCACGGCAACCAAAAGTTCTCCAAGCATCCAATGCGACTCGGCAGGCAACCTTGACCTGTGTTTCAGTCATGAGCCCAGGGTCATTGCGTTCCACCAGCATGTTTGTGTCGCTACACTTGCTTTTTCTGCTGGCAAATGCTAAACTGCTGGAGCTTCCATTTCCCCCAGTGCTGTCATTGGTGGGATTTTGCCAGAGAAATTCTGTCACGCCAATCACACGACTCTGGACACCAGATCCTAGAATGCTCACTGAAAGCTCCCGGCCTGACAGAAAAGGTTCTACCAGGATATCTTGCTCGGGTAATAGTGATCTTAGCTTTTTGACTGCGGACTCTAACTCTGCAGGTTCTGCGACCCTGTTAAATTGGTTGATCCCCTTAGATGAACCTTCAATAACTGGCTTTAGGAAAAGTGGATATTGCGACAGCATGGCAGTAAGATTCTCATCTCTCAGTTCCTGATCCTTACGTGAGATCACTGAGAATGGAGCTGTGGGTATGTTATGATGAGCCAGAATAATCTGATTGTCCATATTAGTTAGCGGGGCCATAGATTCAACTAATCACCCAATGGACACGGTACCTTAGTATAGACCTTGTTCTGACAAAGTGCCATCGTGGCAGCGTCAGAAAAAGTGTAATGTAATTGGTAGGCGTCTAACAATGCTGGGATCTGGGCTTCTCTGGCCAGTCCATGAAATCCTTGCGCGATGTTAAATGCCAGATCCCAATCCTTATATGTGCCAACCGCTAGGTGTTTGACAAGGGATTGGATTCCTGGCACTAGTGTGACATGATGCCCAAGTTCTCGCAGGGTAGTCAAGATAGTATCAGCTTCACCATTGTGTGGTAGAGCTGCACATTCCTCTTCTGAATAACCTTGGTCACGGTAGGTTGACCGTTGTTCAGCTATTAAAGCTATATTGAGAGAATGTGTGTCAGGCATGGCTGGTCTCCTGAATAAATTTCAATCTCGTACTAGGGTAGAATAGGAATTGGAAACTTTCAATTTACACCTCAGCTACATTGCTATTTAAGTAGCTATGGGATATACTTTAACTAATACATTCTTAGTCAATGGGATCCAATCACGTTCATATTACCGTAACCAGTATAGCGACGACGGTTTCCGACATACACGGGTGTTCCTCATCGATCTTTTCTGGTAGCTATTGATTGTAATAAAGACAGAATATCCATGGCGGGACGTTTGCGGTCTCGATTGGTTATTTCCGTTTCTGCACATATCACACCGGAAACAGTTGCAATCTACTCGGTATAGTACAGGACTAACCCTTCTTCGGTACTTGCCCAGAGGAGGCTAGGACGGCATTAACCTGCTGCTTGCATTCTAGATCGTGCATCTGGGTGGCATCCATTAGTATTCATTTGCCCTGGATAAACCCAATTGTATCATCAGCTGCCGGAAGAGGCTAGTTGCTTCATATTTTATCATCAGTCATGATGTCAGCGTATGATCAAGGTTTGAAGCGATTGAGCCACTTCCGTGATCTCCTAGCCACTAACACTTAACCAATAAAGGCTTTGGCTGGAATCCTGCAACCTGGTCTTGGCGTCTGTTCACTGCTCTCTGGACATCGCCGGAAACGGGGATTGTCCTGTACATGGAACAATTAGCTTCGCCATAGTATGGATAAGTGCTTGACCGCGTCAACCACTTGCCGCCGTGCAAAATGTCCCAAAAATGTGCTAGCATATCTCTCCAGATAAACCGCCTTTCTACTCCTCGCTTTTCGGAGGACGCGGATCAATTTGTCGGATTCCATTATACGTCTTTTGATCCCAGCTGATTTAAAAAAAATTTTTCCATCCTAAAACAACAGCTGGCTCGGATATATTCTCCGTCTGGAGGCTTCATTGCTGGAATCTACATTCAGACTTTCCGCCTTGGAAGAGCGCCGCCTCAACCACTTCGACATGGGCTCGATGCCTCACCTTACGACCGCCATCGGTCTTATTATAGCACTGACTTCGGTCAAATTTCTAAGCATTCCACTCCTGCAGCAGGTTCTCACTTTCTCGCATAGCAGTGGCCATAACCAGAACAACCTCTGTCCGCTGGCACCTAGCGTGCAAAGCCCTTTGGATGGCCTCCTCCCGTCTCACAGGTTCATACGGGACCAGTCAATACGGACGCGCCAGGCTGATCGCCTCTCCAAGGCTGTGAAAATCCCGACTATAATCGAAGAACACATGCAAGATCCCTATAGTGACGATTTTAGTCCATTTCTTGATTTTCATGGGCTTCTTAAGTCTTTTTTTCCCCTTATGTACGTCCATTCCCTTCCTCAACCCTTGTCGCCCCCACACCTAACAAATAATTGCCTCAAGGTACTCCAATGCTAGGATAGACTATATCAACAGAGTAGGTCTAGTCTTTACTTTGAACGGTACAGATCAGAGCCTCAAGCCTATTCTCTTCGCCGCCCACCAAGACGTTGTCCCAGTTGATGACCCCTCTAAGTGGACATACCCGCCATTTTCGGGGCATTTCGACGGTGAATGGCTCTGGGGCCGCGGAGCAAGTGATTGCAAAAATCTGGTAATCGGACTACTCTCAGTGATTGAAGATTTATTAGCCCAGGAATGGCACCCGACCCGTACTGTCATGCTTGCATTTGGCTTTGATGAAGAAATTCAGGGGCAGCTTGGTGCAAGGTCAATTTCCTCCTTCCTTGAGCAAAAATACGGACGATATAGCTTTGAATTCATCACTGACGAAGGTGGTATGGGTTTTGAAAACCTTGCTAATGACGAAGGGGACGATGACATGGTTTACGCCCTTCCAAGTATAAGTGAAAAGGGCAGTTTAAATGTTGTCTTGGATCTTTCAGTGTCAGGGGGGCACAGCTCTGTACCCCCGCCTCACACAGGTATTGGAATAATGTCCGAGATCATTTATTTCCTCGAAAGAGAAAAGCTGTTTGCGCCCCTGCTAGGCGAAACACATCCGACTCGCCAAAAGCTAGAATGCCAGGCGAGGCACTCACCAAACTACGTTGAATCATGGCTGGCAGATATACTGCAATCCACCGACTATGCGTTTGCAGCGCAGGAACTAGCCTTGTCAAGAGGCCCTGAGTTTAGATTTCTGCTGCAAACATCGCAAGCGGCTGATACATTTAACGGTGGTATTCAAGCAAATAACTTGCCAGAGAATATATCAGCGTCGGTTAATTATCGGATTGCTATGCATGAAACACCAGACACGGTTAAGTCTCGAGCTATTCAGATCATCGCTCCTATTGCTCGGAAACATAATCTGACCTTATTTGACTTCCGGGACAACCCCACATCCAAAGGAAATAACTATCTACAACTGTCAACGGACAAGATTGAGCTGCACCCGGCACCTGTTAGCCCCATACATGATGCAGTTGGAACTCGGTTTGCAGGAGTTATACGATCTGTCTTTGAGTCTGTGCCCAGTTTGAAAGGAAAGACCGTTGTAGTCAGTGGGGATATTATGCAAGGTAACACAGATACAATATTCTACTGGAATCTGTCAAGAAATATATATCGGTGGGAACCAGTTAGAACAGGCAGGGCGCTGAATATACACGGGATTGATGAAAGAATTGCCATCGACGCACATTTGGAGACCATGACTTTCTATTATGGTACGTCTTTTTGTTACAGCCAGGGATGTTGGGTTGTCTATGACTTTTATTAAGTTCTTCTCTGAGGCAGAACTGATCCGTGCTTTCAATGTACCGGACGACTCCAGCGAAAAGGCTCATGGTAAGTAGCCGACCACGGTGGATCATTAGGTTGACAGTTGGGGATGGAAAATCCTGTGCGATTTGGGATAGAATGGGAAGATCCCAATACACATTCCAGAATTCCGGAACAACGCCAAAGAATAACTCGTGAATTCGCTTTTTGAGGGGGGTGGAATACCCAGGGTTGGCTTTTTAAGTTGATATCTGATCGGGATTTTGAAGTCCTGTTCTAGACCTACCGTTGAAGTGAGATGGAAATCTGGATATCAAGAATGGGATAGGTTGAACGGGTCCAAGATATCATGCAGCTCTTTCCCAAAACGAGTATCTTGTATTATACTGTTACCAATAGTTCTTTGCCGCTGCAATTCATCTCTATTGGTGACATTTATAAGTAACAGCAGAGAAATACGCTATGGCATAGGGCTTATAGCTTGAGTTGTTATCATTCTCAAATCAAAAGGCTCTGCTAACAGACCTAGCGAAGGCAATCAAAGCAGCACCAAACTTTCATCAAAACGATCCAGCATCTGACAATATTGGCATAGCCGGGCTAAAACAAAAGGGGGCGCAGGGGATAAGATACGTTTCCTATGATTCACTCAAAACTGAGTGACCTGGCCTTGACACAGTGTTCCTATCGTTGTTGCTAAGTATTTTGGGAGAATTCTACGTGTTGTTTCTGAGCTTACGCACTTCGTATTCATCCTAACGGACTCTTTACAGGGCCCGCTGGTTACAAGATCGATTGCATCATACACTTAATGTGCTGCTAATGGCCTTTCAAGCTAGCCTAGGCTTCGCCGGCGTGAGACTTAAGGTACATAAGTTAAGTTTCTGATGACCTCTAGTGGTGTGGTTAAAGCTAGATCAATCTAAGCCGCAGAATGGAATTCTGTGATACTGTATGTGGGTTACTTGGAAAGTGTTGGGCCACCGACCGATGTTATGAACCTTTTCTTGGAGCCTTGGGTTGAGGGCGAGTGCTATTCAGGGTACCTAATACAACGTCACAACCGGGGGGGGGGGGGGGGGGCGCCAATAGACATGCACGTCTTTCTCAGAAGACTCTTGTCATCTTCGATTGCATGCGGGCTACTTTGACGCAGAGGGTGACGGTATGATCTGGGCAAACGACGATGCCCCAAGGTGCTGGATTCGGTAGCTAATTTACATTGGGACTAATTCATCGTCACTCCAGCGCCACATGGTGGAATGTCGCTGTAATTTCCGCCGTTTCGGGCGAAATACAGCAGTTGGATCACATTCCAATAACCCATACGGCCGAAAAAATTCCTAGGGTGATGCTGTGGGATCCTGTATTAGGGCTAGCGTACATGTACAATTGTCATTGGATAAGTTTCCAACGGACTATATGGCAGCTCCCTAATTCTCTCTAATTATGTGCTGGGGCAAGTGACTGGCGCCTGATCAGTCAATCCATCGAGCAGACGAACCCTTACTCTGATGATAATTTATTGGCCCAGTGATACTCGCCCTAGAGCTCAATGGTGTCTCGCCGACTACGTAATGATTAGCTATCAACCTGCTTTTATATGGACATTTGTTGCCGGCTCTATGGTATTCAAGGGAATCGGCACCGGGATAGAGAGAACTAAGAAAATTGACTTTGAGCACTCTGATTGACTTCCGTGCTGAGGTTGGTTCGAATCGGATTAAGTGTAATTAGTGGATAAGTTGCTTTTTGGTTCCCCCGATGGCTCTTGGAAAAAGCCCCGGATGCGGCTCATGACGTAGTAGCAAAGGAGATGCCTAGTGTGTTAATATGCGAAGTGTCCTAAGCCTATCATGAATCTGAAAATTTCCATGAATGATATATAACAAGAAATCGAAGCTACCAATTTCTTCCGCAGGGAGCAACAGGTCTTGATAAGTTACAGTCTTGCGACACCTTCAGGATGTTCCCTGTTGTTCAAACCCTCCTCACCACTCTTCTGCGACTAAAGGAACTCCTATCTTTTTGGCTCTCAGGAGGGTCCAATATGCCAAACAATAACCAGACTGAGTCTGATATAGTTATTGTGGGTGCAGGATTTGCTGGCATCACCGCCCTGTACCGTCTTCGGAAATTAGGATTCAAATGCCGTGTTCTAGAAAAAGGCAGCGACATCGGTGGAATCTGGCATTGGATCTGCTACCCGGGAGCACGGGTGGACTCTTATGTCCCGTCCTATGAGTTCTCGATGCCCGAGTGTTGGCAGGATTGGGAATGGACCAACAATTACCCCGACTACGCTGAAATGCGGAGATATTTTGATCACTGCGACGAGAAACTGAGCATAAGGCAACATGTCAGTTTCAGTACAACAGTCACCGGAGCACGGTACGACGAATCTTCGAATACATGGACCGTTGAATGCAACAATGGACAGTCTGTAAGGTGCAAGTACCTTGTCCTTGCCGTAGGGTTCACATCCGATAAGGAGCGATTTACCCATCCAGATACGCACTTGTTTGAGGGTGATGTCTATTATCCCTACCGTTGGCCGGAAGATGGCGTCGAGCCCGATGACAAGCGTGTGGCTATTGTGGGAAGTGGATCCACCAGTGTCCAAATTGTACAGGAGTGGGCCAGCAAAGCGAAGAGCTTAACCGTGTTTCAACGGACGCCCAACACAGCCATCCCTGTGCATCCGAAGCCCTTCTCGCCTGGAGAGTACACAACTTTGAAAAGTAAGTATCCAACCATCTTAGAAACCCGGAAAACATCGCCATCGGGACTCGCGGACGCGGAGCCAATCGCGCGAAGAACATTTGACGATCCCTTGGACAAGCAACAGCGCACATACGAGAACCTTTACCAGCATGGCGGCCTCCCGTTTTGGGTATCTTCCTACAAAGACATGATGCACGACGAGGCTGCGAACCGACAAGCGTACGACTTCTGGGTCAGGAAGACGAGAAGTCGGATCATTAGTCCCCGAAAACGAGAGCTCCTCGCACCATTGCAACCACCCCACCCATTTGGGGCAAAGCGGCCGCCTTTGGAGCAAAATTATTTTGAACAGTTTAATCGGGAGAATGTCGATGTGATTGATGCCAAAGCAACCCCTATTTCCACTTTCACATCGGATGGAATCATAACCAGCGATAATACGGTTCACCACGCCGATATTCTAGTCTTTGCCACTGGTTTTAAGTCTGTGATAACAGCTTTGACGTCACTTGGGGTGCAGGGTATCGATGGACTCCGCCTCGAGGATCTATGGGCAGAGGGACTTCTAACTTATCTGGGAATAATGTGCCACGGGTTTCCCAATATGTTCATTCTGGACGGACCACAGGCTCCCAGTGAAATGGGCAATGCTCCAACCAATCTTGAGGTCCAAGGAGATTGGATTGCAACAGTGGTGGAAAAGATGAAATCAGGCAGTGTAGATGCCGTCCACCCGACTGTAGCTGCGATGGAAGAATGGAGGGACAAGGTCCGTACAGTGACGAAGCGGAGTCTCTACAGGAAGGCAGAATCGCGATATATGACTTCCCATGCCGTCGAAGACGAGTTGGAGCCATTGTACTTTGGCGGTGGAATCCCAAAATACGTCGAAGAACTGAATGTGTCTCTGACAAGGTGGAGAGAAGCCTTTATCATGAAGAGCAGCATTCAATAAGGCCATTGTACTTAGTTTATATTAAAAGGGCTGTCACATCCTGACCCTCCCAAGGAGTTCTGCAAACAATTATGATCTTGAGTAGATCAAGCACTAACCTGGAGATCCGAATTCAGTGATGTTCAACATGATATATTTCACAATGCCTATGCACCCCTCCGTACGGAGTGATGACCCCTCGCGGAACAGAAGCTACGTGCGGACCTAGTTATCCAGCTGGAGTCAATCCTCCCTGCGGAGATACTTGTCATTGCGAGGAGAGGCTTCACATAGGTGCCTGCCTTCAGATAATCGGGCCATTTGATATGGGTGCCACGCCATTTTCGGCGCGCTATATACAGCCGACTTTATCAGCATTGATGGATCTTCAGCCCCACCTTTTATCATCCGTGCAATCTTTTCCGTTTCTTTCCTGAAGAGGCTCTAACAAACTTAGAAGCTTAGCTACTAAGTTATAAGACTATCACAACACAAGAAAGCAGCGGCAGCTATCTGAATCAGCCTTATGCTAACTATAACACAGATCTAAGGAGCAGTTGAAGTAAAGTAGTTACCTACAAGGCTTGATTTGGTCACCCTGCGCGCACCCACGCCTTGAAGATTCCTTCTACTTTTGTAACCTGAAGATTTGGAAGGAGGCTTGGCAGATTGATCATCCTAAAAGGGAATAGTACGCTCCCTTAATGATGCGCTTGGTGTCTCAGGTATGGGAAACGACACATCGCTTGATCAGCAGTGCTATCTACTATCCGGTCTTCGAAATTGGTAGAAAGCACGCTAACCTACCATACTGACGACCTACGTATGGCTCATGATATGACTTCTTGTCGATGGGTTAAAAGTTATGATGAGTCCAGGGGGAGAGTGATGTACTTATAATCAAAGTACTGAACGTACAGAGTCTGTCGTCAGATGGATTGTAGGGTTTCTTCTTGATGGGAACGCCATCACGCCGTGTTCTACAGAATATTGGTAACCCACGCAAGTCAGCAACAGGTTGATGTTTCGTACAGAAGCGTGGATGAAAAAGGTTCCTGCTATAATGACAAGACCATAGAAGTGGAGTAATCCCATTTCTGTGACAACTCCCTTCGACCTGAGCGATGATCCCTGAAATCTAGGTCACCCGCGTCCCGAGTGCCCACTCACATAGGAACTAAAGTACGGGCTCTGTGCACTTGCATCCATCAATATTTAAGAACAAGCAATAAAGCCAGATATAACTTGTAGCTAAGAAAGGTCAGGGCTGCATCTTTTACCCTAATAACTCTATAGCAGTTATGTGGAACTAATCACACTGAGAAAGCTTACTGTTACTTTCTCCTCCATAATTCAACCACAGCTAGCTTGGTAGCTTAAGCTAGATTTCTTTAAATTCTTCTGGGTATGATTGTTCAAAGTCCCTTGTCTTTTTTCATTCCTTGCTGTATGGAATTACTAGCAGTTCATAAGAAAATTATTAATATGTCTTCTGAAGTATAGAGGTACAGCAGTGTACATTGTTATATTATTATAATATTTCCTTATAGATCTGACAGAGTAGCATTCAGCCGAAGATAAGTACTAGCTTTACATCCCTATAACATGTCTACTTATTAAAGACTGCCTCGGAGGTCTTTGAGAGATGGCCACTTACTAGCAAGGAAATATACCCTGCGCTAGTGTTGTTTAATGAATCTAAGTCTAGCACAACTCTCTAATTCCCTAGGTATGGCGAGAGGATCATAGCACTGGACTGGCTGTGATGTAAGAGTGGCGTATAGTCCCACACTATTCACAGATGCTTTCCTGGTTTTTTGCTTCTCTTCCTCTTTATACAGGAGAAGTATGTCTCCTAGGATAGCTTCAAAATATGTATATTATGGCAGCGATAAATAATGGGCCATATGCCTGTTTATAGCTGTAATGGAATATACTACTGCCTTATGGCCTGTAACTTGCTATTTAACTCCATGTGTTATTACTGGAGATCTTACTTTAATAGTTTCACTGACTAGCTTAAGAATACTCCTCAAAAGCTACTAGGCTAGTAAGCTCACCCTAATTCCCTTGTTTTTCATTAGGGCGAGGATATCAATCTGGAATATCCATTGCCTATGCTTGCAAATAACAGAAGCCCTAACAGAGAGGCCAGTGCAATAGTCTATCAGAGTGTAGACTTGTGTTTAATACCTTTTAATTCTAGGCCAACATCTAGCCTGAATATAGAGTAACCATTCTTATTTAATCCAACGCCTCCTCTACCTGTGGAAGTTTACTAAATAAGGTTGTATATAAGTAAGTAATAAAATCTATTCCTTAATATATGCTCCCTGACAGCTAATTCAGTGAATACATTCTGAGTGTAGAATTCAGTGCATCTATGATGTTAGAAACATTCTCATGTACCTTTCGTCACATCTATATGTTGCTGGGTTTATTTTCGTCCTTGTTGCAGTGAGCTGCTACCAGTTGAGGCTGGTATACCTCTCAATTTCACGGCTACTGAACAATCTTTCAAGACTGACGGTAGATAAATTTTGCAAAGGATACTATGGCCAAACGCACAATCAAGGCGCAGCTAGTCCTAACTGCTAATTGCCAAGCGCATTGGATCATTACCTTCAGTGAGTTGGGTGAATGTATCAATGCAAATCTTACCAGAAATACACTCCATTATACATGGCATCACCTTTCAGGAGTCCTGGATACTATTAAGTATTATATCAGATACAGTTGCCCACTAATTGATTAACTAAAAGGAGATATATAGCTTTTGGATTATATTATACAGCAACAGGAATTCTGCCGCTACACAGAGTGGGTGTAAGTGATGATCTTACAATCATTGTTCCTGTACTGACCACCAACAGATAGGGGTAATCTAGTGGTATACTGAGCTTGGCTGTATTAAAAAGCTCTCTATGGATGGAGTTCCACTTGATGAATTATCAGATAAGCTACTCTAGAGACAGACTGATGCTCTGATTGCTTCTGGCTGCTTAGAGGTTGAAGCTAATACCGCGCAGGAGGGTTCACATAATGAGGAAGATAATGGCCAGGAGGTCAGGTCCATTAAGGTTATACATTATCAATTTTAACATTAGGAAGCTAAGGAGTAGGAAAACAGCATTAGTACTAGAAATGATGTATCTAGATATTTAAGTAATTAATTTGTATGCTCTCTCCACATAACTAGCATCTTATTACCTATTAGACATTACCACTTGAGTGATGCAAACTGAAGATCAGAGAATTATATGAATAATATTTCCCAGGTAGTCCCTGCAGCCATGTTTTTCATGTCCATATTTTGTATTGTGGTTTGCACCCTAAGGCTAATGCATATTGCGCGAACGTCAAGCATTTCATAGACTAGAACAGAAACTTTTAGTTATTGGTTGCAGGAGTATCCTAACCAGTAGGAAGCCCTCCTGAAAAAGGGAGAAGTTTTCCTGGGGAGACGGTTCCCTGTTCAGAAGCTGGCAATACTTAGGATATTCTGGTTTGTGCCCCAGATGCAATGACGTATGTCCCTGTTTGTCCATCCACCAGCTGTTTATCTAATTATCATGCCACGCCCCATCCCTAACTATATTATTCTACAACTATATACCGCACTATGTAGGCTCAGAAACAGAAAAAAAAGGGTCAGGAGACAGAGAGTTTATTACCTTTAATATGCTCTATTCTTAAGGGTTATACTCTAAAATACTTAAATAGAGCTGGGGCTCTGAGCCAGAAACTGGTCTAAAAATAGCCTTATTATGTCTGACTAAGGTTATTTCTCATCTTTCCTTAGCCTTAATAGAAGGTCCTTCTCTTCTAACAAGCATAGCATACCTTTCTAAGAGGTTTTAGGAAGTGCAGTGGAATCAGCAGGCTAAGATATATAATATGCTGGTTATATAATATATATAGATATTCCCAGATCTAATTCAGGTATATAGTGTGGTAGTGCATCCTTAAATAGCTATAAAAGAAATAGTAAGTGTTTATTAACTAATATAGATATAAAGTAAGAATAGAGTGATGAAAAAGAATTCTCCTTTAAGATAGTTGCAGAAGAACCTCTAACCTATTTATACAGTTATGGTTATCCATGTAACTATTATAACTTTTACTTATAGGTTTTTAACTATCAGCTACTGCCTGGGACCTTAAGGGGGTTGCTGGATGTATAAATATAGGCTTTGGGTTTGTTATTAATAGGTGTATATGACTGGTTATATAGCAGGCTATCTAAATGAGAGTTTCCCTCCTGTACTTCAGGATATGCATTAGAGTTTCTATTCTTGATATATATATCATAGAGAAGTAGTGGAGGGTTAGGATATTAATAAATAGTCTCCAAAATAACAGTATTACTATCTATATAGATATGCTAGCTTTTATCTTCTGTCTCCTATAGACTATTATTAGTGAGGATTAAACCTGACACTGCCGGACCCAGCCCTCACGCCGCACATTTGCTGTCAACAGCGCCCGAGATCTGGCTGCGCCGGTCCCACCAGACCTTCATGGCCTCCGGATTCATGGGCTACTACAAGCATAATCCCCTACATATCCTCGTGGGCAAGCGGAGCCGAACATATGGGATTGACAAGGACTCTTGCGGGGCGTTAGTTGGCGCACTGGGGATAGAGGATATAGACATTACCTACGACGAAAATGTCCCCCTAAAGTTAAGAGGAGGTTACTGGCGGCGCTTATTGACATATTTCAATGGACCATGCTCTATTACTCTTTTCCTGAGTTTTGCATTAACGAATGCGAAGGGGAGGGCGGGAAAACGCAGAAAGAAACTTTGAGTGGATGGATATTGCAGACGGAGTCTTGCTCTCTGCTGACACATGCGGGATAAAAAATCAAGAGTAGAGACAGACTGGCGTGTCGGAAGCTTGTAAACTCTGAGTTACTCCTACGAGCTCCGCATAACGCCAAAGAAGGGCGAGAAAATAGTCCTCTACCGTGGAGTGGAAGAGAATATTACCTGCTTTGGCATTATCGCCAGGGCAAGGATGGACTCAAGATAGTGTCTCCCAAAGATGTCGCCTCTGCACAGAACAGAATGCTCTCCAACGCATGATTTCTTCCCTTGGACCCGGTTGACGTGGAAATTGACGTTTCGGGGAAGAGATGCCTCATGCTACTGGGGCCCAACCTCCAAGGTATGGAGGATCAGCCCGTCACCGCCACTTTTGGTGGCATCATAGACATAAAGGAGATTGGACCAGAGAGGGTGGGGGTCGATGAAATTGTACTTAATCCCAGCCCGTGAGACTGACGAGGCTGTCATGCTGTTGAAGTACTAGGCATCAAGAAGATTTGACGATGCCAATGCTCACTGTTATAATGCAAATGATATGATGTTTGATAAGAATGCTTACATATCTTAGAGAGCATAACCATATAAGAAAGTACTACAACCTATCGTGGCTACTCCGACTTATCTCCGGATAATACCTTTACCTCGGGGAAGGTTGTGATGGAGGATGGAGGTTGCAACAGACTCGGGTAAAGTTATTACAATAATGGGCCAATGAGACGGCGATGTATTGGGGGCGAATATGGACTGAACTATCTTACTTGCTTTGGCTAGGGTTCATCTCCCTGGAACCACAGAAATCAAAGACTATCGGGTTCTAGATCAACTCAACATGTGAACGATATCAGGAGATCACTTATGTCATAATTCATTGCCGGCAGCTCAAGGCTTAGCGATTGATTTATAATCATAGTATTAGAAATACATATTTCTTTCACGTATAACATGTAGTGGTTGTACTGCCAAAATCGCCATCCCGTACTGATCGTTCCTAAGCACTGACAAGACTTGAAACCAGCAAGGTCGATTGCTAAGGATTGGTCTTCATGTAAGTTCTCCCGGCGTTCTTCTGGCTTCGAGCAGCCTTATGAGACAGGGATCGTTAACAAAGCTAAAACGGCATTACAGGACGACTCTCAGCGATATCCTATCCCACTCTAGTGAACATCCCTATACTTTCGAGGCGTTTGTGGATTTCCTTGCTAGGAATCATTGCCTTGAAACGCTCGAGTTCATCTCTGAGGTGAAGCACTACCGTGAGAGCTACAACCTATCACTAGCACGTTTCAGCGTGTCAGGTGAAGACCCCTTTAAAAAAGAGGATTCGTATGTTTTCAGGGAATGGCAACATTTAAAGGACGCATATATTGCTCGCAATGCTCCGCGTGAAATCAACATACCAGGATGGATGCGAGACACTTTGATGGAAATCACACCTGGGGTTCCTTGCCCCCCACCGATCTTACTGGAACCGGTTCTCCATTATGCATACGAAATGCTGGCAGAAGATGCAGTAGTACCCTTCATTCGATCGTTAGCGGACATTGCGGAAACAAACGGTGCTGGACACCCACGAAACCGACGGAATTCATATGAACCGCCACATGTTATAAGGCCGTTGGATGAAACAATAACACTTTCGTCGTACGTGACGTTCAGATGAGGAAACGCAGTTGATAAACTACTAACAGTATATGCAGCCGCAGATCAACTAATCATTCTCTGACTCGTGACACAGAGCGTACTTCTCTTCAATCAGTGGATGAAAAGGAAAATCCAACCCATACTTACTGGAGACATTCATTCTCCAAGTCGGTCAGGTATCTCAAAGAAAGGATTATCCTACTATGCAAAAGGACTCCGAATTGAACAGCGGTAGGTCAATTAGAGGCGGATAATGGCATCAGGACATACCGTTTCACGATAAAATATGGACATCATCTTATACAGAACCCTGTCTCCCGGTATCTCGAGTTCTCCAACTACTTTGCCAACATCGCCGTGTCCGACCTTGCTACTGCCAATTCGACGATAAGTGCGGTGGTCTGCAGGGAAAAGCATTCGACGTCTCAACCATGCATTTACTATCATTGCTGACGCGCGACATAAACAGCCTTCTTGGGTGACATAGTATATATCTAGTATCTGTGAATCCTTGTGGCTATAATAAGTGCATAGATATTTAGAGTACTGATCAGCCCCTAATCTTATACAGACAGCTAAGCAGCTTGCAGCATTAGATATCCGTTTGCATAATGCCGAATTTTCTATTATTACTGCTATTCCTATTATTATTAGTAAAAATATACACATGTACATTGTACATGTTCGTCGCTTTCCATCAGGTGTGTGATGTTGCAAATCGACTCTTCTTCCGGATACGACTGCCCCAGAGCGGAAGAATATATATCTGTAATTGGTGTCGGAGAGATTCTGTCAGCCACGGCTTGATCAAGAGGGTCCATCAAATATGTATTGTGAAATTCAATGTCATGCATAGAGGCCTACTTACGGGAAGGGAGCCATTATCAGCGTCGGAAAGGCCAGCAACGACGTCGCCGAGTGATAGCCAAGTCTGTCGTACATTACACGCCAATGTCAGTAACACTTCTGGGGGTCACATCGACCAACGTTAAAGTAAGGATGTCACTCACTTTGGACGCCAAACAGGGGAAAGACCCCTGCAGACGTTGAACGTGCAAAACTGTTGATAGCCAAAGCGCTCGCAGCATATGTCGGATACGCGTCCACCAGGAACGTAAATACACCAGTAGACTAGCACAGTGCTGTATATGCGAAAGGTTAGCCAGTGACCCAGTGATCTCCGAGAGCCAGACACATACCCCGCTCCAAACACCGCGCTCCTGATAATGGGCACCACCCAGTGGACATGTGGATAAATCGCCCATGCAAAAATGAAGAGTCCAATGGTTACAGGCGGAGCTCCACCAATTGCTTCACAGTGAAATTCATTAGTACTGAATGGTAATGACGACGTCTTCGAGACTCTTACCGGGGGCCAGTCGCCATTCTGGCATGAATTCGTTCTTCTCGCCAACGGTTTCTAGATGTGAACGGGGAGTTCCGGAAACGCGACTTCAAACTCGTCGTCCCTGGTAACCTCGCTCAAGTCCAGCAGAGATTCCTTGCCTCTGCTAAGCGGATCAAAGAGATATGGAAGCAGATGCTATTCCCTGTAATGGAGGGCTCGTTCCCGTCTACATCAAGCGTCAATTACTCCGAAGCTGTGACCGCCGATGTGGTGCGTGGGTGGGAGAATGGGTATCTCTCAACTTGAGGAGGCGTCTACCGTAACTGATTTGACTATGGACTGATTCCATGACCGGGGGCTCAACCTTCAATTATTGTCACCCAAGCACTTTTCTTGTGTATTATTAAATCATATAGGTTGTATTCGTCGAGGTAATATCAACATGTACATCCAAGGGTGAATGGCCTAGGCACGTCAAGGATGAAACGACTATCATGGCAACATCACCCCCTTCACAATATTCCAAATAGTCGCTCAAACGTGTAACGTAATCGGTCTGCTCATAGAGATAAAGCAAATAAACGGTCTAGTGGCATTGGTCGACAGTTTGCCTTCTCTGATCTCAACTCTGAGCCATTGGTATCAGGATTGAGTGTATCCATGTGTAGGCGGCGATGGTGTACCACATAGCCACCCATAGCTATCATCTGGACAAATGCGGCGCAGCATCTTCGGTCTCATAACCATTGCCGTGATGGGATATAAGCAATCCCTATGCGGTCTGTCATGTTATGGAACGTTGAGCATGCACGACACAACTATTCTGACTGGCTATATTGTTATTCTGGACACCGTTAGCTGACCTATTTTAATGTAATTGACGAGGAACATGTACTCACGTAGCATCCTGATCCTCTGGACTCTTCCCATTCTTATACTTGTACAGCCTGGACAGTTCCCTGATTCGCATCGAGACAGTCTTCCCCGGCCCATCGCCAGGCCGCACATAGACCATACCCTCCATAAAGGCACTGTCCTCCCCAAACATCGGATCCAAATAATGCATATTAAACAAATGCCCCGAACCCTCTCGGACAAAGACGGTCCCAGAAAACACGCTCGCATTTGAATATGCGCCCGCGGGCGCTGCGAACTGCAGGACCCCGATGTTAGCCACGAAGTCCCGCTTGTTTGCGTAGTGTTCGATATGCCGGATTGCTCGCTCTCCTTGGATCTGTCTCCGGGGCCTGTTTCCAACCGGCTGGTTGTCCTGCGGCTCGTGCAGAGGCGGATTGCGGAACTGTCTCGCTGCGTTGCCGAAGGTGTATATCTCTAATTTCTGCATTTGGGATTCGCTTAGCTCGCCATACAACCAGTCAATAATCGACGATGCCACAATCCCGCCTTGCGAGTGGACGATGAGCACGACTTTCTTCGTGGTGGATGCGGCGAGCGCAGCACGCAGCTGGGCGCGTCCTTGTCGGATATCAGCTGTTTTGTAGTCGAGATCACGCTGGATAAGGCATTCGACGATGTCGAGGATAAGGCCTTTGCTGTAGATACTTGGTTAGCAATGCACAGTACTACGTGGGTGTACGCACGTTGGGTTGTGGAACCCCACGATCTGCCGGCCAAAAGTGTCCGCCAGCGCGGTTAGGTTCGACTGGTGCCAGTGCTTCCTGTATCGATTAGCATGGTTCTTCAATTGCTGGATAATGATATACCCGGTGGCTACGCCGTTGATAAAAAACCACGGCTCGGTTTCGTCGTTGACTGGATCCCTTGTTCGCGGGATGCCGATTAGGGACCTACCTGTCGGAGGCCCATTAAGGAGCCTGACGATCACAATAGTGAAGAAGGTAAATGCTGCAATAAATGCTATATGCACCCCGGTTGGGAATATCCAAAAGATCGCCAGAGCAACTGGTAATGAAATGAGCAGCAACACCTGGCTGACGATGAGGATAATATGTAGAGAAATATCACATAGATTGCGGCAACTTGGGTAGAGTTCATCCAGCGATCCGGATTGCAAAGGCAGAACAGGTAAGAATATAGATGGTAGAAGTCCGGCCAGGCAGAAAACGGAGCAGACATCCTCCCATACTAAGCGGAAAGGGTGGGCATCTATATCGGAGGGGATGTCGAGGAAGGGATTGCCGCGGACAGGTATATTCAGGTTGAAGGACGCCATCACCAACTAAACGTTCTCAATAGTGGATGGCTACAACACCTTTACTTTGCTTGTGGATGCAGCTAGAAAGATGGATCTTCATAAGGTCTGCTTGTCAGACTACTAACACCTGTCTGGTAATCGTTACATCATGGTGACAAGCACGATTTCCTCTTCCGTCTAAACCTACTTGAAGCAATCGAATACAACTTTCATATCTGTCGAAGTCAGCATATACCTAGGTAAACACCCAAGTGACTTACTTTGAGGGAACGGAGTCCAGGCAGATCCATCTTCGCGCAAGTACAGCTTAAACGCACCATTCACCATCTTGCTCTTCATCTCTCCGGCGGGTCCGGGAGCTCGTCGGATATTTTCGAGCCGACCGAGGACACGCAAGAGGGCTGCACCAGCTGTGGTGACAATTGCCCTTCCAAGGCACGCATGTTGACCCCAGCCATGGTGGATGTAGATTTCCGCCGGACGGTCGAGTCGGATCTCGTCAGGGTCGGGAAACTTGACCGGATCGCGACCTGCAGTAATAAAGTCTACGAAAAGGCTATCCCCTTTGTGGACGGTTGTAGAGGCGTTTCCATCCTTGATTGTGACTGCGTTGACTGCTGTCCGGAGGACACCAAAAGCCGGAGTAGACAGGCGGAATCTGTACATATAAGCACAAGCCAAAGACTCAATCGTGAGATCGTACCCCTCTAGAGCGTATTTCTTCAACTTTTCAAACGCTCTAGGATCAGTGGAGCGTGCGAGCTTTTGTATATCTGGCCAGTGCGAGGCGTATTTGTCCGATAAATAGAGGTCGAGCATTTGTGCCCACTGCATTGTCAGTATGTCACAACTTAACTTGCTGGTCAAGACTTACTCCCTGTGCCTGAGTCGCGCACGCCGCGGCTGCGGTTGGAATTATGGTCCAGACGGCTTCATCGACACCCTTGCCCTCTCTCAGTAATCGGTTGACAAGTTGCTGGCCATAGCTCCCTGGTCCGGCCTCGCTCCTCCCAAGAGCCTGCATGAAACGTCTGATGACGCTATCTCCGGCGCCGGAGACTGACGTAGCCATGATAGTGCCCATTCTCTGCGCCTCCGCTGCTGCTGCGATCCTATTCCTGAGAGAATCGATTGGCTCAAGATCTAGGAAGACATAGCCGAACAACAAGGAAAGCGCATCGGACAGCTCTCTGGGTGTATAAGCGTCATGTGAAGGGTCCTTGTTGTCCTTGAGCGGAATGCTGAAAAACTGCGAGCAGAAATGTGCGTGTGCTAGGTTCCCAACGCTGCATTCGTTAGCATCCTCCTATGTGCGATGATGATGAATATGATGGACTTACTCTCGCACAATGTCAACATGGTAACAGTCCCGGAGCTGGAAGCTTTTCTCATGAAGCAGGTCTGTCGTGATGGACTCGTAGAGCTTTCGCACGTCCTCAAGTACAGACTTTGGTTCGTAGAGACACTCGTTGACGAACCGCCTTTGTTCTGCATTCGCTGCAGTATCCCCGCTCAGCATGTAATCATGCCCGGTAATCTGGAATGTATGTGCTCCCCCTATCGTATGTCAGCCAACCGCAATGGAGCTCAGTGCATAGACATACAAGGAACATGGAACCGCTTCTGGTCCTCCAAGACCTTTGTGGCACCTTCCCAGGTTGTGACCGGCACAGGCAGCGGAGTGTATGACGGTCGATCGAAATTCAGGTCTTTGAATCTCATATATTTGTCCATAATCTCGCGAGACTTGTTTGGTGTCACAAATGGATAAAGCGCATAGACGCTGTTTGGTTGGTACCATCCAGGGAAGGCTCTCATCAGCAACTTGTACATCACACCCCCACCAGCAACATCAAAGTCGGAGCTCGCGGCATTGAAGCTAACAAGGTATTAGCGAAGTTCCCGTAAACGAGATTCACAACTCACCCAAAATTGGTCAGGCTGGCTGGACTATAGTCGACAGTGTAGAATCGATCTCCGCGAACGAGGGCAACTGCATCAGATAGGATAGCCGCAGAGATGGTGAACCCAGGACACAGCCCTGAGCCTGGATAGAAGGGCTCTTTGGCTTCTTCAGCCTGTATGCCAACGTATAGCTCTATATTATCAGGGTGACCGTATAGTGCGTCCACTTTGAAACTTTAGCCCTACTTCGATTGTTGTTCGGCAAGGACTTACGTGCTTCCGCAATAGCTGGCTTCGAGTTGACCTCCACTATGACAGATTAGCTAGAATACAGCTAGGGATGCGAACACTGCACTTACGGAAGGTTGAATACGGCTTTAGTTTGAAAAACGTTCTGAACTCATTCAGAGTAGCCAGCTGCCATTGCCGTCCTTGTTCAATCCCGAGCATCTCAATGGCTTTCATTACCTTGGGAATGTTCCTGGCACCGAATGCCCCTGGAAACGTCAATGCTATGCTAAACCAACGATAGCTGCGCTTACCAGCGACGTTCTCGCACCCATCTGATATGAGATGAACAAGCTCACTATCGGTGAAGCGTCCATCCTGCTGCCGTTCCAGCCCTCCAAAGGTCCACGTTGCCGGTTCGCCCGGTACATTGTCCTCGAAGTATTTTCGTAATCCATCGAGAAACTGATTTACCGATAATGTGCCTACGCAGCAATTGTCAATCAGTCAAACTGAGCGTCTCGGAATACATACTGCCATCAATATCTGGTCCAAAGACCCTTTGACAGAGACTGTTCGCCCATGCCTCATCCTGATTACTGATGGCCGCGTGCCAGCGGTAAATCATGTTGAACTCGGCACTAACTTGGTTTCCGACTCCTCGAGGAATGCCGCCTTTGTCGAACACTTCCAGACTCTTTCTAGGGTCGAGTGTCCAGTCTGACTGGCTGGGATTCTCATTGAGGTTGAGGATTGTGCGGAGGTAGTCGTTCAGGATGATGTTGACATATAGGCCGCATGTTATCCTGACTCAATTAGCGGCGACTAGTTCAACCGAAAGAATTCAGCATACAGTCTCCCCGTCTGGAACAAATCATTATCCCTCTTAGCCAGAGCGCTGTTGTACCGTGGATCCTCCTGCTTCATCCCAGCAGGCAAACTGAATCTTCCACCTTCGTTAATGATGGCCAGTTCCCCCACGACCCAGTTGTGGAATCTGTTGAAGGCAACTAGCAGTGCGCAAACACCCGGCGGCTGCGTGAGGAGTCGTTTTTCTGCAAACGTGTCGGGTTTTAACAGACCGTCTGTGAAGGCCCTAACCTTGTTTTGCTGCTCTTGGTCATGGCCATACAGGGGCCCGAGGTCGAGATAGGAAGAGTTCTTTACTTTGGTGCTGTCTCGTTCATCCGTGTGGAATAGGTCTATTACCGTATCAGAGTGGGATAGTAATGAGTTAGGACTTCCATACCGTGGATGATCACTGTCGCTAGGTAGAAGAGATTGCTGGATATCTTGCTTGGGTGTTCCCTTGCAGGACCGTCGCGTGCCAGTAGGGCTAATATTGTGTTAGTAAAGCTCTTGGAGTTTCATATGCGCATCATACTGTCAAATATAAGTGACGGATCAGGAAGCACGGCAGGCCTCGGATGCTGAGGGGTGACGGTCCGGGCATAATGGCTTCCAGATGCCCCGAGATGGGGGTACATGATATTCTATATTGATCAGTTCATCTTTTAGGTATCGCGGTATAGACGCATACGTTATAGCTCCCATCTGGAGTCCGATACCTGAATTGATCCCCGAGATAAGATAGAGGAGGATGCTGGAGGTTGTCCCATAGAGTGCTGACAAACGCGTCCGTGATCTTCTCTCGCAATCCAGATGTATTTGGCAGGGTGGCCGTGACCTGGATAATATTCTCGATCTGTTTTTGTGAGTAACATATTCTTGGTGGAAAGAACAGGAGCATACCAGATATTTTCGGTCATCAACTAGACCTCCGTTGAAGGCTGTCTGGCCAAGTTCTTGGATGGTCCGCAAGTCGGGGATGATTCGCCCTGCCTGGCTAAGCAGATCCTGAGCGGCGTCACTGAGGTACATGCGCTGCTTGCCATTTTGTCCGGCAGAGTGAGAATTGCTTTCGGCTGGGGGCGCCATAGGGGGATGTTGGCTCTGTATTCTCGAAGCAGCATCTATCACATCTGTCTCTCATGACATTGATTCTACTTAACCTGTACTAAGTAGGTTCTAACAAGCTGCTATCTGACGAAAGAGTTTTTTAATTGATATTTATCAGCCTTGCTGCTTTACTACACACTACTGTCTACCACCCACTCCGTATGACCGCTCCGCAATTGAGTTCCAGTATGATGCGCACTTGCGCAATGCTGAATGTCTAAGTCCACCTTTCGCATCGTCAGTAGAGTAAAACAGCTCTCGTACACAGCCTAGCGGTCCCTTCTGCCTCCATTGCTATCTGGAATTGGCTTATCCAAATAGGCGGTCGCTCCTATTTCAGCCTTGTCGCTCCTAGATGCACATCACGTCATGGACGCAGCCAATAAGCTACTGAGGTGGCTAGCAGTTTCGAAGAATATGTTTCACATATATAGCATAACACCTCTGCATTTAACGTTGTATCTGTATTCTATATCTTTAAGATGGGATTCGGCGGGTTGTATTCAGGCCAACCCTGTACTTAGCCATGCTTGTCTTAAAGTATTGCCAGTGATTCATCATCAGATGCACTGGCACAGGGTCTATAGGGAATGCAGGATGCATCATTGTATTAATCACCTCCCACATGCTTACGCCTATTAAAATACGATCACTATTGCTTTGTCGCAGTGTCCTCGAGAAATATTGGTTGGCAACATATATCTCACATGGACAGGCACAACAATCGCAAATGGAATCATAGTACCCCTTGAGATAGAGAATGAAGACATAAAAGGTCTGCACTGATAATAGTACAATGACTTCCCTGGTGGGTGATGGGCATATCCTTCCACTGAAATCACTACCGCTCGAGAGTGTATGACTCCTTTGCTTGTATTGCCCGATATATATTTTGGCGTAATGCTTGGTGTTGCTCTAATGTGGGCCAGACTTAATGGCCTAGGATCCAGCAATAGTTCGTCTTGACCCCAGACGGGTGAGGCCACAACCCGGAGTGACCTACTGGTGGAAGCAAGGGGTTGGCTTCTATTCTTCAAAGTAAAGAACATATCCACTTGGGTTTGGTATCCCAGTTGTCATTAATGCTTTATATAGGAATCATGGGTGCCCGCCCCTGCTAGAGCAAGAACTGCATGCAAGACGAGCTCTTATGGAACGGTGTGCCTCTGCGAACCAGAGTTTTCGCGATGTAGGGGCGAGAGTCCGACTTCAGTCTGGAGAAGTCTCCGGTCGGTCTGCGATGATTAGTACAAGAGTGGACTGATCCAGCAAACTGAGATAGAAACTAGAAACTCCACCCTTCGGACAGTCGGACTTAACAGCATCAAAGTCCGCACCAGTCAATCTTTCGGCTGGAAATGTCGATCTCCGAACGCTATTAAACTTTGACGGCCAATCTTACTTACGTTCGTGAATGCTGAAGCTTTAATAATCAGACTAGAAGTTTCAGGTCGGTCGGTAATGGTATATAGTCAAGCAAGCTTCTTTCTGTTTCGACTCCTCCATTTCCTCCACTAGCATCTTTGCAGACCATCGACCGCCGATGCCTATAAACCACTTGGCATCAGCTACGCGACAATTACCAAACATGGTCCGTGTTCTCGTCACTGGCTCCGCCGACGGTCTGGGTCTCGAGGCCGCACGCCAACTAGTGAAACGCGGCCACACCGTCTACCTGCACGCGCGCAATGAGAAACGAGCGGCCGATGCAAGAGCCGCGTGTCCCGGCGCCGCCGGTGTACTAACCGCTGATTTATCCAATCTGGCTGAAAACCGCAAGCTCGCCGACGAAGCCAACGCGATCGGCCAATTTGATGCCGTCATTCTCAACGCCGGCATGCTATCCGGGCCGTTCCGCAGGACTCCGGACACCGGTATCCCCGCGATGGTGTTTGTCAATGTTGTTGCACCATATATCCTGACCTGCTTGTTGCATCGGCCCAAGCGGCTGGTATACATCTCTTCGCAGTTGCACCGCCAAGGTGACACTAGCATGGAGGATATCTTCTGGCTCAAGCGCGGCGAAGCAAGTTTTCGGGATTTTCCGGCGTACTGCGACTCAAAATTGCATGTTCTTCTGCTTGCAAATGCAGTAGCAAGAAGGTTTAAAGATGCCTCCGTGGTCAGCGTACACCCAGGCTGGGTTGCCACCAAGCTGGGTGGCCAAGGGGCAACTGATAAACTGGAAGATGGGGTGGACACTTATGTGATGTTGGCAGAGGGGGATTATGACCAAAGCCTGACCGGAAAGTACTTTGAGCCAAAGAGAAAACTCGGACGCCCGTTGCCAGCATCACAGGATATTAACTTGCAGGAGAAGGTGGCCAAGGCTTGCGAGGAGGTGACTGGCTTGAAACTTCCTGCTTAACGACAGCTAACTTGACAACATCTCTACTGTACAAGACCTCATTAGCCCGAATGCACTAAAAACAATTTTGTTGCTAACAATGTATTTTAATGAATCTTGTTGTTCATTAGGGGTTAGTCAGCATTGACACACTCGGCTCAAAAGAGGAAAAAAGCAAGGAATCCAGGGAATAGAGCACAGGTCTATCATATTGTAGATATTTCCTGTCCCACTATGGTCCAGGATGACAATACCATAGACAGCACTGACGCTGCTATTGGTCCTCTTCCCGTTCCGACAGTAGATGTCCAGTATATCCACCTCTGACTGGACATTATCCGACTGCTTTGTGTCCAGGCACTTTGAGTCTGATCCCGCTCTGGGACCTCCGTGATTGACCATGAGACGGGCCACGCATTTCGTCCTCGTACCTTTCGATTTGTCCCTTAGGGTAGGGCCTGTATGCGACGCATTGATCTCGGAAGTATCAAGTTATCCCGTGATGTGCTGCCCAATGGCCAGCTGTCACATTGACCTCGTAATGGAGTTTAGTGCCCTTCGGATTAACCCAATAGCGAGAACATATGTAGACTTCCAGAGAAACTGTCCTCGCGACGGGATCATCAATTATCTGAGCTGCGTACCCTTGGAAGTCAGCTTACGCAACCCTGGGATCTACAATCATTTCCGGTGGCTTCAGTGATTGTACTATGCCAACGATAGAAACATGTCGTATTCGTTTGGAAACTACAGGGCAGTGCAAATCAGGCTCAGCGAATCTTGCAGCTTACTTGCTTGGCCAAGAACCAGGCTCTGCGGCTGTGGCTGAGAACCTATGATTCAAGGCAAAGCTAATGATAATCTTATCCAAATAGGGTCATTTTAATGTATGACCCACAATGTCAGCCTTATCCACAAAACCCTCTGTGACAGCGCAGTCGAATACGAACGAACAGACGGTGACGACGATTTTTCTGCTTGTTATTCCTTCCACCTGAATGATCGATCAGACAGACCACTGTGTTTGGACTTTTATTTCCTGATCGACATCCTCAACGGTAGCGAGTACGAGGGCCAAGCCGTTGCGCATGTTAGGATCCATTGACTGTCGTACTCGCTATAGATGACAACTCTATCAGTAGTATTTATATGAAGCGAGCTGGCCATCATGGCTGTCAATCTTTCCCATCATTTCTCAACATAGCCGAAGCATATCTACAAGCTAGCAGCTGCTATGAAAGCATTATTGAGTCTCTCTTTTGTTGCACTGGCTCTCGCCAGTTCCAATTCTTCATGTCGCTGTAGACCCCATGAGCCCTGTTGGCCCTCTCCACAAGATTGGAATGCCCTTAACAGCTCCGTTAATGGTAATCTCGTTGCCGTTCGACCAGTGGCCGCCCCATGCCATGAAGGAGATCCCGACGGCTGCGATTTCGTCACCAAGCAATGGTATAATTCCACCTGGCGAGCCGCGCAGCCTGGCGCAGTCCAGTGGGAAAACTGGGACTCATGGTTGGAGCATAACCAGACCTGCTCTATTATAAATTCTCGGGAGCCTTGCGGTCAGGGGAGGGTTTCTTTGTACTCTGTTGTGGCCGAGTGCGCATCCCATATCCAGGAAGCTGTTCGATTCGCCAAGAGACATAATCTTCGCCTTGCCATCAAGAACTCTGGCCATGACTTTGTGGGTCGCTCGACGGCACCGGAGTCATTGCAGATCCTTACCAACGGAATGAAGGATATTCAGTTCAGTGACCATCTCAAACCAGCTGGGGCCCCAAGGAATATCTCGGAGGGTTCTGCCATCACAATTGGAGCCGGTGTCAGCTTACAGGAGCTGTATCCTGCAGCCGGGAAGAAAGGCAAGACAGTGGTTGCTGGCCTTTCGCATACTGTTGGTGCTGCCGGGGGTTATATCCAGGGAGGAGGGCATTCTTTCTTGGGGCCCTGGAAGGGCATGTCTACTGATAACGTACTCGAATACACTGTCGTGACTGCTGATGTAAGTGAACAAGCTGAAGATGAGGAAGCGAGCTAATATCGTCACAGGGACACCTCGTTATTGCGAACAACTATCAAAACACTGACCTCTTCTGGGCTCTACGCGGCGGAGGGGGAGGCACCTTTGGTGTAGTTGTGACAGTCACCCTGCGCACCTTCGACGAGGTTCCAGTTGTCTTTGGCAATCTCAATGTCAGTACCGTGGCCGGTGACCCCAATTTCTGGCAGGTAATGACGGATTTCCATGCCGCTTTACCAACCATGAATGACCACGCTGGGGGCTACTATTGGATGACTCCCAACATGCCAGTGGACAAAACGCCGAATGTCTCGTCATTGTCAATCATACTCATGGCTGCGAATCAAACCAGCACTGCAATGATGGATCATCTCTATGCACCGTTCAGATCAAAGCTGAATGCAACGTCCGGTGTCTTCACGCAATACGAGTCCCTGGCCTTCCCCAATATCCATACTCTTCTCTCGGACCTCCTCCTTCCCGGAGGTGAAGACCCGACTGGTCGCAACACTATCCTAGGATCAAGACTATTCTCCCGCGATCTGCTTGTTTCGCGCGACGGCCCAGAGAAACTCGTTTCCGCCCTGAAGAAGATCAAGTTCGACCCTGGACAAGGTATCACCGGCCACATCGTGGCAGGAGGCCTCGTGGCCAAGAACGGACGGACTATCGACAGCGCTTTGAACCCGGCCTGGAGGAAAGCTGCCACCCATATCGATTTTGCTCGCGCCTGGCCGCCATCTGCCACCCTCGCTCAACGTGATGCTATTATTCGTCATCTGACTGATGTTGAGATGCCGATTCTCAAGGCTGTCGAGGGAAAAAAGATGGGATCCTATATGAATGAAGCAAATGCGTACGAGCCGGATTTCCAGACTGAGTTCTGGGGAAGCAATTATCCGCGTCTGTACCGCATCAAGCAGAAATGGGATCCAGCTGGTCTCTTCATTGCTCGCAAGGGAGTGGGAAGTGAGGATTGGGATGATGCTGGACTTTGCCGGCCTCGTAGAAATTAGGTACTATTGTTAGAAATGTCCGTGGTCATGGTCGGTGATATTCAAGGGGCGCCCATAGTTGATAGGATTGGCTGTGCTTGGTTTTTTCCTTTTCATCCTTTTACTCTTACTTGTCCTTTTTACCTTTGCTACTTCTGAGATTATATGCATTAGCTACGATAGGTACCAACAACATGGCTGGTAATTGTTGCTTGTGTATAAACATTCTTCCTTCAAAGCCGTAACTTATTTGAGATGAAGAACGAGTAGACGAATAACATGAACAGCACGATCACAACTGTGTTTCTTGTCAGACCAAACGAGACTGAACGGTTTGGAAACATGACGCCTGTACGCCTTTCCCAAAGACCGTGAGCCACTTGAGACGACGATGCTCGTGTGCTCTCAATTTTCGGGGGTTCTTCATCCTCATCTTCCACTTCAATTACTTGCTCCAGGGAGGATATAGATATCTGCAGGCCATCAACTCCGTCCACTCCGTTTATCTCTTCGAAGATGACAAGAAAGTTGGGAAAAGCCGCTCTTCGGGTCTCCTGTCTCTTCCTCTCGAGTGTACTTTCCGTCAAGCAATAGTCTTTGACATCGTGTCCCGCCTCCGAAAGCAGATTTAGCCATGCAGCTATAAGCTCCTGATTCAGCTCCGGCCTTTTGTTACGAAGTCGAATCATCTCGCCGATAGTCGTTAAAGCGGTGTAACCTCGGCCGCTTATCCTATGTATATTCTCTCCTCTACTCAAGAGACTCCGGAGAACCAACTCGCTTTGCTGAGCCGTGTGCTCATCTTCTCTCAATTTCGCATTAGCCCAGACGTGAGCGGCGCAGTGGAGTGCGGAATAGCCGTCATAGGTGGGGTCTCCATCAATGTGACCGCCAGGAAGGTGGTGACCAGCAGCGAAGAGGACCTGGATCCGCTCGAACGAGTCTCCATAAAAAAGCCGATGAAAGATCTGATGCTGCAGAATCGTCCTTCCACCACGGTTTCGCTCTTCCAGATCGACGAAAAACTCATCTTGGTGGATGAGGTACTTGAAGGCCTCCACCGGACCAGCATATGAATGTATGACGCCAGATTCGCGGGCTGACCCCATTGGATCGACTTGGCCTTTTTCCACTAACAATCGGGCCAGTTCCAGATGTTCTTCTTCTCGCGGACTAACCATTGCGAGATGAAGAGCGTTCCTAATATCTCGTTGGTCATTGATGGGGGAACGGCTATGGACTGCTTACCGTCCTGATGTATTTTCCACATTCGCATCTGCTCCATTGTACAGAAGAAATGCAACCAAGTCTGGGTTTCCTGACAAGGCTGCAAACTGCAGAATTGTTAGCATCCGACCGGTGCCAGCCGTGACTGCGAAATACAAACATGCAATGCCGTGTCACCCTCAGGGGTCACATCAAAAGGCGATGCCAGGCCTTTACTAAAGAGTCGTTGGACGTTGCGCAAATCGCCCTCCCGGCAAAAATCAAACAGCATAGAATCAGGACTGACTACTTGCCATGGTCGTAGGTTGAAAGTCCACTGGCTTGCTTGTCGGATAGCTTGCAGCTCGATGATGCGAGAAGACCACCATCCTGTTGATCTTAGAGTAAATGTCTTTTTCTCTGATCGATACTCGGTTTGCGCTGTATCTGATTTTCGATTTCCCGGCCTTAATGTGACGGTTTGAGATTTGACGGACAAGCTGCCAAGCCAAAGTGTGTATATTACTTCAGACATGTTGCTGTATGATTGACTGAACTTTACCATCTGTGTGCTGAACTTTTCTGGGTCCACTCGTTCCGCATTGCCTGTAGAACGGAAGGACAATTGGCTAATGCCTGGAGGGCTTAATTTCCTATTCGAAGCGGCATCAGTAACACCAACAGGCATACCATTTGGGTTGCCTCAACTGACTGGATATGATGTTGATACACTAGCATCAAAGTCATCTTAGCACTGTCCAGCTCCTTCGCAAACTCGGCCACTCTTGTCTTCTTCACTGTTGCCTTAATCAATTTAATGGTTCGATTCTTCTGACTCGAAGTATCGAATGATTGGATGATTGTCAAAAGTCGGTTAACGCGAGATAAGCACAGCTCAAAGGAGGATTTGAGAAGATCAATGTCAAGATGCTCTGGAAGGTCGGTACAGTCTTCGGCCATGCGGCGTACGACCCTCTCAATGAGGAGGATGTCATTTTTGATGTTCTGAAAATCAGACGGAGCTTGTTTGACAGAGTCTACAAAGGCGTAGAGTTGTTGGACCCCGCTGCAGATCTGCCCCGCAAGCGATGCGATCCCTACAATCGACGCTGCAGCCCCAAGAGTCTCCGCCATGAATTTTTACCTTAAACAAGCCCTGTCGTGGTTCCAAAATGAGGATAATATGGGACAAAAAGTCAACAACACATATTGTCAGGAAGTAAAAATGGTAATCTGCGAGTTGCAAGTTTGTACATAGCCGCCCTCTTAATGCGCATGCTGACGAGGCTGAGTAGTAGGTATACTTGTAGCTAAATGCTGACGGGCACTTAGATAAGCGACATTTTGTAGTTACAACTTTTTCACTTGTAACACCTCTCATCAATCTCCCTCCATCCCAACACTCTCCCTCTCTCCGCCGCTCAACCACATTAACCATTAACCCAATACACTTAAATCCGAATGTGAATGCAATATGACATCCTGGTCTTGGTTGCTCGGTGCAGAATACAAGGGGATGATCCCCGTGTTTTCGATGACTTAGCTGCCGACATCGCCATACATCTCTGACCAGGCATTTTTGGATACACACGGAGGAATCCGCGGCTTAACAACAGAGCACATAACAATTGTATAACCTTCTAAAAGGACTGTAATTCCCATAGATATGACGTCAGAAGGAGTTCATCCCATGATATCCTTCAATTTCGCCATGGAAAGGTCTCGACCCGGCTGTAAGACAATATTAGAGCCTAATTTATCCTACGTGAGTGCCTTTCCTTCCTTGTCGCACTGCTTTCAGGAACCATCTTACCTCTCTACTGCTGCCTGGAATATCGTGGATTCCAACTAAACAAGGAATACCTCAACCTGCCGCCCAGCCTCTAAACCAGCAAGCATTAGTGACAAAAAAAGAACTAACCCCTGTCAATTCGAAACACACGGGGCAGTGTAGATGCAGTAGCGCCAACACGCTAACCATGAACTCTCAGGTCCACGAACTCTCGTGTGGCGCATGACCCTATATGTACTGGACCTACTGCAGCTTGCAACAAGGGTTTTCGTCCTAAAACTGTCTCCAAGGCTGATAGCCACATTATGGCCTGAAATGGCGTCCCCGGCTGGTTTAGACCGGTGCGAAAGCCACACCTGGGCGGTGCTATGCATCGAGGCTGCCCTGCTCTAGGGACGGTTCATAGCCCCATCAGGGGTTGTGTGGTACTTTTGAAAGATATGGAGATGGGATTGTGTTGCACAGCTGGACGCATATATTCCTCCTCTCTCTCGAGCGCTGGTTCGCAAAGCTTGATTTCTTTCATGTTCAAATAAACGACAAATCACCATCCATCATGTCCGACGAAACACCAGTGACCCCACCCTCGACTGCTTTATATCCCATTCTGGTCACACCGCCAGAATCGGGTAATTCTATCGAGAACCCCATACTTATATCCGATTCTGATGGGTCGGATGCCTCGGATACGGAGGCGCTTCGTGGATCTGTGCGCCAGCTATCCGACAATAGCCCATCGCCCTCCCCTCGGAGGGCGGACGGATTGCAACCCCAGAAGCTCCGACGTCATAGTCGATATGTAACTCCTTCTCGAGGAGACGCCAACGTGGAACAGCTGGATGAAGTCGAGAATACCAGAGAATCCGACATAAATATTAGCGACGAGGGTGGGAATCCTTCTTTTGAGCCAAGTCATCATCTGAGAGTGCACTAATAAGATCTCAATGCTACAGCGGACGACACGCCTCATAGGCTTCCCGAATTGCCAGTCGACGGTCCAAATGGCGGCACTTCTCCGGAAAGCTGTGGCACCGGACGATCTCTCGAAAGTACCCCTGCGGCCTCTGTGGGGCCAATGCCGATTTGGATGCTGGAAACCAAAATCAAGGAGGTTATCCTGAAGGCAGAAGGACAAGGGGAAGGGTATGCCTATCTATTCGCAGATCCGAGCGATGAGGCGGGATATTTCAAACTGGGGAAATCTGAAACTCCATTGGAGCGTGGAAGAAAGCACCAAAGTAAATGCGACCATCCCACCTTCGCAGTGATTGATATGCTGCCCCGAGGACAGTCAGTTCCTTGGTACGGTCGTTTGGAGTCGCTGGCGCTCGCTGAACTCGCCAATGTGAAGTATTCATTCGACTGCTTTTGCGGTACGCCCCACAAAGAATACTTTACTGGAAGAGTGGAGGAGGCCTTAGAAATCCTCAACTGCTGGTCCAGCTGGCTGGAGGGCAATCCGTATGACGAGGACCTCCAACTTTTGCCTTTTTGGAGGGATAGACTTCGTCTTCTGGGAGGGAAAGCCTTTAGCCATCCCAGGTGCCCTAGCATTGAATGTCGCTCCGCCAGGGACATTAATTCCAGCTCATGTCAAGCATGTCTCCGGCTACGCTTGAAAGCATGGACGGACGTGACAGACTTTGATTATTTTGAGTACGAATGTCGCATGAAGATTGGCTGGGGGTTTCTCCGTCAAGTCATGTCCTTGATGTGGCTGCTCTTTGGGAATAGTACTTTCATTCTCATTGACGGCTGCGTGAGAACGAAACACCTAACCGCTTTCTTGTGGGCCCCGACGACTCATTTGCATTTGCTTTTGGTGTTAATGCTCCAGCTCTGGCTCTCGAGCAACGCTCCTCGCGAATCCATTGTGTACTACGCCATACCTTGCTTTCTTGCCTATTGCAGGATCACGAGCGAATTGGACGACACTTTAAAAGTCCAAACCATTCCCCAGTCACCGCGCAAGAAGGCCACCAGGAGAGCTTCGAATCCGCCAGGACGCAGGATCCTTTCTGAAGTAGTCAGTGAAACAGAGACGCCAGATGAACAACAACCGCCCTCCAAGAGGCGCTCGGTCAGCATTCACGGATCGGACGATATCTCAAATATTCCCAGAGGCCAACAAAGCGCCCCTAGTCTCCCTGAAATGTCGGAAATACCAAGCCACAACGGCCCCAAACCGTTCTTGACGCCGGACCGAGCAAAAAGGACAGTTGGTAAAAGCAGCCCGAAAGCCGGCACGAAACGACGAAAGAGCGATGTTCATTGAATCTTGAGTTTCTCCCTATCATTTAGCTCGACATATTTCTCAAATCCTGAGCTCACAACTCCAGATCGGACGATGTATATAATATTTTCACATCAAGGCCGCTGGTTTGGAATTTTGCTCCTGTATTGCCCATAAAAGGTTGCTTAAATGGAGTTATACCATGTTTTCCTTGAGCAGTCGCCAAGCTTAATGGTGCTGTTGAAGTTTCCTATTGAATATTTGCCAAACCACTGGACAATCATCGATCCAGAAGGCTGTAGAAGGTGAGATGAATTATCATCGCCCGATCAATTATCCGCCTTCTTCGCCAGAACCCATAAAAAGGGAATTTCCCTTCCTTCTCCTTTCTCTTCCTCAATCTCCGCGACAACCTCTCTGAGAAGGAGCTCAAATCCAATGGAAGACGCAATCTCACAAGTCTTCGCTTCTCCCCAGCCACTCCAGAACATCTCGCCATCCTTGCCATCCAGCCAATTCTTATCAACCAAGTCCTCACCCTCAAGCCCTGCCGCAAAACTCCCCAGAAACAATGCCCCAGGCTTCAGCCACTTGTATATCCTTTCCAATAGAGTCACTTGTTCCTCTTTCGGCAGGTGGAGGATCGAATACATGCCAATCACGGCGTCAAAACTGTTGTCTTCAAATGACAGCTCCATCATATCTCCCTCAATAAGAGACACATTCGTAGAAGGGAGATGCTCTCTGGCAAGCGCCAGCTGCACAGAAGAGATATCGTTCGCTGTAACTTTCATGCCAGGGTCGGAAGCAAGGATCGCAGTGCAGGGCTGACCAGAGCCGCAGCCTAACTCAAGAACCGACTTCTCAACCGGTGAGGGCGAGAGGTATGCGAGCAGCTTCTGCAGATATTTGACGCGAGTAGGATAGCTTGATTTTGTCCATTCTCCGTACTTGACAGCTACGTTGTCGTAGGCCTTTTTGATATTTTCTTTGAGCGTTGGAGAAGATGAAGCCATTGTGTGACTGCAGTATATGTCAATCAATTTTTGGGTGAGTGATTGAGAGCTTTTAGCTGTGTCCGAGCAGGAAGAGGAGTTATAAGTACAACAGAAAGAGGAGTCATAAATACGGCAGAAACAGGAGTCATAGATACAGCAGAAAGAGGAGTCATAGATATAAATGCGGGATCTCCATTAGGCTAGCCTCTGATTCTTCATTCTTTTAGCGGGGGATCCCCCACGGGCTCCCTTTTTCTTTGGTTTTAGGGCAGTAATGGCATATTTGGAGACTCAGGCACAGGGTAGGGGACAACAGCTCCTAGAAAGAGAGGAATAGATAGTATATAGCAGTCGATGGCAGTGTAGGCAATATAAAAGGTACCGAAGCAGCTATATTGTAGAGTAAACAAGAGTCCACTAAACCCAGAAGGGGGATTATAAATATTTACTAATTGCTAACTAATTATTAAGTGATTCTGCAGCAGCTCTATAATTTTTCCTTGTGATTTTGTATACAACATAATAAATTCAGTATCTCATGAAAATCAATGGACCATCTGACAGGAAAACAAGATCTATGCTCGGGAGGACGTGCCTCGCTCAACCGTGGATGTTTGGCCCCCAAGTCCCTGATGTAACAATGGCACTCACTTGACCTGGTCAGGATTCGGTCATTCAACTGACTACCATTTAAACTACCATGGTTACATGAACCACAGCCTATCACAAGCCACAATGAGATCTTCAATGCAAGGATGTGATCTGCAGAATCAACGGTGAAACCGGAGATCTTTGACATCTCCGCCGGCAAGCCTGCAGACTGGATGCTCTACGTCCTATGGTATATCATGTCTCCCCTTCCTCTGAAAGCTTTGATTGTATGATAATTCAATCAAGTTCAAAATGGATTGGATCATCTTGTTGTATGGTTTATATGTGGCGGTATTTGGCGTGACTGTCGTCTACGGGATAGGCGAGACGGCAGGGGATACCACCAAGCTCAGTCAATGGCGACTGCAGTCTTCCCTTGCTGTGTCCAACGTGTCTGCGTGGTCGCTCCCAGGGAATGATGACTCTTCCTGGTATCAGATCGGTGCGCGGGCGACCGTCATGGCTGGTTTACTTGAGAACGGCGTCTTCAACGATACGACCTTGTTCTACTCCAACAACATGGAAACCAAAATCGGGAACACTGCCATGTTCGAGGCGCCTTGGCTATACAGACATGAACTGTCGATCAAGAACAAGATACGCAAGGGAGAGCATTATTTGCTTCACACGCATGGCATCACTTCCAAGGCTGATATATACATCAACGGGGTGCTGGTTGCACCGAGCTCCGTTCAGCAGGGATCGTACGGCGGTCACACGTACGACATTACGAAATACCTGCGTGTTGATTCAAACGCGCTGCTCATCCAGGCCTATCCGACAAACTATCTCCGCGATTTTGCGCAGGGGTTCGTGGATTGGAATCCCTATCCGGCGGATAATGGCACCGGTCTATGGCGGGATGTCATGATCACAAAGACGGGACCCGTGTCGATCTCGTCGCCGCGTGTGGTGACCAACTTCAGAAAGCCTGGTGGGAAGCCCGTTACGGTGAATGTCATCGTGGATGTGACGAACCATGAGAATGAGACTGTCGACGGTACTGTGCAGGGGACCATCCGGTCCGACACCGAGAGCTTTGCACTTTCCGAGCGATTCTCTATCCGACCCTATGAAATAAAGACCATACCTATGAATGTCAAAATCGAAAAGCCAAAGGTGTGGTGGCCGGCGCAATGGGGGCCCCAGCCCTTGTATACGGTCAATGTCAATGCCACACTCGGCAAGGGAAAGATTTCGGATGTTGCGCTTCAAAGGCGGTTTGGCATTCGTCAGGTAGACTCTCATGTCAACTCTCATAACGACACAGCGTTTACAGTGAACGGATCGCCGTTCCTGGTCCTCGGTGGAGGGTACACGCCTGATTTGTTCCTTCGATTCGATGTCAATCGTGTGCGGAGTATCTTCCAGTATATGCTCGACATGGGACTGAACACCGTCCGACTGGAGGGCAAGCAGGAGCATCCAGAGTTATACGATCTGGCAGATGAAATGGGACTGATGGTCATAGCCGGATGGGAATGTTGCGACAAATGGGAGGGATGGGATGTAAGTCATTTGTCTTGCATAAACGACACAGGATACTGACGAGCACAGTACAATAATGAAGCCAGTGGAGAAAAATGGACCGAGAAGGACTACCCCATTGCCAATGCGTCCATGCTCCATGAAGCAGCGATGATGCAGACCCATCCGTCCATGCTAGCGTTTCTCATCGGATCGGATTTCTGGCCGAACGACCGTGCAACCAAGATCTATCTCGATGCTTTGCATCGCCTAGATTGGCCAGTGCCAATCATTGCATCAGCCAGCAAACGGGGATACCCGAAAGCTCTCGGACCATCTGGGATGAAGATGGATGGCCCGTATGACTGGGTACCACCGAATTATTTCTATGGTGATCAGCTGGGTGCTGCATTTGGCTTCGGGTCTGAAGAGGGTGCTGGTGTTGGAACGCCCGAGTTTCCCAGTCTGAGAAAGTTCCTCACGCCAGAGGAGCTGGATTCCTTGTGGAAGAACCCCGATCAGAACCAGTATCATATGTCGCGGTATGACTCGTCTTTCTATAATCGCGCTCTGTATAACAAAGCTCTCTTTGCGCGGTACGGCGCTCCTGTCAGCCTGGAGGATTATCTCGTGAAGGTGCAGATGATGGACTATGAGGCCACGCGTGCAGAGTTCGAAGCGTTTTCTGTGCGCCAGAATGCCTCTCGTCCGGCCACGGGAGTCATATATTGGATGTTGAACAGCGCATGGCCGAATCTGCACTGGCAGCTGTTTGACTATTATTTGAGTCCTGCAGGGGCATATTTCGGAACAAAGGTCGGTGGAAGGATTGAACATGTGGCGTATGACTATGAGGAGCGTGCAGTCTACCTGATCAATCGCTCTCTTGAGAAGCAAGGGCCTCGCATTGTCTCTGTTGACCTTGTTGACCTGCATGGCAGATCCATCTTCAACAAAGAGGTCACAGTTAACGCCACACCAAATTCTTCTAAGAAGGTTATCCCAGTCAAAGCAGTTGAACAGATCAAGGACGTCGCATTTCTCCGTCTGGTGCTCAAAAATCCCAGTACAGGAGCCATCCTCAGCCGCAATGTATACTGGTTGTCCGCTCAAAACGACGTCCTGGACTGGGAGAATTCGGACTGGTACTATACTCCCGTCAGGAAGTACGTCGACTACAAGGCACTGACATCGATGCCAACTGTTGCTGTGACTGCATCGCTGAAGCGGTTGCCTGCCAGGGACGGCCTGTGCCAGGTACAGGTCGTCTTGAACAATCCTTCAGCCACCCCTGCGGTTTTCATGCACCTGTCAGCCATCAACAAGGAGACGCAGGAGGAGATCACCCCCGTATTTTGGTCTGACAATTACGTGACTATCTTCAAGGGGGAGAGTGTGACCCTGACAGCGGCATTTCCGGGAGGTGGGAGTAACTGGGAGGTTATACTGTCGGGTGTAAATGTGAAGAGAACTATCTTGTCGTAATTGACCCTGGTATGGTCTGAGATCTGAGAGAGGACTGCTTCTATATAAGTTTATGCATTTGCTATTGAATCAATGAACAATGTCCAGTTTAAAAAGATTCTTGGAGAGGTTTTCAGGAAATTCTAGGCAAGGTGAATATACGGCCTGTTCTCCTTCCTGGACAAGACCTTATGACATACCCTTTTTGCTCTTCAAGATCATAAGAAAGCCAACATATGCAGGAACTTTGTACTCTGTTATTAGAAATAGTAGGAGGAAGGATATTTGTTCAGAGGTCTAACTATACTACAGTTGGCAGGTTTATGCAGTAGGTTATGACATACCACTGACCAGCAAAGTCATTAAAAGGAGCCTCTTGTCCAATGCTATCTGGATGATGACATTTGCTGCTTCTGGCTTATTATTTCTCCTCTTCTTCTCCTCCCGGTTCGAGAGGTCTCGGGACGACAGAAACTTTGGAGACATGGAGTTTGCTACCCTCAATCCTAGAGGCTATTAGTAAAGGGTCCAGATATACCACCAAGTTGCCTCTTACTCCGCCTCATTTGCATTCATTGCAAAAGCTGCGTCATCATCTGAGGCAAAGCTAACAAAACCAAAGCCTTTACAGCGGCCGCTATCGCTTTCTTTCATCACAACCTATAGTAATTTAGATTTTGTACAGTATGTCAGAAGAAGGGTTGATGTATTTACTGCGTCTGCTACTTGTCCATAATCCTGAAAGAAGTCATGCAGCCTACTATCGGTTATGGTCGATGGCAATCCGCTAGTAGAGTTCTCATCAGAATGGCCACAGAGCACAGTATATTGAGTGTGTCACAAACCTTACATATAACTTTGGCATTTTGATTAAATATTAGGGCTTGACTAATGGGCGATGGGATCTTTGTAGGGAGATGGAATTGATCACGCGGATAAATAAACTAATTCTTTTCTCCTTCAAATCAAACAAGAGGTGTCTATATACCTTCATATACTCTCAGACATGCTTGCGGCCATGATACGCAATCCAGCATAATAAGGTAAATTTGACCCACGGGCCACAACCCAGTCAGTCCACAACCCACACAACCTATGTAAGGTGTTTTCAGGCGGTGTAGTGGTCTTTTTTTTGGTAGGTTACAGTTAACAACTCTAATGTATTTCAATACTTGGAAATGACATATGCACCTAACAACAGTATGTTTGATTGAAGGGATTTAGCCAGCTTAGAATAGAGCAAAGTCAGTGCCTTAGGATAAACCGCATGTCTACTGTGTTATTAAAGTAAATGTGCATAACTATTATAGATGGAAAATTGGTTATTAATACTAGACATAACTTCATGAGCACATCAACAGGTCATAGTTCGTCCCTAGGTTCCAACGAGATACGGTAGAAGAGAGCCAGCAGAGCTGCACCGCCTAACTCACCAAAAAGCCCGAGTCTAAAGGCCATCTGTTCTTGAAACCCTTTTCCAATTCAGTAGTGATGCAGAGTGATGATGACTATGCAAGATGACGCACTTGAAGCCCAAGTGATGATATACAAGTCCAGCGATACTTCTGCGGGCTTCCTCCATGATATGAAGCTACTGTCCACTGCCTAATAACATAACCTTTATTCATTCACACTCTCTATGACAATGTGCAGATAAAGAACCTATTTCTGGCATTCCTTGTAGATATACTTGACTAGATCATTTCCCCAACATTTGGATTGTCCTCTAGCCATCAGCAGGCCATTCCTATGGTGTGGCCACTACTCTACTTCTGTGATCGAGCGTTGGCAGCCTAAATTCATCTGCGAGCTTTGATTTCTCGGAAAAGTAATATTTAAAAACACATCTACTTCTTAGCCGCCAGCTGTACAACCAAAATAGTCTATATCAACTATGACAATTGAAGATTGCTGGCGTTGGGCCCATCCCAACCTCTAAGAGCAATTGGTCCCACCATAAACGAAAGTGCCGTCCGAGTTCTCGCAGCCGCAGGTACCGTCATCAGGGCTCTTAATGCAACCGGTGCCGACGCCAGATGACTCTCCGTTGTTGCTACATGGATTAGTATGTGTGCTGTACTGTGTCTGGTGATTGTCTGTGGTCGTGACTCACTTCCAGAAGAACGTCCAGCAATCCTCGTCGACATCCGTCATTTGCGAGTCAGTGGGCGCGGTGCAGGTGTACGCCTTGCAGGTACCGTAGGGAGCTCCATGGGCGGAGTCATACTGGTGATCGGTCACGAACACGGCAAAGGTTTGTGTTTCTGCTTCAGCATTAGAGGATGCGTGCGCGCAACTGTGGGGATTGGGAGAGAGTAGCTACGTACTGGATGTCCGCGTGTTGTGAGAGCATTCCGCGGCTTGGATGGCCTTGGAGGTCTTTGCGGCTGTGGACAGTCAGTTAGTTTGATTTACTAGACGGCAAGAGTAGTACTAACGAGAGCAGTTGTAAGTACCAGGGCATTTGCCCTTGGTGTTGGAGGTTGCTGGGTCGAGGGTAGCCAGCGCAAGTGTGGCGCCGAGAAGCACGGTAATCAGAGACTTGGAAAGCATGGTTGCGGTGGCTAGAATGTTGTTGATATCTTTGGATGAGAGTCTTTAGAGAGCTTTATATCTTCTTGGATGATTAGCCTCCTATTCTCGAAACAACATGGAGATGTCATACGGAGACCTGCCGCGTCGCTCGTTTCAAGAGAGTGGGTCAACAGTATCAGGCCAGATTTGAAGAATATGGGTTTCTGTCGGTGTAGGATATCTAAAGGAATGGTGTCCATGAAGTTGCAAATTAATGATAACTCCGCAGGTTAAACGCAGCCTAGCAGCCAATGCATCACATATCTCTCTGGACTCGACAGCCTTGACCTTAAAAGTAGCATGTTGACGAGTCTCCGGAAGTATTCCGTGGAGTTGTGTCAGATATATAGAGGATCCTTCTACATCATTGATTCTAGATCCTCGCGGACCATATTATTGTGGTAATATCGCTGAGCAGTCAATTGCTATGTGTGCTTGTTATGCACTGCTGATACGCTCCCTCCTCACCCGTTTATGGGATGCTGTCTTTCCGAAGCCGATCGCCTACTCCGTACATGTATATCAGATTCAGTCACGGAGATTTGACTATCGTTTGAAACAAACAGTGACTCTGCCGTGACCTCTACTTCAATAATATACTTTCAATCACCTTGGCGTGCTGCATCAATGCCTCATCCTTCAGCTTTCTACCGATGATCTGCACGTGGCATGGTGCACCTTCGACTTCTTTGGGCTTGTCTGAATTTCCCCCGTTAGTTACAGTTCTCTGCGAGAAGACAGGGTACTTACACGATGGGGAGTACTGGACATTCCTCACAAGCTCGGCGTCGGCAGCCTCCTCGGCCTTGCCAAAGGGAAGAACGCAAGATGGATACTGACAAGTCAGCGATGTTTCCCCGTCGGATCTATAAGACCTTACATCGAGCAAGTTACAGAAAACGGTATATGCTGGCGTCCCGTATTCGTCGTGAGGAGGAGCACAGCCCTGGTAACCCGGACCGATGATAACATCCAGCTGATTCTCGAGGAACGCCTTCCGCGCCTCTGCCATCACTTCGCCCCGCCTCACGTTCATATCATACAGTTCTCGCAGCGTCGGCTCGGGTCCGGGCTCGTCGACATTATATGTGACGCGCAGGGAGGGGACGGGAGGCTCGCCGCTGTCGGAGATCTTCTTCAAAGCTGTCCGGTCGGGATCCATGTTGAAGTATCGGAAAGACAATTCACAGGCATCAGAGATACTGGGCAATTTCCCGGTCAAGTCGACAATACGATGACCGGCTGCGGCGAGCTTCTTCACCGCGAGAGCCAGAGTTCGCTGCATGGGTGGATGAATCGGGTACTGGGGGTCCTCTGCCATGACGCCGATTGTGAGCACATCCTTTGCGGGCGCATCACACCAGGGGAAGCCCAGGACGCCGTCGTCAAGATCCTCGGGCTGCGAGTCGAACACAGTCCGGAGGAGGAGCTCGGCGTCCCTGAGGGAATGGCACAACGGCCCTGTTACGGCCGTAATTCCTGCCATACCGACTCGGCCGGCGGATGTTTGGCCTCCGGATGGCACCCGGCCAACGGATGGCTTAAATCCGGTTGTTCCGCAGCACAGCGCCGGGATGCGGATGGATCCTGCAATGTCGGTGCCGATGCCTAGCACCGAGCCACGGAGGGCAATCAGAGCACCCTCGCCCCCTGTGCTACCCCCTGCGGTGAGACTCCGGCGGTGTGGGTTGAGGACGCGGCCAAATACATTGTTATGCGAGTCTGCCGTCATCATGGTCTGCGGAACATTGGTTTTGACGTAAAGAACAGCACCGGCGGCTAGGAGGATATCGACCAAGGCCGAGTTTGTGGTTGGCGCCGGACGGTCCAGGTAGGATACAAACCCAAGAGAGGTTGGCACGCCGGCAACATTGAAGCTCTCTTTCAGACTGATGGGAAGGCCATGGAGGGGACCAATGGTCTTTCCCGTAGACGCCAGATGGTCATCCAGTTGCCGAGCTCGGTCGAGTGCTTGGTCGAAGAACGTTTCGGTCAGGCAGAACGTAAGCTGCTGGGCAATAGCAGCACGTTTGCAAAAGGCTGTTGTGACATCCACAGCACTGAGCTCTTTTGACGCCAATTTCTGCAGGAGATCAGTGGCGTCGTGGTTTGCGGTGATGTCGAGCTCGCGAGCAGAAAGAATACCGCACTTTGTGGGAATGTCAAGGACATTGGACTCGCTTGAAATGGCATTCAGGATATCTGAAGAGAGTCTCCATTCTTGAGGGATCTTGCTAGCAGCTTCAGACTGCTTAAGCTGAGCTTTTTGTTGCCAGTCGACGATGGTCATGGTGGGATGATGTAGTAGAATGATAGAGGTGTAATTTCACAATGACAATGAAGCTGACAATGAAGCCAACCCAGGACCTGCCGAGGGTAATATATTATTTTCTCTATTAGCCTCTGTCGTGATATAATCACAGGCGTGAGGGGTAAATGAATCCACCTAACAAAGCGGACTCAGCAATAAGTCAGAAGGAGACAACCAAATGCAGCCAATCAAGCACCTTTGTGCGATAATCTTGGGTTCCTCTCCGAGCGCTGAATAACAGCGTACGATTGTCACATTCTACAATTCTCGAGTATTGCCGATTCGTAGAACAGGTACAGGGTGGAGATTCCTGGTAGTTGACTTTCGCGGCAGAGTGGCTCGGGATTTAAACTTGAGAACTACCTGATATCCATAGACGCCGCTGGCCCATAAATAGAAGCAGTACAACAGACTTAGCGATAGACGTACCAATGTACGGACACAAACTATTCCTTACCCGTTGCGTGTATACCTACACTGGACCTTTTAGAAATATGGCCCGGCCGGTGCTGCAGCCAATCAACGGTATTTGCGCGCTGCTTCTCCGCATTCCCCAGATTCTGGGCTTGGTTCCGATATCGCTATTCCATAGTCATGTATTACGTCGGTAGTGGAAAAGGGCCTGTACGCCGCGACGATGATTCATAGATATTGCCCCAAAGGATAGTGAACATGACAACCTGATGTGTGGGTAATAGGAGAAGGAGCAGGAGTAGTATTCATACCCATACAGCGGCCTCCCTAGGGGCTACTATGCCGGGGGAGTCGCCTCCATGAGCCAACATTCTACCAAGCCTAAATACCAAAACGTCTCTCAAAAACAACCAAAACCCTGGGTATCTTCTTTGGCGCTGGCTGCACAGGGCGAGACCTCGGTTTCATGAAGGCGAAGATGAGCCGTCTCCCGTTTGAACTTCTCCGAGTCAACCTCCCATTCCAGTTTGGTATGTTTTCCTTCAGAGTCATCATCAAGTAGCGGTTCTCTCGTGAACGAACCAGGCTGCAGCGCCCGCGTGACCAAGTCGCGTATCATCTTGCGAACACTCCCCGCGTCTTCCGCTGGGCGTTTGGCGACCGTGCCTTTCTTCTGTTGAAACTCGAGCTGCGTGATCCGATCATGGAGAGCACCTGTATCCACGCCAAAATGATGGCCCAGCTAACACATGGTGGCAAACTTGTTAGACTCAATAGCCCGGTCAAGCTCCTCGTCGATAGAGTGGAAATGGGAGGAAGTGTCGGAACCTCTATCGAAATCGGAGGAGTCATAAAGCTCTCCGCGGTCGACGAGCCGAATGGTTGCCTCAAAGATCGCGAATGATGTTTCTAAGGTGTCAATCTTGTTAAGCTTCTGCGAAATTTTGTCCACTTTTGATTCCAGTCTCTCAGATCACCATTCATGCTGCTCTAGTTTCTCATAACATTGCGGAGCTCCCTCTTGATGCCCTTGTCCGAGACTCATTGCCTCGTGCACCCTGCCGAATTCTTGCCTAAGGACCCGGTCGCAAATCTCGAACTGCTCGTCAAGCCGCTCCTGTAGCCTGCGAGACTGTTGCTGAGGGGTTTCTTGCCTTTGTTGGTCCATTTTGATGATGAAATGATAAATCTCACCTCATCTTGGCATGCTTGAGTTTGGTGTAGATAGAGAAGCCTGACGATGAAAGCGGCAGGTGGACGAATGAGTGGGTTCTTATCGTGTGGCTGAGCATTCACTGTTATCACTTAGCACCGCCGCATTTCAGCCTCTGTCAGCCTCGCGTCAACAAACAAACACAAATCGCTTGTATTGTGCAGCGACATGCCATATCAATTTATCTACCAGAAACATATCATATTGTTCTCTCAGGAGACTATGGAGTGTGCGTCTTATCTTCTTCATCCCTCATTATAAATGCACGGTCTCTGCTCCGTCTTGTAAGACCCTGATCAACCCCTTCGCTTATATATATCCGCGTGATTGTTGCGGCTAGTAGCCTTCGTCTTCTGCCTCTTTCCCCTCTTAGACCTCAAGGGATATTCGAGAAGAGGTTCAAAAATGTCTTCAGAACAAAGATGCTCCCATTCTTCTATCTGTTACAACTCCTCTCCTCATGCTGCTGAAGTAGGTTATAAACAACCAAGTCTGAAGCAAAGGACTTCGGCCACGAGACCACCAGGGTCGCCAGGCCCATATGGCCATACTACTGATCCAACCATATTTCCAGCTCCGTTGGTTTTGCCTGGTGATGACCTGGCACTGGACCCCGGGTACCCACCGCAATCTTTTCGGGAGTGGTTGGTCGAGGAGGATCGCAACAATGTCACTTCGGACAGGAAGACAGTCTATGTTGTTGCGCCACCTCATTATGACGAAGATGCCTATTTCGCGCAGGCATGGGCCTCTGCTAGAGTGGGCAAGACCCAGCATCAGCTAGTAGCGCCTAATCCAGAGGATATCGTCGGTTACCTGGCGGCGTTTTACCATGGAGTGCCCGTTAAGCTTCTTCGAGTATCGGACTTTCGATTTGTTCCTTGGGATGGTCAAAAATCCAAGACCTCACCCCGCTTCATTGGTTTAGCCGTTTCAGACGAGTGCATTGGCATTCGGACGCGCGCATGCCCCGACAAAGTTTACCCTCGTCAATTGAACCTCGATGATCTCCTAGATGTTGCGATAAGCATACTTCCCAAGGATGCGTATGCCTTGTGTCTTCTGGTGAACCACGATCTCTACGAGGACGCTGATGATACGTTCGTCTGCGGACGTGCATACGGTGGAAGCCGCGTCGCAGTGGTCTCCAGCGCCAGGTATTGTCCGACCCTGGACGAAGTTCAGTCAGTAGAGCGAGAGCATTCGTGGCCAGCATCACATTGTGACGACTACGTCCAAATATTTAGCTCCTCCTACGTGGCGAGTACCAAAAAGCGGAAGATTGCGAGCGAATCGTCATCCTTGGCTACTGTGCCATTAAAAGCCGCGTTATCTGCATTGTCTTCTCTCCCAAATATCAATTCATCACCACGGTTATTATCATCACTCTGGCTTTCTCGAATGTGTCGCACTGCAAGCCATGAACTAGGTCATTGTTTTGGTATTGATCATTGTGTATATTACGCATGCATCATGCAAGGAAGCGCGTCTCTGTCAGAAGACACGAGGCAGCCGCCCTACCTCTGCCCAGTCGATTGTGCAAAGCTTGTACATGCAACGGGAAGCACAGCTAGGGAACGATATCTCGCACTGCTGGAGTACTGTACTAAAGCGACGAATCGTGAAACGCATTTCTTCACCACGTTTGCTGCTTGGTTGACTACGGCTCTCAGTACAGTCACAAGATAGCCTTTCTTCCCCCGAAATTCCATAGCCTGGCGAATCTCCCAGCGTGTTTGTTGAGTGACATCACAAGAGTTACGAACATTGATTCACATGTACCGGGATACACCCTGTCATCGACGCATACTCACAGGAATTTTTCCAGTTCAAGTTTGACTTGACTGGCTACAAGCCTCAAGGAGAGGTTCTACCCGTCATATGTAAGGCTGATCCACAATTGAGACTCTGAACCTGACGCTTGATCCCAAGAGCAATACGGCCATCCTTTTGGGACTCCTAAACCTCTAATGGGCATAAATCTGTAATGTATAGTGTTCAGACGTAACCTGGCAGAGCGTTGGGCTTTTGTGAAAGCAGCTACTGGACTGGTCATGGCTCTGTCGCAATGTGCTATTGGGATTATCGATCTGGTAGTCACTTGGAGTCACCTACACTCACTTGCGCTCTACAGAGTACATTAAAACACAGTGACCATACTTGAATGAGATCTTCTGCATCCTGTGATTGCCAAGCATAGACCAACCTCAATCATAGCATCATTGCGGGATGGTCGAAATATTTCCCGATTTGGAAATGGTTGCGAACGCTAAATTGGTGGACCCTGGTCAGGCTTCCCCAAATTGCTGGTGTTCTGGGTCATTCAGTCGATGCGAGATGGGTTAGTTCGAGTACTCCCCTCTTTCAATTTCAGCAATCTGGTTATGGAATTCGGGGTCCTTCTGCCTCGCAGGTTATCCCAAGCAGTTCCAGGTTGATGCCTGGTTATTTGCCTCTGTTGTACGCAAAGATATCATTCTCGAGGGGAACTCATCGGAATCGACCTGTTCATAATCTTGACCTCCGAGGTATGTTCATACCTCAAGCGGGGTGGTTCGTTGTGGAGAGTGACATGCTTTCATCAAGCCTCACATGGTGATCGTCCAGAGTAACTCGCTACGGATTAGTCTCCAGATCGAGGGGCTTGATCTTCCATTCATATGAGGAAGAGATTTTGTTGGGAACCAAGATCCACAAATACTGACGTTGTGGGATGTGTTAGTCTCTTCACATGTCTTAGTATCCAAGATTGCCGACGACTTGCAATCAAAGCCGACGAGCCTATTTAAAGACCGGCCATCACTCAGGGTCCCTACGGATTCACAAAGCCCTCGAAACCATTGCAGCCATGGAGACCAAAGGCAACCCGAAAGACTCGATGAAGTCCACCTGGCGTACTGCCAGCAGGGATACCTGGAGCCTGGGGCACTGGCTCATTCATATACTCAACGCCTACCCTTCAGAACTCGACAAAGAGGTACCGGTGCACTCCAAGAATGAACCGATCCCATTCATGCCGCAGTGGTCGCTCAACCTCTGGGTTATCTTCTACTCGTCCCTACCACTGGTGTTTCATCAGGCCTGGGCATGGTACACCGGACGCAACCTGGGTCCTTTAGCCACCTTTAATCTGTATATGTTCGCCTTCAATGCGATTGTCATCTACCAGGTACACATACTGCGGCGACTCGGTCACGTATACGGCTTCCTAGATGGCGACAAACATGAACGAGACGGCGTTCCCGACGTCGGGGTCGGCAAGGTTGTGGCTTCGGTGTACAAAACGACCGGTTCTCGCTTGGCGCTGTCGGTGTACTTCTCCTACCAAACCAGTCAACTTCCCTCACAGATGAACTGGTACTGGTTACCCGTTGAGGTCGGACTGTACGGCATCGTGCTCGACTTCTGGTTTTACTGGTACCATCGCCTCATGCACGACGTCAGCTTCCTCTGGAAGTATCACCGCACTCACCACCTGACCAAGCACCCCAACCCTTTGCTCACTGCATACGCGGATCACGAGCAGGAGTTCGGCGACATGGTCGGGGTGCCGATGATGACCTACTTCACTCTGCGGCTGCTGGGTCTGCCGATGGGCTTCTTCGAGTGGTGGATCTGCCATGAGTATGTTGTTTTTGCAGAGGTGTTCGGACACAGCGGCCTGCGCCTGCATCTGACCGTCCCGTCGCCCCTCAGCTGGCTGCTGCAGTGGCTCGATGCCGAGATTGTCATTGAAGATCATGACTTGCATCATCGGAAGGGGTGGCGGAAGAGTCACAACTACGGCAAGCAGACTCGTCTTTGGGATCGGATCTTTGGAACCTGTCATGAACGAATCGAGTCTGTGGCTGAAAATGTCGATTATGTGAATACTGCCAGGATGCCATTGTTTTGACTTGGATCAGGACTACTATGGAGTCTGAGTTAGGCAAATTGGAACAGACCTGTGGGGTTGAATTAGAAATTAACTGTATATAATTACTGCTATTCTGGCAGAGGACAACGCATGACCTAGCTTGATGAATATATTCCAATGATTATTTTTGTACCACATCGTCATTGACACTGTCATTCGTACTAAAAGATTGAGAAGGCTTTAGATCCCGAGATTATATGAACGCATATATGAATGCTCTCAACACTATATAGCTCAGTTTTATTGTTAGAGATATACGTGCTATTATTACTCCACAAATACCTGACTATTAGTCCCATGCTCCGAGTCAACAGCCCTCGCACCATGTCTTCGATGTCGTACTACAATCTCTACTGAGTAGTTGGTAGAGCATCAGAGTCAGGTGCGGAAACAATGGGACAGTCAAACTCGGGCAGGTAAGCGGATCCGCATTCAAGCTGCTTGTTTACAAATCACCGTCGGCCAAAGAATCGGGATTTTGTTGACCTGTCATCCCGTTGTAATCCACGCATCTGGCAGTGTCAGCGTCACTGTCAGCCCTAGCGGCCGAGTGGCGTCAGCGCCCAAACCTAGTCTGGTATCAGTAGATACCATGGTAACCTAATACGCAGCATAATTGAATATATATATTTATTTTACCATGGAGATGCCAGTTATCACCTTCTATTTCTCTTGATTGTGAGACTCCCATCGGATCAACCATCATGGCCACCGGAGCCGAAACGCTTCAGCAATTCTTTCCCGCGACATCCCGACCGCTGATATGCAATGCACCGATGGCGGGTGCGACAAATGCCAGAATGGCAGTAGCAGTAGCCAAGGCTGGGGGATTAGGTACGTGCTAAGCAGACAATAAAGAGAAGACGACTAATCTATGGCTCAGGTCTTATTGGCGGCGGAGCCGACTTCACTGCGTCATCCCCGGAGCTGGCAAATCTCCGGCAACAACTGGTCTACGCCAGGGAGCTCCTTGATGTTGTCGACTCGAATGCACCCCTGCCCATTGGAATCGGCTGTCTCACAATGAAGTCCGACACGTGGAAGGATAACTTTGTTCAGCTTGTTAATGAACATCGACCAGTGGCGGCCTGGCTGTTCGCCTACACCCACCGGTCGCAGCACACGGAGCTTATTCAGGCATTGCAGAGCACAGGCAGAAACTGGGGACTCAAAGTGATTGTTCAGGTTGGCACGGTGGAGAGTGCTAGAGAAGCCATCGACGATGGGGCCGATATTCTATCTGTTCAAGGATCGGATGCCGGTGGCCATCAATTCAAGCAGGGAGCTGGTTTGATGACCTTGCTTCCGGATGTAGCGGATATGGTAAGAAGAGAATATCCAGAGAAGAGCATCCCACTTCTGGCAGCTGGAGGAATCATGGATGGTAGGGGAGTCGCAGCTGCCTTGATGTTAGGTGAGTCGAGACAATTAGACTGCATCGTGGCAGATCTGAGCTGACAGCACCCCGTCTGTCCAGGCGCAAGTGGAATTGTGATGGGGACAAGAGTAAGCTGGTGGCACGCTGGATTTAATCAATACTGACTGTCGTAGTTTTTATGCACAACGGAATGCCCTGTGTCGGACCAGATCAAGGCCACTTTGATTGCCACCCATGATGGCGCTTCCTCAACGTTGAAGTACGATCGCTCCGATCCTTGAAGTACATAGGCAAGATGACTGATTGCTGCTAGATCCCGCGTACATGATGAGATTCAAGGCAAGGCTGAATTTTGGCCGAGCCAATATTCCGGGCGCGCCATTGTGTCTGACGTCCACCGGAAATGGGATGCTCAGTTGAACAAGCAGAAGAATCTGGAGCTCAGAGCGTCTCCGGCTATCGTTTGGGCGTAAGACCTTCCCTCGTCATTTTGAAATTCTGCACAGCTCTGACAAGCTTTATAGTGGCGCTGGAGTTGGACAGATTGAATCTGTCGTCGACGCAGGCACTTTGGTGACAAATACACAAGCACAGGCCAGGCAATGGATTCAAGCATTCAAAACTTGAATCAAGGTCTCCATTTTCTTGAATATTTTTATTACAGGCGTTTAATATAGTGTTTCAATTTGCCGTGCCAAGATGACTGCAGATAAACAACAGGGATAAAAACACGGGCTGCGATCTGCACGGTCTGCTGAAAATGGTCCGTTTCATCAATGCGGCCGCTAGCCCCGCTGCGATATTCTGGCGAATGATTCTATCTGGCGCGATTTGTTGCTGTATCCTTCATCGAATGTAAGCTACCTTAGTGCTTATCCAGCCCTGCCTGGACATGATATGATAGGATACAGAGCTAAGCCTAGACGCTCAGTCTTGAAGCTGATGTGAGCTCGGCGTTTTCGCCCCATTTTTGTCGCCTGACAAATTCAGCGATTCCCTCTGAATATCAATATATTATCCAGCCAACTCTCAAGCTCTCGCGGACAATCCCAACTATGGAGGGTCATCTATCAAATCATCCCTGGCCATGGCGCAAACAGGTCCAAATCTAACGACTGAAAGTGACTCGACTTTGCTGCGGCACAAACCAAAGTCCACGGACTCCCAAGGAATTACCTCTCACCGAGCTGGAATCGCATGGAGCTGGTTCCTGGTCACCGTCCCCATTTCCGCGCTGACTGCTGTCTTCCTGGCGCTGGTGTTCCATTACCGACTCCACCATGGAGACTCCCCGTTTCCAAATCTCCGCTTACCCTCCGCAGAGGATGAGAAGAATATGTTCTACGTTAATCTGAGCTCGAGCGTCATCCTCTTCAGTACGTCCTGGGCCAGCTCCGTGGCTCCCATGTTGTCTAGTTTTGTGCTCGTCTTAGCTTCGTTTCCAATCGCGCGTCGATTATCCCGTGATATCCAGCGGGGTCGTGTAGATCGCTTGCCCACACCGTATCAACTGTGTTTGACTTTGAAGTTCATTGATGGAAGTTTGCTTGGTGCAATGTGGGATTGGTTCTGTTATTTTCTCCCATGGAATAAGGGAAGTGAACGGCAGACGCCGCCTCTCAGAGCAGCTTCGACGGTTGCTGTACTTGCAACCCTCCTAGGGTATGTCCATCGTTACTCATTCTACTCGAGACCTTCTGATGAATTCCGGCAGATTACTTGTCACGGCCGCGGACACCTGGCTGCATTTTGCAACGACCACCGTGCCCTTCACTCGAGTGTCCCCAATCACCAATCATACAGATTACAGCTTTGGGCTATTGCCCCAGTGTCTCAAAGGTAACAACTCTGTGGCAGCACAGCGTGTCGACCCGATGGGCCCCGTCTGTAGCGTCTCGTTAGCCGTCACAGGCTCCTTTCTTGCAGATGCAACGACCTCCCTCCAGGTGATGAACAACGTCTCCGACCAGGCTACGGTATACACATACGCCGACGAGCACAAAACGTCCTACACATACCTCGGGGTCCCCGAAAGCGCATCCCTACTCACCCGGGACTTCACAGCCAAGACCTACGGTGCGCGCACGCAGTGCGAGCTGATCTCGACGAAATGCGGCTTGCAAAATGTAGCCTCATCGGTCAAATTCAACTGCTCCGCTGAGTTTGCGGGGTTTATCAACTCGCCCACTCTGCAGGCCGCGTTCTTCGAGGATGAAACCATGAGCAAAAATCTCAGAGGCAAGGTGGTATCCAACTATGGCACCGGGAATCCGTATTACTTCGCCCTAGCGTCTATGGTGAACCTATCCGGAGGGAAGACGCCGAACTCCACCGAGTTTGTGCAAAGCCTCCATGGCGTCCCGACCTATGTTTTGGGCTGCAACACCACCATCTACGATATCGAGTACGACCGCCTCAACAATACCGTAACCCGTTTCCAGCCCACGGTTAGCAACACCTCCGTCAGCAACATCTGGCAGACGAGCATCTCGCAGACGCAAGATTGGTTCCCCTTCTTCCAGCAGGCTGTTGGCACGGCGATCTTCAGCGATACGGCGCAGGAGTTCGCGGAAAAGGTTGCCCTGGCCCTTAGCAAAGCGACCATTGCCCTTGGGGCGGATGCACTAGGCGCACAGCCGGCGCTGGCCGCCCAGGAACGAGAGACCTTACTCGTGGCACGCATTCCTGCGGCCCCGCTTGTCACTATGGTTGTGGTCTGTTTGCTGTATGTCGTGTGCGGCTTGCTTCTCACGGGGCTCGCGGCGTGGAGTGCCCGAAATGGAGTCCCGGATGTGCAGGCCCGGCTTTCCATCGCTGGCTTGGTTGCGGACCGGTTCGAGGAACCTGGTTTGCGGAGTGACACCGATTCTGTTGAAAAGATGTTCGCCGAGTACTCGGGGAAAGAGAGCAAAAGGATAGCCATCGAGTCGGTGGATAGGGTTGGGGTTTACAGATACACAACCTGGCAGAAGCCAGAGGGTTCTACATCTGACTGGTGATAGCATATGCAAAGGATACTTTCATGAAGACTGTTTCAAATAGACTATATTATTACTCATCTTCATACTGTATAGTTCTCCTCTCAACAAATTAGGGAGAAGTGCTAGTAGACTTCACTAGGAGCGCGCAAATGATTGTAAACTCTGGTCCTAATTGTTTACCTAGACCCCAAGGATGATGCTAAATGCCAGAAGACAGGAACTATCTGCCTGTTAGATACCTTTACTAGTGTCTTGTCCCTGCCTATATAAGACAAACGCCCAACTCCGTCATCCTAATGCGTAATGGTGACCTTGCTTAAGTAGTCTGAGATAAATTCCGTGCCGACATGAACCCTAAATCAATGCATGAGCTCGTCGATCTGTTTGACTAACTCCTGAAAGCGGATCGGCTTCGACAGGAAGAGGTCAATGCCGGAATTAAAGGCCTCCTGCCGCACCGGGGCGCTACCCAATCCCGACAGCGCGATGACCGTCGTGGGTTTGAAGCACGAATGACCAGCATTGGTGCTTCCTTCGCGATGCATCTTCTCGAACAGGCGGATTTCCCGCGTCGCCTCGAGACCGTCCATGACCGGCATGGAGATGTCTAATTTTGTTAGTTAGACAGCATTAGTAGTAATAAGATCACTCACCCATGAGAACAACTGGGATGTACCCGACATTCGTTTTGTATACTTCCAGAGCCTCGAGCCCATTGGAAGCCGTATGGTAAGGAAACTTGGCCTTCTTCATAAAAGCGACCAACAGCTTCAGATTCACGTCATTGTCGTCCACCAAAAGGACGGAGGGAACTCTTTTGGTTGCCTCTATCGTTGATACTTCCATAGCAGAATCATCAACGTTAGTGGTAGTCACTGAAACTATGGCCTTTGCCGGCGTCATGGAGAAGTCGACCCGCGACACATTCTCACTGTGCCGCCTAGGTTTGCTCGCTTGAGCCGCGGTGAGAAACGCAGTGTCAAGCCCGCCAGCCGTCATACTAGCCGGCCGTTCCCTTTGGCGCTTGAGGCAAGCCAGAAGTGAATTGGCCATCTTGGACGGTCCGCATGGCTGACTGATAAACTCGTAGATCGACGTCGACGGTCGCTGACTCGCGGTGGTTGATAGCTTTTGCACCATCTGGGGGGTCGAGCAAATGACGATCATCGGCGGGCTGCGCGAGTCACTCTCAGCCATTAAGACCTGCCGACAAATCTGATCCACTTCGTCCAGGTTCGCTTGTCGGACCAAATATAGGTCGTACACCTGCTGATCTGACACGTTTGACGAGACGATGCCGACTTCCATCCCGAAATGCTCCTTGTACATTCGAAGGAGGGACGAGCGCAAGAGAACCAGCGCCTCATCCTCTTGTTTAGAGGACGACCCAAAGCCGATCAGTCCAATCGACTTGCCACGTACTCGGTCTTTTGCTTTGCGGATAATGCTGGCGTCGCGTTCGTTATCCGCCACCTCTGCCTGAGGAGTGCGCGGTAGATCCATCGTGACCGTCACCTCAGTCCCGATACCCTTAGTGGAGGTTATGTCGACTTTCCCACCAAGAGATACCACAGTCTGATGGACAATGCTTAGGCCCAAACCACTGCCTGGAGAGAGAGGATCTTCCTGCGAGAAAGGCTTGAACACATTGCTCTGTAAATATTGCTTGTCGATGCCCTGTCCGGTGTCTTTGACGGTCAAAGTTACACTCCCCATCCCCTCTCGTATCCCATCTCCACGAGCCAATCGTTTCATCTTAGGGTTGGACGGTGTCGAGCTGCACCTCAACGTCACAGAAATGTAACCCGACTGTGTGTACTTGAGGGCGTTACCGAAAAGGTTCATGAGGATCCGACGCCATGCACCCGCCTGTGTTTCAAACAGCCATTGCACACCGGGCTCAACATCGTAGATGATGGTGAGTGCTTCATTAAAAGCAGAAATCGGTCGCTCGGTGGCACCTTTCATAATTAAATCTCCGTCGCCATCCCGAGCAGGAAACTGTGGAGCTGGTCGGGCAACGAGCCCCCCCTTGGCGGAAAAGCAGTGACCAGCAAAGACGCTGTCTATAACTTCTTCCAGCACTGCATCTAGCTGAACATCTGAGATTAGATTGACCACCCCCAAGCCGCGCTGATCTTTGGAAGCGATGCGTGCAGGCAACCCCGGCCGCCGACGAAGGGCGTGCATAGATTTGAACCGAGACGATCGGGATTTGCGAGTGAACTGGTTGATCTTCGCAAAGTCCAGCATATTGTTGATGATGTCCAGCAGCGACCGACCGCACTGCTCGATGGTATTGACCAGAGCAACCTGAGCGGGTGTCATCGTGGAATCGGTCAGTAATTCTGTACTGCCGAGAATGCCATGCAGGGGACTGCGCAATTCATGAGAAATGCTTCCAACAAGAGTGGCGTGCGCCTTGTTTGCCAACTCGATATCCAGCCGATGGATCTCCGCCATGATGCTGTTGGAAAAGGCGTAGAGATAAGCCAACTCGCCTGTCAGACTGAAGACGCGCGGCGCAGCCGTCCACACGAAGAGCCCTGAAAACCAGCGATTGCGCCTTGAGTCCCAGAGAGGGAACATGGTCACACTGCGGGCCGCAGGGAACACTTTGATCAGGGTCTTGTTTTCTTCCCTGAGACTCAGTCGCTCCCGCTTTCTCTGTTTCCAGTGTCGCTGAACCTTGGAGCCCTCGTCACGACGATAAACGATCTCTCGAGAGACGTAGCTTGCGGAGGCACTGTCGCTTCCCTCACTGGACGACACCCCACCGTTCTCATCAATATTGAAGATAGCACCTCGGGGATAATGGCGGAGGAGGGATCGAAGAAACGACTCTCGCATTGGCCCGGTCAATTTCTCGGAATCATCTTGCGCCGTGGAGTATCCCAACACTTCACACACGGCCGAGTCGTCCGTCTCGGTGGACGAGTGTCCGGTAGTCGGATTGTCACTGTCACTGCTGGAATTGGCGTCACCTGTGCTGCTACTGCTCTCCATGTCCGACTGGCGACCGTCCGAGTTCTGGACCAAAGTCGCGTAAGAGTTGACACTGGCGTCGAAGAAAACAACACCCTCCACCTCCAAAGAGTCGCGCAGAACACGAGCCGCGCGTGAAATGATCTCTCTGGTGCCAGACGCCAGGGTGATCTCCGGTTGACGGTGGTGATTGGGCGTGGAGGAAATTTGAGCTCGTTTCTCAGACTCCTGTCCTTCATGAGGTCCTGTCAAGAATGTTTAGAGATGCTTCTGTTCAACGCCGTCAGCAGGATAGATGGCGGTACCTGATGGAGCTGCAGCAGCCTCCCCATGATGGCTTCGTCCCTTGAGAGGGGAGCGACCGTCCGCCCGTGTTGGGTGATGCCGTCGCATCTGTGGGACAATGTTCTGCGGGTTCTCTGACTCCTGTTCCTCATCGTCGTCGTGAGTGTGTACGGGTCTTCGGAGACTGCTCGACGGGAACGTCGCTCCCTCGACAAAGCTTCCCAACCCTGCGATCATATTGGCCCCGCGGCGGTTCTGTTCATGAGAGCGCATCATTTCCAGATGATTCATGATGGCGGCCGCGGTGTCCGTCATAAACCGAATCTCCAGCGGGTCTAACCCTGCACGAGGCTGACCGTCACTCACTGCGAATGCGCCGATGGCAATGCCCCGACGGCTCATAATAGGGACTCCAGCATAGAATCTCAGGTGTGGGGCGTTCACCACATACTGTCGCTTGCTGCACCGGTCGTCCTTGGTCATATCCGGAATGACCAATGCGGTATATCCTCCATTCGGACCCTCTGGTCCGGCGTTGAGCTGGTCCTCCTCGCAGCAATAGTGACAGATCCCATCTGGTTTGGGAATGACACTGCTGCCCAGCCACAAGCCATCTCCATCCACATGGACCCTGTCATCTTGGAGACTTAACGTGCGAGTCGATTCAGCGAGGATATATTGCGTATGACGGTCGAAGAGGGAGATCATGCATCGTCGGGCATTCAATCGCAAAGCTCCGAGCTGCGCAAGCGCCGTCAGAGTGGTGTCTTGTGATGATTGTGGTAGCAGTTCCGCATCGATTTCGCTCCGAGGTGATGGTGGTGGCCGATGAAGGAGACCCGGACGCTGAGGCAGCTGGCAATATCTGGCACTGCGTTAGATGACCTGACTCTCTTGAGTAAGCGAATACGTGGCACGCACTTGTAAAATTCACGCTCTTGTGCCATAGCGACCTCGGGGGAGGGGTTGCAGCCTGATGTGCTAAATTCCGAGACCTCTAACATCTCATGGTTTGTTCTTCATCTCTCTCACTAGCACATGGCTCAAGAATTCAAGGGAGGCTGTACAGGTATGATGAATTCTTTTTTGGGGCCAGACCTCAAGAGAACGCCACTGGAAAAGGAAACTCAAAAAGTTGCTGAGAGACGATCGATTGTTGATCAGAGGACAGGACCACTGGGGGCTTGCTGTGGGAATGGGAAATTGGAAACAACTTGGAAACATGGAAGAGACACCCTGAGGCCTAAGGAACCAAGGCCCCAACGTCATCATGGTACTTTGTCATTTCGATGGCAAGATTTAATTGGCTGACAGTTGTCGCACTAGCCGGTATCGGGAAAAGGCCATTGTGGGGCAGGCCACAGCATCCCCACTGCCTCCGATTCAGCAAGAAAACCGGCACAACTGAACTGCGAAGCCAACAAAGTAAGGAGAGATACGAATGATCTTGGATCGGAATGTCAGCCATACTTAGGCATACTGGGTTAGTTCAATAATGGACATACCCTTGAGGCGGTAGAACAATGCACTTTGTACGGAGTACGGCATTATTGGTGGGTTTTGTCGCAGACCCAGCGAGTGTGGCCCTTGACCCCACCTTGGATCCTTCGGCCGAAGGTGCCAAAGCCCACAGTCGGAGACAACGCGAAACGACCGGGGCAGCAGCGTCAAAGAGACGAGCCAAAATGACAATGTGGATTGTGCGCTCTAGAGTCAGTGTACAAAGGAGGGTGGGAATCGCGGATTGGAACGATTTGCTGGTCCCTAGTCTGGAGGTAGACCGGCCACAACACGTGACCTTTAATGCTCACTGTATATTCTGAGACGAACAGACTCAGCAGTGAAAGACTGGATCTACTGAGGAGAGTATGATATCTTCAGAATCGTATATTGTATTTGGAATGCCTTCCGATTAACGATAACATGGATTAATCTCAGACCGAGTAAGTAGTCTGAAACAGGATGATCATCATTGTCTGACCCTCGCTAGTGCAGTCGATCAAAAGATCCACATGTCACAGATCTTCGATATTATCAATGCAGACCTGAATTTGCCAGTACATACTGCTATCTGTCAATATAATACATAATATTTGTTCGTTTCGATAGGTAGGATCCCTTTTCAAGCACCACAGACAGACTGCTCGCAATCCTACCACCGGTTCTTAACTCCATGTGAGCCCAATTATTCTCTCAGCTGCCTTCTCAAGGTCTGTATCCGTGCTGATGTCTAACTCCGATGTTGAGAGCTACAATCCATAGGTGAGCTTCATTGCTCCTTGGGAAAAGCTATGTTGGCTTACCATTTTCATCGCCGCATCACAGTTAGTGCCTTGCAGTCGGACTACTACAGGAACCCTGAACCCTCCTAGTGCGTGTGCTGCTTGGATAATGGATTCGGCAATCATGTCACAACGAACAATACCTTGGTCCATTAGCTGTGCTTCCCGTTATGGCGGAGGACACATACCTCCGAAGATGTTGACGAAAATCCCCCGGACTCGTTGATCCCGGCTCAATATCTCAAAAGCCTTGAGCAGTGTCTCAGTGGTGGCTTTGCCTCCTATGTCAAGGAAGTTGGCACATTTTCCGCCGTGTAGATTGATCAGATCGTTCGTTGCCATTGCCAGTCCGGCGCCGTTGACGATATTTCCAATGTGGCCGTTGAGGCGGATATACACTAGACCATGTTTTTGAGCCTCGTATTCGTCTTCAAAGCCCGGCATGCGTTCTTCTTTACTGAAGATCTCTGGTTGACGGAACTGGGCGGCGTTATCAAAATCAAACTTGGCATCAAGACAGACAAAGCTTCCCTCAGGAGTCCGCACAAGCGGGTTCAATTCCAGAAGGATGGCATCCCTCTCCTCAAAAAGCTTGATCATCTGTCTGATGATCGATTCGATTGTCGGCATTTCCTTTTCTGAGAAGCACAACTGCTTCTGGATCCTGGCCATGGTTTCGGCAGTGATGCCCTCGGAAAGGTTAAACCAGAACTTGTGCAGCTTGTCCTGGTTGGACTCGATGTTCACACCACCCTGATCAGAGATGAGGATAACCGGACTGTATCGTTCGCGATCGAACGTCAACGAAAGATAGAACTCCTGTTCGACGTCGACTGCTTTATAGATATACAGTTTTCTGACCAGCAGGCCATTTGGTGGCGTCTGCTGTGTAGTCAGGTAATGGCCAAGCATTCTGGACGCCTGCTGAAACGCCTGTTCTGGTCTGTTTGTCCTCATGTCAGCTCCCAGGATCAAATGAGTTGGTTCCACCGCACTCACGTTGCTACAATGCGAATGCCTCCCTTGCCGTCACTGCTCATCTTTCCCTTGCCGCGTCCTCCAGCCAGAATTTGCGATTTGAGAACTGACGGTGCACCTGGCGAAGATCATCAGCATTGTTCAATAGTTCAACAAGGGCTTACCAATCGATGACACGACAGCCTCCGCATCCCCCGGATTTGTGACCACATATCCGTGTGGTACTGGGATTGAATACTCATAATAGCACACTAAGCATCAGATCACTGCGTGAAGCAAAAGCGTCTTACCTGCTCGAGAAGTTTGTGGGAGTGGTGCTCTAGGAGGCTCAGCTGCCGTATTTGCTGCTTGGAGACTGTGGAGCCCTATGTGTAACAGTCAGACTAGGATTATGACTGAAGGCTTCCAGATCCGCGCACATGATAAATAAGCTGTGTCACCCGGCGGCGAAACATTTCTAATAATCAAATTTCATATAACAGCAGTATGGGACATGAAGATCATCTCAGAAACTGAGAGGAAAGCTACCCAATTAGATGAGCCTCCAGTATGGCTGTTTCAGAATCCGAGTACCATCCGGAGCCTCTGAGACATAGTTCAAAGGTATGGTCATAACCATAGGAAGAATCAATCCCTGAAATAGTAAATTCCAAGTCCAATTTAGTAGAAAGGATTATAGCAGAAAGTCAAGTTAGTACCCGGTGACATAGACAAAACAGTCACATGGGATGCGTTCTTATAGCCACATACGCAGTCTATTTTTATTCTTTTGGTTGGCCAAAAGTGAGTCTAGCACATCCATCTGTTACAGTCACTATGGCGTGGAGATGTCGATAGAGTGTGGCAATAGTGCAACCCTCACTGCTTAAGCTTTCCGTGACGTCTATGATTATCCCATAGATCCGTGGATATTAGTACATCCCCTTATCTTTTACAGTCGATTATTTAGCTCCTGGACTTTCTTTTCCAAGGTCGTTATGAAAGGTTCCTTATCGTTTTATGAAATGAACATCAAGGCCAATCATGTATATGCCAACTCTGCTGCTTTTGGACCTGTCTGGTCCCCGTGCAGATTCCCAGGAGGACTAGAAATAGATACATATAACTATCCTTAATAGAATGATCGTAACCTAGAGGGTTGTAGCCCTGTAGAGTAGGAATTAAACATTAAGAGCATTGCACTTTAGAAGCCACAATCAGCAAATAGCTATCATCATTTTCGTTCAGCAGACCGCGTGGCAGCTGTCGCTCCAGTCTCATCATCCATTCCAGCAGCAAGATGATCCCTAGGATGCCTTGCACACAGGCCCGCTGACATGGAGAATTGCGGGAGCACCAGAATCCTTGGACCAGATCTCAACACTGTCGGACTGAGTGCCCACGTAGATCGAAAATTTCCCGTTGGCCTGCGCACCCTTACATGCCGCAGTGATGTCCATTGCCTGCATGTTTTGATACGGCTCAAGCAACATACTAGTAAAGATATCACCGGAGTCAGGAGCATTCTCGCCATCCACTGTATCTTCATTCCAGTCGGAGGATAATGCTCGAGCGACTGTTACATTCACGGCGAACGGATTAGGCCGAACGAAGGCAGGGAACTGCACAGTGCACTTGGCTGCATCGGTAACTGGGGCAGGCAGCTTGAAGCCGACCAGGAAGCGCACCCAGGCCAGGCCACCTGTGCTTGCGCGGAGGGTTTTTTCGTGGCCAAGTGTGCATTTGTAGCAGTTTCTCTCTGGACAGTCGGGGCAGCTAACAGTCGAGCGCAGGATAGTGGAGTCTTTTATGGCAGGCGCATCTTGAGCCCATGAGGTCGTGATACAACTGGCAAGGGCAGTAAGCACAGTGCAGATGGTGAGAGGGGCTGGTGTATGCATTGTATGAGGTTGTGATCCCTGTTTGATTGAGTCAATGATGGACTGATAGTCGAGTATTGGGGTTCGTGGGGACTAGGAGAGTATCGAGGCTCTATTTATGCACAATAATCTATCAAAAGAGTAAAACCAGTTGCACCAGACACCTTGAGAGTCACGTTCGGCTTTGACTGAGTTGGCCTCAGCCAACTGGTCGTGGCACAGCTTCTGAGACAAATACGAAGCTTCTCTTGATTGGAAGACATGTGCTTTGGAAATTGTTATAATTGGATGAGTTTCTCCAGTTTTACGAGCACACGAAATAGAGTTACACAAGACTTGTTCATCTGCAGAAAGTGAAGGGCAAAATAGACATCCTGAGTTGAAAGGTAGCGGGGTGCTATTTTCGTCTATGGCATCAGCCCTATTATTCGAAGTTCCAAGTCCTGCTGACGCCTAAAGTCGCGTCATAATTTCATGGATGCATTCATATGAGCCAGCTCGTTGATATACAAGTGTCGCACTGCATCCTAGGCATCTCTATGGTCAGCTGTTTAGAGGAGGGTTCCCCGAAAGGGTCTTCTTTCTATCCATATCCTTCTGGTAGGGCAATTTCTGTCAAGATATCCTACGTGATGACGGAAGTCAAATTCCTTTCTTCTTGTTCTCAAAACTCTCAGACTATCCCCAGCTGTGGTGTAATTAATATGTCACGGGCTGATATTGCTGGAATTTCCTGCCATATATATATACTGCACGATCGTCAGTTCTCTTTGAAACGGTTACGAATCAGCATAGGCATCACAGTATATTAGCATTTATTCCGAACGGTGAGTGTCCCATGACTAAAAGCATAGTGATACACTGTATTTAGATGCGGGAAGATCGACGGCTGTCAGTCTATGTCTAACAGTGAGGTTCAATACCTCATCATAAGCTGATAAGTTGGAAATATATATCATTTATACAGTCATTATGTAAGCCCGTCAGTTATGATAAGCTGTCCATGCTGTTCTGTGATCAGCTAAATAGTAATGATTCTTCAATGGCTGAATCTCGTTTTGAGGCCGCGTGCGCCGTTGCTGAGAATGCTGTAAAACTACAACTTCTGTGGAGGATATCGCTCATCTCATCCCTTATACTGTCGGCGTCCGGTTCAATTAATCTAGCTTCCACTAAAGAGAATTTATATTACCTTGGCTTTTTTTTGATAATTTCATGCGTGCGGAGTGCTGGAGGGCCGGGATCTCGACTACCGCTAGTCACTTTGAATCCCCACTGCTACTGCTGCAGCCGAGTAGTAAAAGCGAAGGGCTTTGAGAACCTTCTGTACAGCCAATGGACCGGCTGAGCACGCGTTCGCATAGAGTGTATAACGCAGGTTTATTGTGCTTGGTTGACATGGCTGAGAGGTCTCTCTTTCGTTGGTCAACAGGAATTGCAGCTTCTGCAGTTGTCACAGACAACTCCGTGGAGAACTAAAGGAAAGAGTCCAAGCCTTTTGATCCGATTAGCGAATTTGTCTACGTACCACGTGGTCAATGTCCATCCGACAACCGGAAATCGGTCGATATCGGACCATGTACTCCCGTAATCTGATCCTGCGAAACCGGTTTAGGTAATATGATCCACTTGGAGCTTCGGAAGGTCGCCGAATCTTATCAATCAATACCCAGTTTGGAGATCTGACCAATGAGCAGCTTGTTCCACACGGTTTATGAGCCAAATCTGCTCGTAGTTCGTCTTGGCTTCCTCCGTCAGAACCAATGTAAGTGATCGGCCAAGAACAGTCCCACCTGGACTTAGCACCGATGAGAATGCTGGGAGTCTGGGAGTGTCCCACAACCCATTGCGTGTCCGTCAGAATCTTATCTGATCGAATTTTCATCTTCCTGGAGATACTTAACTTGCTCGTCAGTCTATGTCATTGGAGTCAACAACTTGAACCTTGTTTCTCTTTGTCCATGACGTCCGGCCTCTTCTAGTTTTATCTTTCTCTCCCTCCTCCCCCCTTCTCTCTCCATTCAATAGGAGTTCTACTCCGTTACTTCTACGTCGTCATGGGGCCGGTCGAGCCAACCATGGAGACAAAAGAGCCAGCCGTGTCGTCCACTACCCAGGCAGAGCACGATACTGCTGTTGATGGCAAACGTCCACCTCCAATACTGGCTAAAATCTTTGCTGTATTTCTCATCTCCTGCATCAGCTTTGGCTCTCATTGGAGCTCCGGAGTAACAGGGGCCATGAAGAGCACCATCAAGAAGGTAGGGCCTCAATGGTCACGTCTCTGTAGGCAACCACTGACGCACCAAAGCAAATGCATGTCTCCAACACCCAATTTTCCCTCCTGGAGGCGAGCGAGGATTTCATGGCGACCGTGCTCTTGTTGATTAGCGGAGTCATCACGGATCGAATCGGAGGTGCAGGTCTGTCAACACCTTTGCATCCCACGCTTCCTTATTGGCGACTGACATATTTCTAGAAATGATCATTTATGGCAATGCCGTCTATACGATCGGATCGATCCTCGTTGCTGCAGCTACTACCGTGCGCTCATTCAACTTCATGATCGGCGGTCGAGTTATCCTAGCACTTGGAGATATTGCAACACAGATCGCTCAGTACAAGATGTTCTCTTCATGGTTTCCCCCAAGCAATGGGTTTGCTTCTACTCTCGGCTTTGAGTTGGCGGTTGGAAAGGTGCGACCCTACTCGTTTCTTGACGATATGTGTTACGCTAACCCAAGATTCTAGATTGGGGGATTCGTTGGCAAATCAACTGCTAACGTCATTGCCAAGGTAGACAGTCCTGTCATGACTCGAAGAGACACCACTAACATGGATAGAAAACTGGAAACTTTGCTTGGGTCTTTTGGACCTCTGTCTTCATGAACCTCTTCACCAATGCTGCAACCGTCATATTCTGGTTCTTCAACCGCTACTGCAATATTCATTACAGAGGAAGGCAGGATACGGCTACTAAGGAAGTTCTGACTGAGAAAAACAAGAAATTTGAACTTCAGAAAATGTTCCAGCTGCCTTGGATGTTCTGGGCTGTCATGGCATTCTCGTTGTTCCAGACAACCACTGCCTCGGTCTTTGGCCAGAATGCAACCGAGCTGGCAGAGAAGCGCTTCAATGTGGACTCAATTACAGCGGGGTGGTACAGTTCTCTGTCACAATATGCAGGTTTCTTTTTGGTCCCATGTTTGGGTGTCTTTATCGATGTTCTAGGCAACCGCGCCAGCGTTTGTAAGTTTCCCCAAGTCAACCATGTGTTTAGCCTGTCTGACATATGCCAGTATCCGTCTGCGGTGTCGGAATGTTCCTCAGTATGGTTTTGGTTAACTTCGCCGAAACCAAGTCTGGAACGGCCGCTTCGTTTGGAATATATGCCATTGCTGTGTCGTTTGGCCCAACTTCGATTATTGACAGCATTCGCACAACACTATGGCATCAATCCGTCTTTGGCTCTGCTTATGCCCTCAAAGTTACAATGAACAATGCGTACGTTCATTTCACTTCGAGTGCAGATCAAAGGGAGACTAACGTTGCCTTAGTATGAACATCATCATCCGAATCATTACCGGAGCCCTGCAAGATGCTGACGACGACTCGTATCGACGAGTAGTCCGAGTCTACCTTTTCCTCGCTGCAGCCTCTGTTGTTGTCGGCCTAGCGATATTGCTCGCGGCCCTCATGACCGACAGCCTGGCGCCGCTGCAATGGACGCGGAAACAACGGCTGACCTTAGGCCCAGAGCACATTAGCCAGATTCGTGAGTGGCACACAGTGACATGCTATGCTCGTAACAAATTAATTTCTATCTTCTGCTTCACGGCACTTCTGTCATTGACGGTTGGAGGCTGGGTGGCCTACATCTGGGGGGCGGTAACGGGTAACAACTCATAGGATGATACTATCAAATATTTATGTATATATTTGTTTTCCCTTCTAAAGCAAAGAGAAAATAAGACGATAGAATAGAATTAAGCTGGCTAGATGCCAAAAACATTCATATAGATCCCAGCTCGGTAGAATGTAGTTCATGAAATAGGCGATGATCCGTTGCGACTGGCGGTGGTTTTGTCATCTGGACAGATAGTTCCACTTCGTCCTTTCCCCCTGGTTAATTGGTCAAGGTCATTAACTTGTCAGGTTCTGTGAAGGTTCACGGTGTATTCATCTTCTGACCTAGTACCCCTGCGAGATACCTATCGTGTCAGATCATGCCTTACACGAAGTGCACATGGATTGTTACCTGCAGTCCAGTTGATAGGATGCATCGAAAATCGCCTCATTATGACTGAAGGATATAATGCATCGCATTTCACCATGTCCAGCAGGATTTGATGAATGCCTTCTCTGTGAACAATAGAAGTCAATTCGAGGATTGAATAGGAGGACTCATCCATTGCGTGTATCGGTTTCCTCCAAATCCGAGCGTCACCGGACAGCCAAATCTCCATGGTCAGTAATAGGATACCGTCTCGGAAACACTTCATTTCTTGCCGTGCAATGATCCAAATAGGCCCATTCTCGAAGGCCGTTGGACCGGCGGAGGGGTAATCTCCGAAGCCTCGAGCTCTACCGGCGGCTTTACAAGAACTTGGCGTTTCTCAGGAGCCTTGTCCTCTGGTGGCTCAAATTCGGGAAGTTCTGATTGGCTCGGATGAACAGTGATATTGACAATGTTCGACTTCTGCGAGTGCTGGGTCTCCCCCTAAGCACAAAGAAGAGATTAGTACAGATCAAGCGATGAGTCTTCTGAAAGCACGTACTGTGGTTATGATTGGGATTTTCTTCACGTAGCCAATCCCTTTTGATGAATCTGACCAGGACAGTAGAATCAAGTCTTCGTCTGTCTGGTGCACATACGTCAATGCAAAGGATTCACTCTTGGTAGTAAGCTCCTTGGACGTAGCAACCCTTCGGACCTCAATCGGGATAGAGCCCAAGTTGGATACCCGGTATACATGGCCCTTATCGTTAGCCAGGACGAGCTCGTTTCCCGATGGTGAAAAGGCAGCAGCCTGGATGCGATTGCCCAGTTTGCCTTTGTGGTTGGATGAGGCGGAACTCTGCACACGGATCTCCGTGCGATGGCCCCCGTTGGGATGGACGAGAATAGGAACGCCAGATTGCGTCCATGTTGTGATGCAGATGATGTCCTCCTTACCGCCCATCCCCGGCTGAAAGAGCACAGACGATATGCCGTTATCTTCTGACTCATGGAGAGGGACGCGGTACCGGCAGGGTAAAACCTCCTGAAAGTCGGAGAATGGGAAATGGGACAAGAACACTTGGATCATTCCGTTTCGTTCGCTTCGGGTGCTGCACACCAGAACGAGCCCATCAAGGGAGAAGGAGACGGTGGCGATCGGAGGGCAGTCCTTACAGTCCTGGTGATAACGAGTGTGCACGCGATGGAGCCGCGGTTGCTGCCATTCAGAAGGGGCGAACAATCCGACGGTCGATTTGTCGAATCCGACCGCTACGAAGCTACCGCTGGGGGAGACGGTCATACTCGTGCACCAGGGTGTGGGCCCTACACGATACTCCACTGGACGTGCAGACATCCTGTCCACGCTTTGGATCCACAGCTGCCGCATACACATGAATCAAATAGTTCATCGCATTGGGGTGCAGGGGAACTCACCGTCTGCTTTCGATCTCGGTCTCCTGTCATATAGGCCACGTGTGTTCCTGTCGCAGCCGCAAGAATGCAGAATCCATCCGTTGAGATGGTATCCTTGAAGGTAGGGGGACAGGTACTGACATCCCAGATCTGGATCGAGGACTGCGACCAGAACAGCGAGTATGTCGAGTTCTGTGATAAACTCACTCTAATATTCTGGGCAAACTTCCCCCCAGCCGAATGCTTTCCTCGCCGGCAGAGGGTTTTCAAGTCGATCTCCTCCAGCTTCTGGGTCTCTAGAGTCGCCGAAGACAATGAGCTGGTGTCTGCATGGTCCCTTGTTTCCTTTTTCGAAGATGTGAATCTCGGCTTCCATTTGGACCGTGACTTATCTAACGTAGCAGGAGGTGAGAGGGCTCGGATGCCCGCACTCGATGATGAGCTGGTGTGAGTGAATGTGGTCGTTTTGCTGAGGGGTTCAAAGCCTCCCACGGAATCTGCAGAGAATGGAGGTTCCCCGGCCGCCGGCCTGACAGTTCTCGGGGGAGGAGTTTCGCTCATCCTTCGGTTACCTAGTGGGGGTGGACTATCGACCCAAGGTTCCGCGCGCGGTGCGTTTGTTCGCCCCTGAGGAAAGCCAGAGAAGCCAGAGGGAGGCGGGGATGACGGTCCTGATGCCGTCCCGGAGTCACGGCGGAGCTGGTCGAACCGCGATGGCGCCAATAGGAATTGCGTGGGGAGATGCCTTTCCGCATTGATGGCCTCGACGTTCGGGCTGAGTGGCTTGAGGTGCTCCCAAGTATACCTCGCTAGCGATACTTCACGTACCATGGTGACTGCCGAGCCACAGAACGCACACTTGGCCTCAACGGGGAGGGCAACTCCTGACGCGCCGCCGGCATCGTCCTAATTTTTAGATCGGTTCAGCCTAGGTCACGGCTTGCAAGAACAAGGGTTACATACAAGGTGAGTCAGGTTTGCGATTTCTCGGACCTGTGACGAGCCGAGTAAATGGCATTCTTGGCAGTTAGCGACGTACAACGTCGGGCTGGCAGATCTCAACTGGTCGCCGGGGTCGTCCAAGAGCTCAATATATTTAGTTATCTGGGACACACTGTGCATCATGGCTCCATCACTGACGCGGTGTACCATCAGTCGATGACCCAGTCGCTCTCGCAACGCCTCCAGCGCATCAACCATGTTTCCATCGTGCCGGTGCTGCACAAGGCTAGGGGTATCAGGCAGTATGATTCGAAAATCTTCGCTGATCATCGGGATGAGATGGCCCGCGGAGACGTAGGGCGGCAGGCGGATGCGATTGAGAGCATGCAGCACGGCATCGCGACTGCTCTTCGATGCTCGTTCCAGCCCCGGATCACAGAACTTCCTGGTATTAACTGCAAACTGAATATTCGCGCCGAGAACAAATTGCGACACGTCGTACAGACCCAGAAGTTGCGATAACCAGCTCTGCGAAGAACCATGCTGGGGGACGATGGTCGCGACGGAGGACGATGAGAGGCAGTCAGGCAGAGGATACTAGTTGTTCAGCAGCAATTATATCAGCATGTCTGTCGGCAGCCAAAGTAACCTGGCAGCAACGGAAAATTGTCACTTACTAGATCTCCTGTCAAGGATGGCAATTCCTGTTTCAGCCGAGGGGGAAGCGACAGAGCATCCGGTTCGGCGCGAAGAGCGTCTGCGATTGCCCGACAGACTGCTAGAAATGATGAACTGGTATCTGGATAATTGTCGCACACTCTTTCCAGAGCCCTGTGGACTCGCGCAAATCGGTCTCGACGATCTCTGAGCCGAGAGTTGGGCGGGGGCTTTGGGTGCAGCAAAAGAATCTGGACGGTCGATAGCACCAGCCGCGAGAGATATTCGTCGCGCAGTGGGGAGTCCCAAAGAACTTCGCGCGCTTCCAAGACGATCTGGAGGATGAATTCTACCGTCCGCACCGTCACCTCCCAGCTCACCAGGAAGCCGAGTGACCAATCCACAGGGATGCTGCCGACTGGGGGGAGCGTGAGGCGCTGGATGAAGAATATCACTCTGAGCTGAACTATTAAGGTTAAGATCAAGTCCGCATAGGATTCTTTGTCTGCGTCTGCGTAGATCTTCTCGAGGCTGAAGCGACCTAGGAGCTCAAGGATGATATCGTCGATGTCGCTGCGGAGAGCCAACAGACTCCAGATTCCGGTCAGACTCGAAAATATCGGCGAGGGCGAAGCCGTCGCCATTTCCTTTTGGAGAGCAATAAACACGAGGGAGTGCTTTTTCTGGTTTGTGGGAGATCACAAATAAGCCTCAGGGTGGACTCTTGTGGGGAACTATTCAACTTATGGCACGGATCGCTTGGGCCAGGCCAAACACTCCATTTTCCTTCATCGTCGATGGTCGACGCCTCGTGAACCCCGCATGAGGCTTAATCACAGGCTGGGCAATGAACTGGAATGTGATGGCCGAGATGAGATGGTTGGTGGGACAGACAGGAGCACGTCCAGGATCCTTATCATCCATACAGATGCGGTGGTTGGCTATCCCCGGCCTACTAATATGCCAGTCCTGCATTAGAAGATCCCGCGTCTAACATGATTGGACATCCCATGCGGTGTTCAATCTATCTTCCCCACGATTATTGGTGTTGATCACAAGCTGAGTTGTCGAGCTCGTATTCCTGATGTTTATGGGTGGTATCGCGGTCTATCTTTATCCTGAGCAGGCTGAGCAGATCGGATGCGCATGAGGCAGCCCATGCAGCGCCGAAGTATTTCCATCCTGCCTCATCCCGCCCTTTTCCTCTGCTGCAGAAAAAGGAACAAAAACATATACCAGTTCTCCGACTCGATCGCTCTTTTGTCCTTCAAAATGGCGGCCGATTGGCAGCACACAGAGCACGACATGAAGGACGAGGGCTCTACTATACAGAGTCCTGGGTTCGATCTCGATTACACCGACACTGCGGGTGATGGACCACAAGAGGAAGAGGTGCGCGACCAGAAAGGCCACAATCTTTGGTGAGAGATCATTGCTTGGCCAGCCTGAGAAAGTCCTTGACTTATGACAGTCTGTAGGCGAGTCTTGAACGAGAGACAGATCAATGTACGTCAAATGCAACATCAAATACCCCTATCTCTTTACTTCGGCTAACCTTGCATGTTTCCGTGGGATAGATGATTGCATTTACTGGGTAGGTTGGCTACTCGACAATTTTCTAGGATATCCATCGTTGACAGAATCATTCTTACTCGTGTAGAACCATCGGAAATGGTATGCCTCGCTCAGTCACTACACCTTGAGTTAATCGAGTAACTGTATCCCTCTAGGACTCTTCTTGACCAGCGGAAAATGTCTTGCTGCTGCCGGCCCTGGAGGCGCAGTAGTCGCCTACGTGATCATGGGCACTGTAATTTCGTCGGTGATCTCCTCCCTGGGCGAGATGACCGCCCTGATGCCGGTCAACGCCCCGATGATGGAATTTCCGCGGCGGTTTCTGGATCGAGGCGTCGGTCTTGCTGTTGGCTGGATCTACTGGTGACGTCCCTCATAGGTTGTGCAAAGACTCTTTCCTAACTGTATCAAGGTTTTCCTATGTCGTGATGGCAGCAGATCAAATCGTCACCGTAGCAGCCTCAATACGGTTTCAGTACGACGATGGCCGCACATTCATCAACTGGGCAACTGGTATGGACACCAGTCCAGCACTCTGGATTTCCGTTTTTCTGGTGGTCGTTGTCATTGTAAATATGATTCCAGTTAAGGTGAGTTGCAATGCCATACGCTGTGGTGCTGCCCTGACACCGTATGTTAGTACTTTGGGGAGCTCGAGTACATTATCGGATGCATCAAGATTACATTCATCTCAATGTTGACCGTCATGATGCTCATTTTAAATGTCATGAAACGTGAGTGTCTTTGAGCTACGATTTCCGCCTCGGCGCTAACAGGCATGGAATGATACAGCCCGATCCAACGCATACTACAGTCAGCCACTTGGGACAAAGTGTAAGAACGCCCCTCACACGGAAGGAGGATGAGGCTAATAGGCTTGATTCTAGACTGGGATTCCCCGTACTCGTTCTTCAACTCGGACTACCATGTGAAGGATGAGTATGGGAACCTCCACCGAACAATTAGTGGTGGGACCGGACGACTTGTTGGTGTCTGGTAAGCACTATAGCCGATAATCAGCATCTATACCCAGAATGATCGACTCACTAAGCTATCACATAGGACGGCATGCGTACGAGCCTTCTTCTCATACACGGGCATGGACATGGTCACCGTCACTGCGGCCGAGAGTAAAGCCCTTGCCGACTCCGAGGCCATGAAAATGGCGTCGCGAAAGATCTCACTGCGCATCATCACCCTGTACACGCTGACAATCCTGACCGCATCGTTCCTTGTCCCCACCGACCACCCATTCATCAACGGCGAGGGGCAGTCTAGTGGCGCTCGTTCGATCTTCATCATTGCTGTCGTCGAGGCTGGTCTGCCCGCCCTCGGCCAGTTTTTCAACGCAATGTTCCTCTTCTCTGCGGCGACCTGTGCGTCGGACAATCTCTATGTGGCGTCTCGAGTCCTCCACACGCTCGCACTTCGAGACCAGACGGGGCCGGAGTTCATCACGCGGAGGCTCCGGCAATGTCGTGCAGGGGTCCCGATGCGAGCTGTCCTAGTCTCGGCTGCGGTAATGCTGGTGGCATACCTTGGGCCTACTGGAGCGCCTGGTGCGGTGAGTGGCGCGCATTGAATAGAGGAGATATTTGGATTGGCTAACGTACTGAAACAGAGATTGACCGAGTTGTCGTCCAATTGCACCGTCTCTTTCCTGATTGTTTATGCTACCATCTGCGCGACCTATCTATGCTTCTACCAGACGTATGTATCGTTCCGAATCTCCGCAAATGCTGCCACAGCAGTAACGTTTGGCGTTTCAGGTTGGACGAAGCCCAGAAGTACGGCAACAATCCCCAGACCCAGGCCGGGATTTATGACCGAAACCATCCGCGATACCCGTACAAGTCTCATGCGCAGTGGTTAAAGGCAGGATTCGGCATGGTGGCATGTATCATCTTGCTTATATTCAACGGTGTCAGTGCATTCCTCACTGACCCATTCGATGTCCGGACATTCATCGCCTCCTATATCAGTGTACGTCCTTCCTTACACTCTGGCAAGAACTTCGCGGTCAGCACTAGTGCACCCTGGCTAACTGACTTTTTCATAGATTCCGGTCTTCGTCTTGCTTATTGTCTTCTATAAGATCCGGAGACATGGATTCAATTTCTCTCAATGGGGACCGGAGAGATCCAAAGATCTTCGGAATTGTGTCCAAGTCTCGAGTAACAGGAGAAAGGGAAGGCTGGAGTTCCCTCACCCTGGTTTGACCGTGGAGAACGGCAAGAGATTCCTGGAGTGGATATGGGTATGGACCAAGTAGACTCGGCTCATGGTGGACGCTCTTTCGCTGGATAACATGCATCTTTGTTTTGTAGATTGGGAATCCAAATCAAATATTCCATTATATTATGTGTAAGGATCTGTTTGAAGGTCTCCTGAGACAACAATACATCTTCCCTCAGGTAGATCATCTATGCGATCATCCATGCTATATCGGTCTTCATCATTCTGTCCCGTATAGAGCAGCTGATAGGGACCCCTAACAGCAGTCATTGAGCACACCGTACAACAATGAATTTCCCGGCTACAGGAGGCTTAAGTACCTCATGGGCTCTCTCTGCCTACTGATTTCATATCTTCTGATTTAATGCAAAAGTCTATTCATGCTACATCATCGCTATCACTTCCGCTTTAAAAACAAAGAAAAAGCAAATTCTCCAGACTCATAGGATGCACATCTTCCCCATAAGTTCTAGAGTCATCAACTAATTGCAACGTCCCGGGCTCATTTCTTAGGGGCTTCTACAAAGCCAGGAAAACAATCCTGAAGCGTCTTGTTGTGCTTATTTGAGGCATGCTCAGTCAGAGCCGGAGCACGCGTGGTCTTGAGGAAGGTCTGTCTGCAAGTGATGCATATGATGTCCTTGGCAGCTTCGTTCTGTTTTTCTGTCAGCTAGAAAGGAGATCCATTCGCCGTATTCGGTAGATACATACTGCTTTCAGCTGCGACGTTGCAGTACCTTTGGCGTCTTTGGGTTTGCGATCACGCTTAGAGGCGGCTTTGGCTCCCTGTCAACCTGTGGTAAGCCAGAGAAAAGGATAGACATACAGGGAGAGCCCTTACGTTACCCATGGTGGCTGGCAAGAAATGTGACTGTAGAGCGTGGCACTCTTTTTTTTCTCGTTTTTGCTTTTTGAAGAAGATTCAAGGTCGAAGTTTTTTTCCCTCTTTTTGCCCCTCCTTTTTTTTTGATCTTTTCTGATCTTTCTGAGTCTAGACCGTGAACTGTCAGAAACAGAAATACCGGCGCTGATTGGCTGAATCCCTAGTTACTCGGTACGGGGAAGCGGAGAAACCTCAAAATTACCCTTTTCGGCAAATCCAGGTCCGCTGTGTACATTCTCCGTGCGGATTTATAGGTAGGTATAATATATTCATCTTCTGCATGAGCAGGTTCTTTTTGCCTTTTGCTTAGAGCTGTGCATTGTGAGCATTCCACTAGGGATGTAATATACAAATCAAAGGCTATCCTTGCATGTTGCATAAAGTCAGCACTTCCAATACTGCCGTGGCTAGTAGGCAAGGGGCCATACCCAAGCACTGTACAGGAATATGTGCTGACTATCCCGTAGAATGCATGCACTTACAAGCTAGCTTTACCGCATGTATGCCCCTGTAATTTTCATCCTAATATCATACAAGTCTCCAGTCAATATGCTGCCACCGGATATTTGCGGCTGGAAGAGAGCACCTGTGTATAAGTTGACAGGCCTGCTTTTGTCATGCATTATACTACTACAAGATGACCAATCCACAGCCACCTCCAATCCTCGATTTCTCCGTCTTCTATGGCAACGACAGCCAAGCCAAAGCCCAGCTCGTGCAGCGAGTGCGCGAGTGCTGTCTGAACAATGGCTTCTTTCAGATCACCGGCCACAAAGTCTCGCCAGGGTTGCAGCGCCGGACGTTCCACTGCGCCGAACGATTCTTCGACCTTTCCTCCCCCTCTACTGCCGCTCTTTCTAGCGGCTAACGATTGGTTGGGCCCATGAACAGGAGTGTATAGGGCACAAATCCCATACCTAAAGACGCACTGGTGCCTCGGCGTGCGATCAGAAGTGCACCATACCAGGTAGGCAAAGGCTGTTAGCCCTCCCGATATAACGACGAGCGCTGTGGTTCAAGCCGAAGCGCCCACCACCTAACGTGTAGTGAATCAATGCATGCGCTCCAGGTGGGCCCAGCAGGTCAAGGATCCGCGCTCCTCGGTGAGACACTATCACGCCAAGGTCATAGTTTGTCTCGAACAGTTATGGATAGCTCCGACGGTAGTCCTGTTGCTACCCTCACTCTGCCGACCCTCGAGTCCGTTGCTGCAAGGACGGAAAGTCCGATTGTCCACCGGGCGATGGCCTTCATCGCGGCGGAAACGGCAACTGAGCTGACCGAGCTGTCGGGTGAGACAGCTTTCTCTTCGATTGGCGTCGATTCCCTTCTGTCACTCGTGCTGGCGGAGAAGTTCACAGCTGAATTTCGTCTGAATTTACGAAGCTCTTTGTTCCTCGATTGTCCCACCATTAGTGATCTCAAGGCCTGGTTGGTTGATTATTGTTGAGTGACACGTTGTTCCTTCTTTGTTCCTTCCTGCTATGGGGTGCTGCTCGTGCTATACGTGCAGCAGTTCTACGGAGCGAATAATAGTGGACTAGTAATGACTGCCGTTTTGACGCTCGAGTGTGGAAACAACTAGATGGTAAAAGCAGCAGTTCTCAGAGGGTCCATATAATGTCGTATCACGTATCAAATTGATCTGTGTGTAGAGAGAATATTCCCGAAACTCAGAATTCGAGCCACATCTGACTTGGAATTCCTAGTCGTCGCTGATGTAACCTTGGTATAAACTCAAGAATGGGATCTTGACAACTCTCTGTCCCGTTTTCTCAAAGAGCAGGCGTAAGGAGTCCCTATCTTCGTCATCGCACTTGGGTGCTTCCCTTTCCCACTCGTGGGGTCTAAAGTTTTCTTCAAGATACGGACTGGGTCCGTACCCATCATAGCAGGCCATGTACCTACTTTCCCGCAAGCAGATCTTGACTTCAGCCTCCTTTTCAAATGGGACGCCATCACCCCAGTCATTGGTTCCGATAAGGAACTGCCTCAAATGAGGTAGCTTTGTTCGGAAGGAGTCAAAGTAATGATGCCACCGCTTATTGTAGGAGCGGTAGTACTTTACCCGCACCTGGCCATCCAGCTCTCGACGGGTTTCCATCTCGCTCTTCTGGAAGGGTCCCCTGTTGAGATGCTCTTCGGCAAGGCACACATCATATAAGATTGCGCAGTCGTCGAAGGATAGGTCAGTCAGAGTGGCTGCATGCGAGAGAATCCATTCCAGCTGAGAGTCCCGCACAAAGCAATAATTACCAAAGGCGAGGGATTTGAGGTGCGGAAAATGTACCTCGCTTAGTTCGAGCTTTGGATAGAAGCCGAAGTAGTTGTCGCAGGAGAGCGTCAGATGCTCAAGAGATGACGCGGAGGGTTTCAGCCACACGGATGGAAGTTGCGCGAAGAAGTCATGGGGCTCAGGGAAGTCAAGGTCGTCCTCTGGGGCGGCGTCATTGTGCTCTGTCACGACGCTTAATCGGAGAGTGCGTAAATTCTGCAGCACTTTCTCGATATTGGCGGATATTTTCTCGTCACCGACATACACATCTTGCATGTTACGAATCCCGAGTTCACGCAAAGGTACTTCAAACGAGGCCAGCCATTTAAAAAAGACACGAAGAGTTTTTGTGCGAAAGCGGATGGTCTCTGGACTCTCTCTCATCCAGTATTCGCGGGCTGTACTACAATGCTTGTCAAACCGCAAGACAGCGCTTTGCACATTTGGACAGTCTTTGAACTTGGCGATTCTGTCCTTGAAATCCCTTGTCAATTCAACTTCCACCTCGTCATAGTCGTCCTGAGCCTCTTAGCATGCCGCGCTCATCGATCGGCGGGGGATAGATATGGACTGACATAGTCATCTTCACACGTATTGACATACACCTTCTTGACCATTTTTCTCAGTGTTGCATGGTCCGTAATGCGATCGACAGCCTCATAACTCTCTTCGTCCGGAAACAGACGCAGAGTGTCGAATAGACGTGGAGTAGCAAATTGTGAGAGAAGGCGACTCGTTTCCCGGATAGCCTTCAGGGACGACCGGTCAAGGAACGAGATGACGCGAGCGAGGAGCTCACTTGGGAGAACAGTGATAGAAGCCATATTGGATTAGCAATTGACCATCGAAGTCAGGACGCATCGGGCATTAAATGCTGGGTGAGCACTGGGTTGACAATCATCTGTCAATCAATGTCGATAGGGGGTCAGAGCCCAAAATGCTTGTTGTTTAGACTGGATTGAGCATAGCTTTGCCACAGCGGCCCTTGGCACCTTGTAGGCTTCCATCTGGATGGATTTCTGCCTAGACGGAATGGCCGCACGTGGGTCAGAAGTGGCCAAGAATTAAAAAACTTGTTCTTATCGCGATTGTTGATCATCAACATCCCTATTAGGTCACGTGACTCACGAGTCATGTCAACCATTCCCTACAAAGAAGCCGATTTCGGCTGCAATTTGGGATTCTGGGGGATTACATGTGTCGAGGAGTATTCGGGAAGGAAACAGTAGCATTAGTAGGGACTTATAGTATCCCCTCTTGCTTTGTTACCAGGCAACGGATGATGAATCCAAATAACGGTGGGTTGTTGAGCGAAAATATATATTGAACCGCAAGAGGTACCTTCCACCAAGCACTGTCATGGAGCATGCAAGAAATCAGACTCGACATATGGTACCCTTGGGGGGATTCCATGAGCAGTTACTAGCCATACTGTAGTCAGAAATGTTTCTCCGCATGAATGTATCATAACTACTCTGGGGTCTACCTCTGATAGAAGCCTCTGGGCCAAGACGGCGGTGAGGCACTGTGCCTTTGACCACTTGAGGTATCGCACCTGCCACCATGGCGTGACCCGGGCGCAGTTTATGGTTGAGCTACAGTAGGTATACAGTATCAAGTGGGCTTCGTCATTCTTAAATGCTGTCAAACGGATGACGATGTGGAACTCATGAACGTCAGCAGGGGAAAAGTATAGCCCGTCGAAACTGACGCACCGTAGCCAATGTCCTTCTGTTGACCTTTCCGAAAATAACCAGGTCGGTCATGGCTCTTCTTTGGCAGTTAACCGATCATTTCGATCCCAGTTTTGGACAATAGTTCTCGAAGATTATTTGGCTCTTTAACATATATTAATTACACCTGCCTCGGCAAGGCTCCCGCGCGACTTCGGTCATTGAGTTGCTTTTTACTCTGTGCATGCTATCCACAATTTCGGACGTACCACGTTCCCTTACGGAAGCTGAGCTGAAACCATGGGTGATGGAGCAAGGATAGAAAAAGTTTGAACATCGCACAAGCGTTTCGGAGGGTGGGAATCTCCAATGGATCCGCTCCGGTAGGCTAATGCGGTTATAATGCAGTGGCTTGGGGATAACGGGGTTGGAGGGTTAGCCACGTCGACCCAGCAAGATAAGAATATTTGCTGAACCCAATCTCATGAAATCCTCGCCGGTCATAAAAGCGAAAGGAGCTTCCCTCAACATGCTTTGCGGGGTAGCTTTCTAGATAGGAGAGGCATTCCACAGCCGCATGAAGTGGCAGCGTGATTGTTTCCATGCGGAGTGGGGGCGGAAAGGTGGTACTATCGAATTGGGGCGGTTGTGATCTGTTATGCAGGACATGGAATCACAGCGCTAAGTATTTTGATTGGTCATTCAGTGTCGCAGTCCTTATTTAGCATCCTCTGTTAGGCTGCCCGGCGCTTCGCAATCAGAATATCTCCTCTTACGCCAGGCCTCAGCTTAGTTTTGATCTCAGCTCAGTGCGAATAGCACTTAAGGTACCAGTTTCTAAAGACGTCTGTCTTTATTCCACATCAATATTAGTTATCCTCTTCTTATCATACAATCATATCTGGGAGAATGCAAGCTCAAACGACAAATGCTGGTAATGAGCCCAACCCAATCGACACCACAGGGCTTTGCCTGTTATCGCTGGACGGGGGTGGTGTACGGGGCTTGTCGACGCTCTTCATCTTGAAGACAATCATGGACAGATTAAATCGTGAACGCTGTGATGCTAAGCTTCCTTCTGTGAAGCCGTGCGAAGTCTTCGATCTTATCGGTGGAACGAGCACAGGCGGGTTTGTGCAGCAGCAATTCCCTTTTCTGCCATGGCTAATACTAGCAGGCTTATCGCCATCATGCTGGGTCGTCTTGAAATGGACGTGGATGAATGCATTTCAGCATACATTGAACTCACGAAGGTTATATTTGAGGAGAAACTGAATTTGCTGCCTTTTGGCGGTGCACTAAAAATGAGGTCCCGATTCGACTCAGGGAAACTCAAGGACGCGATCATGGATATTACCGCTCGTCACGGAGTTAGTGGGACAGAACCCTTCAATGATGGGCGCGAGCGTGGAACCAAAGTGTAAGTGGACAATGCGTGAATGACGGCTGGGTTAGTGGCTGATATTAGGGAAGTTTCGTATGTGCTACAGCCAAAGAAACATCTGGGGTGACGCGAATTCGAAGTTATAGTTTAGCAGAGGAACCTGACATACCGGCGACCATCTGCGAGGCTGCCCTTGCAACATCAGCCGCGACGAGTTTTTTTACTCCCGTGCTAATCGGATCACGCAGATTTGTAGATGGTGCGTTGGGTGCGAACAATCCAGTGGACGAAGTGGAAGGGGAGGCTTCAAATATCTGGTGTCCAGACACAGGAGATTTGAAACCCCTCGTCAAGTGCTTTATCTCGATTGGAACAGGCAATCCCGGCAAACGAGCGATTGAAGACAATCTTTTCAAGTTTTTCTCTAAAACGCTTGTGGCAATTTCCAAAGAGACAGAAGAAACCGAGCGGAAGTTCATTGCCAGATGGGCTGGACATTTCGACCAAAAGCGTTTCTTCCGCTTCAATGTGGAGCAAGGACTGCAAAATGTTGGTCTCACTGAATATAAGGAACAAGGCCTGATCGAGGCAGCAACACACGAGTACATAGCACACCAGAATCAAAGATTCCGGGTGCGAGACTGCGTACAAAATTTGAGACAGAAGCAATGTGTGTGCATTGGAAACTTCGCTTAGATATTAGCGATTGATTGGCTTTGAGCTAATGGTTGACAAGATGCCACCGACATCCGGTTCGACAAGGTCGTTCGCGTAAGGAAAAGAAACTATAGCCTGTGTACGCCTGAGCTCACCCAATTTAGGAATATGAACACTTGATATTGCTAAAAACATGTAAGAAGCTGTCCCAGAACAAGGACCCGCTAATAATTGAGCAGACAGCCCTGGTGTCTTTAGAAACATTCCTTTCCCGAGGAACCAAGGTTTTGTTGGCCGGGATGAACAGCTTGATAAGCTTGAAGAGATGCTTTTCTCACCTAGCCGCCAACACAAGGTTGCCATCACCGGCCTTGGCGGTGTTGGCAAAACACAGGTTGCACTCGAAATTGCTTATCGAATGCAGGAGACGCGACCAGAATGTTCGATTTTCTGGATCCCGGCCACGAACTTGGAAGCTCTCGAACAAGCATGTTTGAAGATTGCCGAACAGCTAGCATTGCCAGGACTTGAGGAGGAGCGAGCTGACGCCAGAAAACTCCTCAAAGACTACCTATGCGACGGTAACGCTGGCCAATGGTTGCTCATATTCGATAACGCGGATGACATAAGCATGTGGTTTGGGCAGGCAGAAGCCAACACTGACACTGAGCCATGCAGCCTGAGCGAATATATTCCATGGAGCAAAACAGGTACTGTGCTCTTCACTACACGTTTCGGGAAAATCGCGGCAAAGCTCGCAAAGCAAAATGTGATTGAAATTCCAGCAATGGACGAGGCACAAGCGACAAAGCTTCTCTCCGAACGCTTGGGCGATAAGTCTCTTCTACACCAAAAAGAGGAAGTTGTGCTCCTTCTTAAGGAGCTTGTCTACTTACCTTTGGCGATTGTGCAGGCTGCTTCTTATATGAATGAGAACTGTGTGAGTTCCATTGCGGACTATCGATCGCTGTTGTCAGGACAGGAGGACGGGGTAATTGATCTTTTGAGTGAAGGTTTTGAGGACGACTGGCGAACACATCACAATACAAACCCGGTGGCCACAACATGGCTTATTTCCTTCGAGCAAATCCAACGGACTCAACCTTTTGCTGCTGATATACTGTGCTTCATGGCTTCTATAGAGCCAGCAGATATCCCGCAGTCTATTCTACCGCCAGCACCAACACGTAAAGCATGGACAGAAGCGATCGGGACGCTGAGAGGGTATGCCTTTGTGAGCAGACGGTCCGCTGCTCAGTCTTTCGACCTCCACCGACTTGTTCACCTTGCGACGCGTAACTGGTTGAGAAAGAATGCAACTCTGTCAAAATGGACAATCACGGCACTGACTAGACTGGAAGCGATATTTCCCAGTGATGAGCATACGAACAGAGACATATGGAACGAATATCTACCGCATGTGATAAGCCTTCTAGAAAGGGAAGAAGTCAAAAACGCGAAAGTCGAAATTGAAAGTACGAGGTACGACCTAATTTTCAAACTTTCAATGTGCCTTTTACTGGATGGCCGGGTGACGGAGGCCGTCCGTTATCTTGAAGAACATTATGATTGGCACAAGAGACAATTTGATGAGTCGCACCCCTCTCGATTGGTGTCTCAGCATGAGCTCGCCGGTGCATATCAAGCAAATGGACAGATCGCTCAGGCAGTGGATCTACTTGAGCATGTGGTTATGGTAGAGGGGAAAACTCTTGCCGAAGAGGACCCTGATCGACTGGCATCTCAGCATGCACTTGGGCGTGCTTATCAAGCAAATGGGCAGATTGCGCTGGCAGTGGACCTACTTAAGCATGTGGTTAAAGTAAAAGAAAGAACTTTTACTAAAGAGCACCCCTCTCAGCTAGCATCCCTACTAGCATCTCAACATGCACTCGCGCATGCATATAGAGCTAATGGGCAGATCACCCAGGCAGTGGAGCTACTTGAGCATGTGGTTGCAATGCGTGATAGAACTCTTGCTGAAGAACACCCTGATCGACTGACCTCTCAGCATGAGCTTGCTAGTGCATATCAAGCTAATGGGCAGATTACGCAGGCAGTGGAGCTACTTGAGCATGTCGTCATGGTAGAGGGGAGAACCCTTGCCAAAGAGCACCCTGATCGACTGGCATCTCAGTGTGCACTTGCTAGTGCATATGAAGAAAATGGGCAGACCACGCAGGCAGTGGAACTGCTTGAGCATGTGGTTGCAATGCAGGATTGGACGACCCTTGCTGAGGAACACCCATCCCGACTGGGATTTCAGTATGCACTTGCGCGTGCATATCGAGCAAACGGGCAAACCACGCAGGCAGTGGAGCTACTTGAGCATGTGGTTATGGTAGAGGGGAGAACCCTTGCTGAAGAGCACCCCTCTCGACTAGCATCTCAGCATGAGCTTGCTATTGCATATCAAGCTACAGGGCAGATCACGCAAGCTATGGAGCTTCTTGAGCATGTGGTTATGGTAGAGGGAAGAACCCTTGCTGAAGAGCACCCATCTCGACTAGCATCTCAGCATGCACTTGCTACTGTGTATCAAGCCAATGGGCAGATCAAACAGGCAGTAGAGCTACTCGAGTATGTGGTTATGGTAGAGGGGAGAACCCTTGCTGAAGAGCACCCCTCTCTACTAGCATCCGAGCATGCACTTGCTAGTGCATATCAAGCCAATGGGCAGATCAACCAGGCAGTAGAGCTACTTGAGCATGTGGTTATGGTAGAGGGGAGAACCCTTGCTGAAGAGCACCCCTCTCGAGTGGCCTCGCAGCGCGCACTCACAGAGCTGCTCCTGCAAGTGTCTCCGCGGTCGGCTACATCTAACTCTCTTTTCGGACTTTCAACCACTTTCAGCCGTCTATACATTGGCAGTCTTTCGACTTTTTGGCGCGTTGTGCGGTATGTTTTTGGCCCAGGATAGAACGTAGTCACGGCCTCGTGAAACAGCTACCACCCGGTAATTCGCTCAACAGTCTATCATAAAAGATTCCATCCTAGTCATTATTAGTCTTTTTGCTCCTCTCCGGCTGTTGATTAGGTGTTGGCAGGCCCTACATGTCATCCTGTTAATTGATATACTCTCTGTTGGTTACGATCAAGAAATGAGAACGTTCCTATGCCGTATTTAAGCGGTACTGGATAATATTTCAGTGCAATTGCAGACGGCGCCTGACGCTCTTTTCAAGCTGCGTCGGCCCGTTGAGACTGCTGGAAATTTGAAGAGAAGCGTGGTGAGGATAGCAGAAGACTTTCGTGCCACGCAATGATATTTCTTCATCACCTGGAATTTCATTCTCCACTGTTTGGCAGCTGGACTTTTGACCCTACTCATGTTAATTAACTTAATATGTATTTCAGCAGGACGCGTGTGCTCATTGAGCCATGCAGCTTCATTTTGGCTGTTATTGAGGATGAGTGCTAGAACAAGCACGTACAGTCAGGTACTACTATTGAAGGTTTAATGGGTGAAAATGACATACCCCGACTAAGTCCTCCCGACAGCTACAGTCTTAGATGCTTATATGGAAGGCATCGAGTTGAGGCTGCAGAGGAAGTATTGTTTTCCGGTGATAGCTGGTGGTCAGTGACCTTATATCATGATAGTAAGCTAAATTTAGGGATCTCGGCTCAAAATATAGTGTAAGAGATAAAGAATGAAGCTCTTGTAATTGTGTCCCTTCTAGATAGAGAAAAGGAGAGAGACGCCGAAGCTATCTGACCGAGGCAGTAGCCCTCAGATTATCGTAGGGCCGTCTGCCCGCAGGCAGAACATCTGAGAACCCCCCCACGGGCTTTTCTAGCAGATGAATAAGGGGTGTTTTTTTTCTTTCTGGCTAGACGCTAGATGGATGTCATATGCACATATTTTGTTAAAAAATCCCTTGAGGTGCTTTAGACTCTGGACGATGCAGTACCCATCGTCTAAGCATAAAAGCACAAATAATGGTTCGGAAATAGATGGCTGACTCTGTACTTCGCCCTTGAAACTCGTACCTCTCGCCCGCAAACAGTTGACCCAAAGTTCAGGAGTCAACCCGGCTTCTTGGCTTTAGCGTGCACGTTAGACGCCCAGTCTACGATGATAACGAAGCTAAGCTCATGCGAATAACCCACTGCAAGTTCCCCAGTTATTAAATCAACTTTCTGATCAGTAACTATAGTAGTTAAAATTAATATGCACCCCGAACTATCCTACCCTGGTTACCTTGCGACCTGTCTCATGAGAACAGCTGATGGTCTCTCTGCCCAAAGTGACCTTTAGCAACTTCAATCTGCTGACATTCCATCCAAGTCAAAATGATCAACCTTTAAGACATATACCATCGAGCAACAGAACTCAGTGTTTCCAGACCATCCCCAAGCGCTGGAAGAATGAAAATAGTGACCTCTTTGGCACATACCCAGCATACGTCCTCTGCCACAATGCCGCAAATGACCCCTCAATCGGACCCAATTCTCCAAATCCCAGGACCTCAATAACCCACGGCGTTAAAATGGCCAAAACACCTAAAGCAAGGATAGTAACGAAGACAGGATGTTCACGGGAGAACTCGAAGGCCTCGCTTGTAGCTCGAGCAAGTGCTTTGGATGCTGCTTCGGCCGCCTGTGCACCGGTTTCGATGGCATTCTCAAGACCACGGAGGATGGCACGAGCTAGCGACTCGGTCCAGCCGGTTGTGCTGATAGACTCATCAAGACGTTTCTTGATCGCATACGATGAATCGCTGGTAAGGATGATTGTGACGACATTAGATGCGACATTCTGTGTCTCGCGGCTGGGTGACGCTTGGTTGTAGGTACGCAGTGAAGGGAAGCACTGCGTGATTGAGTTGACAGTACCCATTTTTGGTTCCTCGAAAGTTTGTTCAAGCTGTATTCCTTAAAGTTGGATAAGTGTAGTGAGAAGGAATAGGCTCTTGCGGTTTGCGAGATGGGCGTTAGTGAAGTAGGTGTAAAGAGCGGTCAGTATATGTAGGATGATTGATCGATCAATTATCTTGTACACCATCCCAGCCAATCATCTAGTATCTAAGGCTATGCGAGTGCCACGTCTACCTTGCCATGTGCATGAATAGAGAATTAGTCCGCCAGGTTGAACCCCGGGCTCATGATGCTTTAGTCAATTTTCTTAAGAATCAGCTATGGCGGTTGAATTAGATGCTGTTGAGACTGAAATTTGAGTGAAAGTTGTATAAAAGTAGGTGCGGTGCGCATTGGGAGTCAGGGCAGTAGACAGTTCGTATGCATAGGAGCAGTCGACTCGAGGGATTTCCACCATGAATCAGTCCCAAAGGGTAGCTCCTGTGATTAATTCTGTGACAGCTTTCTACTGCAGTCGACCAAGAATCTCCGGTAAAAAGAGAAGGATGCAGACAGGTTGTAGTAAGGACATGAGAAATACTGGGGCATAGCGGCCAACAGAAACCTCACCATTGACTGCAAGGGGCGTGGTGATTATTATACGCTTTTCCTATTGCAGGGCTCTACTCCGCTAATATCTAATAGGAAACAGGACGCTTAGTAAAGGGTCAACTAAGTCTGCAGTTAGGAGTTACATGTAGTAGCATATATACAAAGCACCAGCTACCTGTCCCCAGCAAGGAGGATAAGCTGCATCTTTAACACTCCTAGAGATGGTCCTGTGCCTATGCACGGTCAGTGACAGGGTAGTTGAAGAGTATGCTGGACCCTGTTGTCCCTATTCAAAGTTAAGTAGCTATGTAGGCATTTAACAATACACATATTATAATACTTAGTTACACAACCCTCCATAACAGTCACTAAGCCTACCACCCCAAAGCACTTCCCCAGTCTCTAACCAGTTCTGTCTCGACTTCGACGACATGTCAATTTCGAAAGCCGGACGGCTTTTCAGGAACCCTTTTGCCCTTGTGCTTTTTTTCAACATTTCCAAGAGGCAATCCTCTATTAGAATGGTGACAGTCGGCAGTGCCAACGTTTACTAATTTCTTCCATCACCTACGGGCCTGCTCTTGGATTTGTGCCCATCGCAGTGCATTTCGACCTATTCGGCTCTTTGCAAGCAATTGGCAAACCAGCCACAGCCCGGGAAGTGTCTGAAGTTCATGGGAAGAAATATGGTGCCTAAACCTCTGTACGTTGTTCCATCATTAGCTACACCTATCTTACACATCTACCAGCTGCAACAGGTGCTAATGAGCAGTTCGATGCCTGACAGCCGTCCCGCTCGCCAGTAAATGTGAATTATCTTTCCCTGCAGAAGGCGTGTACATGATGGGAACCAACTTGAGATGACACCCTTTTTGTTAGGGGTGGCCTCGGCTATGTCGATCTCCTGCCTGGCGACATCTACATCGCCAACGACGTAACAGAGTACCTCGTGGCCACGGTCCCTCTCCAGCGCGGCGCCCTTCACCTGTAATACCTGCTTACCATATGCACATTCCCTAAACTGACTCTGGAAACAATAACATAACTGAAGGGCTCCTGGCATCGGCTTCCCTGATGAAACGGCTAGAAGACACGAACTTCGCCTACCCTTTCTAAGAACGCGAAACGTCCATCTGGTATGCCTACAAACTCCTGGGTAACCAAGCTCTTGCCCAGGAACACGTTTACTCTATCATGCACCTCACCGGCCGCCCAGACAGCTTTAACGCATTCAAGACGGGCAAATTGGGGCGCTGTGGCATAATGCCTGACCGAGCTCGCGCCCTCGGCTAGCACCCTATTATCGCTGACGTCGGTGGTGGCCGGGGCGAGTTACTCCTAGAGCTGAAAGCAGCTTACTGAATAGCCTGGGAAAGATAGCCTTATCTCGCATGAATATAACGCGGAGATCGGTGCCATCCCAGACATCACCGTGATGACGTGTAATTACGAGGAAGACGGAGGCGAGCAGCCTGTGAAGGGCGCGCTTATATACTTGTTGGCAAATGTGCTGCATAATTTGTCCGACTCGGAAGCAACAAAGCTCCTCAGAAAAATGGCTCTGGTACCATGGCCGCGGCTTACCATACAGGAGTCCACGAAGAATGCAGGGTGCGCAACTACCCATGCCTCGATGATCATTATGTATGCTGGCAAAGAGAGGGCGGCTGCTGAGTGGAGGGATCTAGCGGCTTCCTTGAGCTTAAAGATTACGTTCGAGGTGTATCCTCCGGTAGGGAAGTGTCTCTTTGAGATGATGAAGGTTTCAGAGTGATCCGAAACATTTACTCAGGGGTTATTCAACATTAAGGAAAGGAGAACTGTTTGTGGTTTCTGATTGTCATATGTCTCATACCATCTACATGCAGGCCGTAACCGTATTCAATTCCGTATAGCTCTCACAGGGGCAACGGCTGGAAATACTTATCTTATCATGTGCCTAAAGTAGTCACTAGAATGTAGACCAGCTTGTGTCGTCTGACCAAATGTAGAACCATAACTATGTCTATGATGCAGATCTGGCCTAGGACGAAGCTTTCCAGTCTCTCCAATGTGTTGGAACCATGACGACGGAATGGATTGGGGGACGCAGAGTACTTTTGCCACATAATTAACTCATGGCTAATGAGACAATGATTCCCGTGAGTTAAGTTCGTGTTATTCAATCAGAGCTTATTTCGCGTTGTCGACGATTTCCGTTTTCGTCTAATGTGTAGTAGTTAAACTCTGTTGTTGACGGCATTGCCACGGTTTGTGTTGGGTTCAGGCGTAGAAGGCGAAACCTTCGAACTTATCATTTCCTTACAGCTCGTCTGATTAATTGATTGCGTTACTGTTTGCGGCAGAAAGCTTGCTGTTAAGGCTACTGAACAGGAAGAGGGATAAGCCAAGGCGCGGTCATCTTGCAAGGTTATAAGCTGCAAATATCAGGAGTGTCCTCCAGACAACTAGTATAACCACTTCCTTTCCGTACCTTTGTCTGGTTATAATAGTTCTCGATAATATACAAGATATGGATCCTACCGCGGGGCCAAAGGAATTTGTCCTTTGCTTTGATGGGACTAATAACAAATTCCATGGCGACTCATCCGACAGCAATGTGCTCAAAATATTTAGAGTAAGTCCTGTATGCTCTTTGATTAGACCCGGACTTACCTAGAGAAAGATGCTCGATCGGACTACCACTAACCAGTATCATTATTATCAACCTGGTATTGGCACGTATGTGACTTCGGCCTCACTTTCACATAGCGGCTTCACTAGAAAGATCAAGTCTGCGTATGTGAAAGCGAAAGACGCTGCGGTCGGGTCGACATTGGCTGACCATGTCATGGGTGGTTATAAATTTTTGATGCGATATTACTGCCCTGGGGATCAAATCTACTTCTTTGGCTTCAGTCGCGGAGCATATGTTGCCCGCTTCCTCGCTGAAATGCTGGACAAGATCGGCCTTCTGGAGGCGGGCAATGAAGAGCTGATACGGTTTGTCTGGAAGACATTTGCAAAGTGGCAACAATGCAGCGGCGACACCACGGAAGACAAGGCCCAGAAGGAAAAGCTAGAGGAATACATGAGGGCATTTAAAGAGACATTCTGCCATCCTGTCCCCAACCTTCGCTTCTTGGGCCTGTTCGACACTGTCAATAGTGTACCCCGATTTGAACGGGCCTGGATGAGTCACAACCGATTTCCTTATACTGCCCGCACCTCAGCCAAGGTGATCCGCCATGCAGTGAGTATCGATGAACGTCGGGCCAAATTCCGCCAGGATCTCATCTCAGAGGTCAAGCCGACGGGGAGGGAACACCGATTTCGGTTGCGTGAGCACCTGGAGAAACACCATGTGCATCTCCCTCATCATACTCACCACCAGCGACATAATGGCCGCTTGTCGGATTCTGCTCAGCAACCTAGTCCTGTTGTTGCTTCTTCCGCGTCGTCCGAGAGCGAGAAAACCGACAACGTGCAGGACATCGAAGAGGTATGGTTTCCCGGATGCCACACAGATATCGGCGGAGGATGGCCATTGAGACCAGGCGAATATGCTCTCAGCCATGTGCCATTGGTGTGGATGGTTCACAATGCACAGAAGGCAGGACTGCGATTCGAACCAGAGAAGTTGAGACGCTTCGTCTGCTCAAGCGAGGCAACTGGAGATCATGCCGAACACTCACAAGGAGAAAATACTCCTGGAACTATGAATAACGGTGCAGCCCAGAACGAACAAGAAGGAGACGACGGAAAAGTGAGTGCCGCGTCTGATTTCGAGTGTTTTCTCCACAAGTCCAGCACAGATTCACGAATGCACGACGCTCTCCGATTTGGCAAAGGGGTTCGCTGGACCACTGTTCTTTCCTGGAAAGTCATGGAATATCTGCCCTTCCGTCGGATGGACTTGCAGGAAGATGGCTCTTGGAAACCCATTCGGTGGCCTCTGCCTTGCGGAGAAGTGCGCGACATTCCTGATGATGCCAAGATCCACGTTTCAGCCATTCGTCGTTTAAAATCAGATTCAGAATATCGGCCGGGTAACCTAATCATGGGAGGTGGAGGAAGAGGGAAGAAAAAAGCACCAAAAGAATGCGGAATCGGGGAGTGGGAGATGGCTGAATATCCTGGCTGTCCTATAAAAGAAACATATGTGCGGAAGCCGTTATCAAAGGAGGCACGTCATATGGACCATTAATCTTTCCAATATAACAGGAAGATTGTGAGTATAAAAGTATTGGTAAGCAATATGATGTTCAGTTATAGTACAATGATCCGACCTGGCCTCCTGCTAAGAACTGATAGGTTGGCGGGTTTGAATTGATTGGAGGTGCTGGCCAGATCACACATGAAATAAGGGGAATGAAGACCCTCCACTACACTTGATCCTCTTTAGAAGAATTTATGTAATGTAGCAGAGGGCCCTGTATTTAATGGCAGAGGAGTTCAATAGTAAGTAGTAAGTGGATTAGCACTGTACAAGTACAGCTGGCTATATCAGACAGGAGGTCTTTTTCCCGAATGTCTTTCCATGCGCTGTAGATATAGCCTTGCACTTCTATCACCATACTCCCTACACTTGTTCGTCTCTTGCTGTGGGGAACTTACATTTGTGTTGCTAGTAATTCTCATACGAAGGACCAGGGAAGCCGGAATCAGACGCTGCAATTGAGACAAGAACTCTGAATGACATGGAATATAACGCTATTAGGGGGATTTCTTTTTTCCCATTAGCCTCATGGGGTAGTACGATAGAGGTATTTAAGAATGAGTAAACCTTGCATTTGGAAACACTCAAGCCTTATTCCGTCGGAGAATATGAATGAACCCCGATGTATTCATAACTTTTATCCGAGCCCTTTCCGCCAGACTTCGTATACAGCAGTTAAGGAGCAGACCTGCCGTTTATTCCATGGCTTCCGAAGTCTGTTGTAGTGCCTCTACACTCTGCAGCTCAACAAGAGTAACAAGGGACAGCCACACCCTAGAACTGGCCACGAAACTGCACCCATGCCATGATATACCGCAACTATCAATTCTGCCAATGTCCCGGTACGTTGCACACGAAGTCTCCACGAACCGGCTGTTCCTTTCCTGGGATTTCTCCATCGTAATGGAGCTTCCAGCCTGTCATCCTGTTAGGCCTTTATCCCAAGCAACTTGTAAGAGAGGAAGACGCTTACTCATTGGGAACGGATAGAAGCTGTCTTGATCCTCGCGCATATAAGTATAAAACCCATGTTCCCGCGGGATCTTCTTCAACTCCCCCTGCGCTCCTGGAGCGCGGCGAAGGTTGTCCAGACGGCCCACGACGCGCAGCATGGCCGTCAAAGCAACTTTACTGGCGTCGCCACCCAAGCATGTGTGCGGACCTACTCCATAATGGATATACGACTCCATGGGACGGTTGAGGTCGACTTCATTGGGATTTGGAAATACCTTAGGGTCGCGGTTTGCATCGACCTATTGGTAGTCAGCACCGAACGCTAGGCTTTGACGACTCGTCAATAGTAGATCTGCACAAAGAAGACATACAAAGCTCACGAATACTTTGTCACCCGCCTTGATGTGGACCTTGCCACCCTTGTCGTCGAGGGTTAGGTTGGTTTGGGATTTCCGGTAGGAGCCAAAGATGCCGTTCAGGCGAATTGCTTCCATGCAGTAGCGGAGAAGGACCTCGTCCGAAGTGGGAGAGTCTTCCTTGGCAAAGCGCTTGATGTCCGGCAGATGCTTCCGGCCATTATCGGAGAGGTAATAATCGATGATTTGGGTGAATACCTGGGCCTGGTTCGGCACCATGGCGACGGCAGTCGGCAGAATTTGAGACCATGTCACCTGTTCAGGATCCAGGCCACTCTGCAACAGCCGCTCCACCATGTGCACGCCATACTCAAAGAGTGCATTCTTGTTGGCATGCATATTGCCAAGCAGAGTGGCAATAAGACCAGACGATTTGATGGCTTTGACGTTGATCTCGACGAGCTTACCCAGTTTCTCCGCTGCTTCGCGAGCCTTATGGCGTAGCTCGAACGATTTGACAGGATCCGCATCAAAGAAAATAGCCGTGAAGATCACTGCCATTGCCTCAAACATCTCGTGTTCTGTTACAATCCCATGCGGATGTTCTCTACTCTTGAGAGGGAGGGAAAACACGTTGGAAGCAAAGTGAACATGGGCAAGATTCCCAACACTGTTCATAAGTTCGGGGAGATATTAGCATTAGCAGTGGACATCTTCTCATAAGTAGCAGGGTATAGGTAGGCTCACTCGCGCGAAATATCCACCTGATTTACGTTTCCCACCCTGCATGACTTTTCTGTCAAGAGCTGTTGGGTAATGTCGAGGTAGAACTGCTTGATGGCGTCATGCCACTGGCCACAATAGAGCGCCCGCGACATAATACTGCGCTGGTTTGCATGGGTGGGCGCGTCGCCTGAGAGCATAAAGTCCCAGCCTTGTGGCCCAAATACGTACGCGGTTGCTTCACCCCACACCACCCGGAAATTCGACGCATCCTGAAGGATATGACGAACGTTGGCATAATCAAAGACAGCTGTTCGCTGTGGAATATATGCTGGACGATTCCAGCAGAACTCCTCTTCGCGGCCCAGCGCCTTCATAATGATGCGGTTCTCACTGGGGATTGTCATGGGATAGTGAGCGTAGATCGAGTTGTACTTGAACCACTTGGGAAATGCTCGCAATGCAAGTCGGTAGAACGAGCAACCTTGGTTGATTTCTAGGTTATACTCGGCCTCCTTGAAACCCCAGTTTGTCAGGTTCCGGGCGTTAAATTCCTTCTGGTTCTCTGTTAGCTTGCTACTGAACTCGAATGCGAGTGAAGGCTCTCACTGTGTAGAATCGGTCACCCCGAACCAACGCCACAGCGTCCGACAGAACAGCGCGGGAGACAGTGTATCCTGGAGCAATCCCCACCCCCGGGACCATGGGTTCCTTGGGCTCCTCTGCAACGATCCCAGGGTACAGCTCCACATAATCTGGGTGCTCATACAAGTGCCGCAGCTGATCTGCCACATAGGGGTCTGAGTTGATTTCTTCAAAGCTTTCGTAGGGTTTCAAGTCGAAGAACTTGCGGAACTCATTCAATGACCCAACATTCCACTTGCGTGCCTGCTGGATACCAAGAATCTCAACTGATCTCAAGACCTTTGGAACGTTGTTGGGTCCGAACGAACCGGACACCTCCTCAATGGCGCGAGTCAATATGTCCACCAGGTCTACATCGCTAAAAGTACCATCGCCCTGGCGCTGCAGACCCGCAAATGTACGCTTGGAAGGGTCTTTGTCCATCCTCGCATTAAATTTCCTCATGCCTTCCATAAGATCCTGCAAAGTGGCTTCCTGTCCAGGCTTCCCAACAACTTCTCTGTAAGTCTTCTCCGTCCACGCCTCATCTTGGCGACCAATCGTCGAGTGCCACCGATATGCGAGATTAAACTCGACTGAGCACTGGTTGCCCTGTGCGGTGGGAATTTCATCCTGATCGTCATGTGTGCGGGGATCCAGATTCCAAGTACTGTTGTCGCGGTTGAGGTTGATGATTGTGCGCAGGTAGTCATATAAGGTAATGTTGATATACATGCCACAAGTGATAAGTCGTGCAGTTTGGAAGAGGTCGTTGTCATATTTAGCCCAGGCGGCCCGGGCTTCGACTGGGTCGATTATCTCAGCTTTGGGCTTTGTGAATCGACCATTCTCGTTGATAATGGCTAGCTGCTCAGCGACATAGTTGTGGAATCTGTTCAGCATAATCAAAATGACCCCCGAGGCTGCCGGCAGGATGTGGAGACGTGGCTCAGAGAAACAGTCGGGCTTGATCTTGCCACCCTCGAATGTACGCATCATGTTCTGCTCGTCTTGATTATCCCCGTAAAGAGTGGATAAGTCAAGGTATGATGATGTCTTGTTGATGTTTTGATCTGGATAGCCGGTCTGGAAAACATCTGTCGTCCTATTAAGTTCTGGACCGAAATCAGGGCACTACTCAAGCACGTACCATGAATGATCAACGAGGCCCAGGTGAAGAAGATGCTTGAGACATTATTCGGATGTGGCTTGAAAGTCTCCCGCGCGAAAATACTATCGAAGATTAAGCCTGGGTCAGGCATACTTGCTGGCCTCATTTTCGATGCTTCGGTTGTTCGAGCATATTCCGTATTGGCTGCACCCAGCCGTGGTAAGGTGGGATTGTTGTAAGACCCGTCAGCCGAACGATAAGCGTATTTGTCACCGACATATCTACTTCATCTTAGTACTATTCCGACAGGGTCATCGAACTCAGCTAGGAGGCTCCTACGATAGGGGAGGATGGGGTAGCGAGTCCCAGAGTTGGCCCAGAAACTTATGAGTCGCCTTCTCCCGCGTTTTGGACTTGTCGGGCATTTTGGCCACCATCTAGACATAACATAATCAGCATTTCTTTGGGCATTCCGTCGGATCAGTTGGCTTTACCTGGATGATGCGTTCCATGAGCATTGTCTTATCGTCTACCGGTCGTCCGAGGGCCTCAGTTTTGGCAAGATCCTTTACGGTTTTCGCATCTTCTATGCCCAGGGAACGAAGATCTTCCCAGAGGCTGCTACCCTTGGAGTCATCTTTTATGTAGGTTCCATTACCTGTCTCAGTTGGCAGAGGGCGGGTAGCCTTGTGCACCACCTCGGAAAGCTCCTTAAAACGCCCAATTGCGCCGCCTTGTTCGGCGCCCACGTCGGCCTTTGGTGGCTCTCGCAACTGCTCATTGAAATGTTGCACCTCATGGATACGTTTGGGCGCAGTGTCAACAAATTTAGCCTGCAAATCATTACCAGGCTTACTGCTCGCGCCCTCGGTTTGTGGTTCTGGTCTCATTGTATCCGGTAACTCTTTGCAATCGATATGAGAATTCCGAATGATTGGAGTAACCCGAGAAGTATTCGTGACCGAGGCCTGTCATACATCCTCCTTAAGTACTCTGTGGGAAGTATACAGTTACATCGCTGCCAGGTTTCAATGACGCGTTCGTTTGAGACAAGCTAAACAATCGAGAACCCGCTGTTGGAACTCCCCTCCGCCCTCTCCGCCGCTTCACGTCATCCCCAGATCACAACCCTTTGTAATACTTAAGATTTATCAGTACCCTGGAATTCAAATCAAGACAAAGCGCAATGCGGGCAGCACTTGTCAATGGGTCGGAAAGGCCGTAGACAATTTCATTGGACGGTTGGTGGCAATATTCCGCATTCGGCGGACCATCTTTACAAAAGTATATGACACCTACTTGGGGTTCATGATGACATATTATGTAGACTCGCATAATGGTGCAGATAATATCAAATTTGAACCAACTATTCATTTGAGCAGAAACTCATATGATAATAAAATAATTGTCTTCCAACTATACCATACTCGGAACTCCTCTGCGCCAGTTACTATACCTCTAGCTCCTACAAAAACACCATTAGCTATTGCGGCCGCCTAGGCTTCTGATTCCCTTCTACACTCCTACTATAAACACAAGACACCAGCCAGCCCTACCAGCAGCCAGATTAAGGGATCGACCACCCCCCATCTAGCAACGGCATCTGGTTGGGCCCGAGCCCACAGCTATCTAGTAGAGTATTATACTGCATCTATGCTAGTTACAGAGTCCAGTCTACTAGTATAACTAATTATAGAACCCGTATGCGCCTATTAGGACCAGCTATGCGAATAGGTCCAAGAAAGGGCCCTTATTGCATCTCTCTAACGGGCTGTCGAACAAGGATTTGACGCAACTATTGAGCCCCTCCTCGCAGTGGGAGTCAATATTAACCATATCAATGGACTTGGATCCAGACCTCCATTCATCCTTCTGGTGGAACGAACCCCGTGATGCAAGATGTTACACCTATACTAGTAAAAACAGACGGCATGGCACGTGTAGACCTTGGCTTCCTTGCTGAGTGGGTACACTTTGGCAATTACTAGTCGTCAGCACCGCTCAAAGGTGCCTGCCTATAGCTGGGGTTCTTCGAACAGCATTCTAAGAATGAAAGGACTCGTTCAGCTTGGTGTGGCCCAGGGCACAGGTAATACGACACGGGGCCCCGGTCTATGAAGGGGAGGGATCATGCTGTACAACGCAGGGCGGCCGTACAGTCATTTTTGGAAATCGCCTTGACCAATAAACACTGGAAACCCTTTCCATGCCCCGCCGCCCAAGGCCTGAAGGGCAGATCATTTATTGAGCGGCCCTCTGAGGGGCTCGGTAAGGTTCGCCGTTTACCTTAACGGTTATATGCGACATAAGATTACATTACGCTTATGAAAGGAAATCCCAATGAATTCTATGGTATCCAGCCGTGTGGTTAGTCCATTTCGATGACACGGACGCTTGAAAAACGCAGAAGCTTATTCACATCTCATGGGCCAACATTTATTTACTGATCCGGCCTCGATTTTCCTTTCCACCTCCTTGATGGTAGACCAATACTGCCCGTTTTATGTGTAGCAGTTACCTCACCTCCGTCGCCATATTCAGATATTTTGCTGTTGTTCCGCCGTCTTCGAGGTGGATGAGAGCCACCTCGATGCATTGTATGTTGCTGGTCAGATGTATCGTTAGATGAATCGGGACGATCAGGAGGGGGTCGTCTAAGTGACGTGCGAGCAACCAGTTTTGGTGGTCCAAAAGGTGGCATCTGCATATATGCACCTCCCTGATCTTGGCCTGCGTTTTGATAAGGCGTTTCTGACTTAGCGCCTAGATCATCATGGCTGTCGGATCCTCCGTCACTTAAAAACAGAGAAGGGGGCGACGATCTCGAAGGGATTCGCTACTCGCACCATTAGTATGCGCCTGGGAAGTGCTCAGATCTGTTCTACTCACTGAAGGGGCTGACTGGGTGCTTCTTTGTCGCGGAATCCGCTTCCCGGGTGATGAGACATTCTCGTCCTGCTGCAACTTGGAGACAGACGTCTGGCTCCCAGAGCTACTAGGGGTAGGGGGTGAGCGAGTTGTAATGGGTGAAGGCTTGTTTGATATCGGTGAGGTTGGTGGTGACCGCAAATTAGACATGGACCGGCCTTCAGCGGGCTGCTGAATTTGCAGTCGAGGAATCTCCTTTTCCAAAATCTGCATTATTTTTTGGGCAAAATCCCTGGCCTCAAGATGTTGACCCGGTGAGGTTTGTTGCTGCATCATGAGCGTCTTTTGGGCCCGTTGCGCTTGCTGAAGCTTGTCAAATTCGATACCCAGCATTTTCTGGAAAGATCCACTGCCAACAAATAGTCAGTATAGGACTCAACGTTATCTACCAATTGGGGGAACATTTGAAATTTACAGTTGTGCCACAATTACATCCGATCCATCCCTTTGCCGTATTTGGGAAAGCAACTGAATGTGCACCAGGGTTCCGATAGTTCTCATAGACCTCTCTAGTACCTCCATATCCTGGAAAAGGGAGGGGACAGTTTTCCTGCTCACTCTAGACCATTCAAACTGTGCAATCCATCTATCAACCGTACTGATAGGTTCACCATCTATGAGAGAGCGGAACCTGCTGGTAATATGCTTCAGCCTTCGAATGGTTCGTATTGATTCCTCATTAATACTCTCCATGAGCTGTTGATGCCGGTTGAACATGGACGCTAGCTCTTGAATTTTCCTTGCAACTTTCATAGTGTCCCTGAAGAAGTCATACGTTCGGGCCACCGATGTTGTTCTTTTGATCACACTGGTTAGATCGATTTTCGCATTGCGGATTTGTCTATGTAGCCTTGCTAACTTCTTCGCAAGCTTGAGAAGGTCTTTAGCAATAGGGTAGGCAAGGCCAGCCACTGCGAGAACGTCCGCCATGTTTGCCAGCTCGTACTTGCGCGGTCTCTAAACCGATCAGGGAGACACGCTCGCTGGGTATCATAAAACGAGAGAAAAGGTTCAATTTCACCCACGCGTGTCAGTCCACCAGGATATAAGGTAGAGAAATGGTAGAGTCAAAGAGAAAGCTACTGGTTTCGATTCTTGTACTTTAAACATTTGGGCTGAACCGCCGCTGCTAAACTCCAACCCTCTGTAGGGCACTGCCTCATTCCACATTGTTCGCCCATCCCAGTTTCCCCCGACTATCTAGTGAGGCTGATTGACAGCAATTTTCAGGGGTCAACCTGTGAACCAAAGCAAAATTCCTACCAATCCCGACTGTCTATGGGTAAAAAAGCAAACAATACCCCGCTTTATCTCTATTGCCGCGTCCGACTAAAAGGCTTAGTACTTGCATCAACAGCCAATCTGTGCATGCCACGACAGATATTTTGGAGGGATGAGCAGGAGCACTCCGGGGGCTAGTGTGCTGGAGGCAAGGCTGTAGTTTCTTGGCAACTGTTTGGTTCACGAAATGCGGCTCAGCACAGCATGGGAGACACATCTAGGCAAGCTTGCGCCAGTCCCTAGTAAAGACTGTGACCTTCGCGAGGTGGGAACACAAGAATCCATGCTGGATCTGGACGTAACTTGGCCATGTGACGGGCTACTACGAGGCAGACATGCGTGAGTCTCGGACGCCCTGTATCGACAGGGAGTTCGCCTACGGAAGGGGAGCAATCCCCACTGCCGTCGGTCCATCAGTAGGAAGTGAAGGTTCATGTCCTTGTCTAGTCTACTGAGAGTCTGTATCAAGTGATTAATGGGCTAGTTAGGTCAGTGTTGATCATAATAAACTCGCTGGTTGAGGCTAGACCTATTCCCGTAGAATAATCGGGAAATAACCAGGATAACAGGAGTGCCCCCCTAGAAAACCTTGATATGTGATTACATGCTATGACTATAGACAGTACACTGTCAAGTAGTCAACCTTCCTCTACATTATTACTGTCTGCAATCTATACGCACAGTCCAAATCCAACCAGTTGCTGGATGAACTAATTTATAGTGTAATCTGAAATATGTAGCTCTATTAGACAACACACTAAGGCAACTAATCAGATTTAAAGGCGGGCCGATCCCTTTATCTGTCATCACTTTTGCCTAACTTTTGCCGTTTTCATCCAACAACGATCATTTTGCAGGGGTTGATAAAGAACCTGATCTAGTACTACTGTGAACTTTAACGCAGGAAAGATGAGGGACAGTTTAGGGAAAAGTTTTAGTTCTGGGAGTAGGGGGATTTAAAATAGCATCCTATGATGTTAAGGCAGTCTGTCAAACCGCCATGATGATTGAGGCAAATAATTATGGAGGGAATATATGTATATATATCCAAGAAGGATGGAGTATCCTCACTGGTTCTGAAGTTGTGAGACTTAGGGTAGTTCCTCTGTCCTCTTGAGATGTACAGTGCTGTGAGCTTTGACATCCTGGGATGTATTTAGTACTATCAGTTCTCTAACTTAATGGCATGTGTCTATGATCCATCATGTATGGGAGTGAGCTTGTGATCACCTTGTGCCTAGGGAGGCCTAGAAATTCATTGATGCTTTAGCAAATATTCTGTTGTCTCTTTACTTTCCGCCGTGTGAAGTCTAAAGATGCTGATTCCTAGCGTTGTTGGCCCATATCAGTGCCTCCTTGCAAGGATAAATATCTACTCAACAGGATAAACTATCCTGAACGGAGCCATACCCAGATTAGACATATACTTAACGGTGACTCCTGCCTCTCATGTTTTACAGGGAGGTCAATATAAGATATACTTAAATAGGAATTACTTGAGATACATGCGCTTACTCCTACATTCTGTTCCAAGATCAGTCGTTACAGCCACACCTTGCTCTATTCATAACATTTAGTTTATTGCTCTATTTGCTTCATCTAAACATTTCCTCAGCACACCCCATCTAGCAATGGCATCTGGCTGGGTATGTGCCCCCAGCTATATCCATAACATGGTAGTATCTCATGCCAACATCAGATGAATATGGCTAGACTGATGTGGGTATGACTCATCAACTATTGACTCCAGCTACCGCTGTGTTGCTACAGAGTGACGCAAAGTGACGAAATTGAATGGGAGTAATTAAGCACCAATTGATTTGATCTACTTCGAAATACATCTTGAAAGAGACAAACAAGCAAGTCCTGACATTTCAAGCAAAATCTTTATTGAGTTCTGTACCTCTATAAATGCATGAACCATAATTCGTGGTAAGAAACAATCCGCTCCAAACCAGCAAGCTAATTCGGACTCTCGGTAATAGCTACATGGACAAGATTGCCCAGTGAGGTGAGAGTAGTTTCGTCCGATAACAGGGTAAGGAAAGGAACATCAACCTTGAAAGCCTGGTAGAACCAGGTCCGGAATTCTGCTGCCAGCATACTATCCATTCCGAACTTAGACAAGGCCTTGGAAGGGTCAATCTTGTCAGCCTGTTGGAGAACGAGATTGGAAAAGCGCTTCACGATAAGGTGGACGATAGCCTCAGAAACAGACTGTCCTTCATGGCCATTCTCCAGGGCAGCGGCCAGCTCAGCCGGCATGCCGGATCCATTCTTCAGATCCTTGTCGCTGTCACTGTCGAGAACAGCAGCAAGAACACTGGCGCGGGGATCGTTTAGAGTCGGGTTGGTACCGCTGAAGCCAGCCTTCTGAAGAAGCTTAAGACCCAAAGGCTCCAGACCAGTCAGCACATGGCAGGATGCCATAGTATCATACGGTGTGCTGTTCTTGTTGCAGAGGGCGATGTCAATGATTTGCAGCAACTCATCCTCATTAATGGCCTGGATACCCTTTCGTAGGAGAAGGGCTTCGATCTCTGGATTCTCATGCAAATATCCTACCTCCGAAATCATGCCCAGGCCAATCGAGATGCCCGGTAGACCCTTGCTTCGCAGGAAACGAGCAAAGACATCCAGGAAGTAGTTTGCGGCGCAGTAGTTGCCCTCTGTGGCTGTTCCAACACTGCCGGACACGGAGCTGGTCATCAAGAAGAAGTCAAGGTCATCTGTTCTACCCTGTAGAGCATTATAGAGGTTCCACGAGCCGATGAGCTTGGGGTCGATTCCGGTGTGCCAGTACTCCACAGGCATCGTAGTCCATAGCGCTTCCTGTGAGGAGTTAGTATTCTTGAAGACAGAAAGGCAAACGGAATGACAAACGTTGAGTCCCATTGCGGCTTGAATTACACCCCCGACAGGTCCCTTGATAGCAGCGACAGCTGCCTGAACGTCAGCCAAGATGCTGACATCTCCACGAACAACTGAAACGTATGCCCCTTCTGCCTCCAAATCTTCTACGAGTTGTCGGGCGGCCTTTCGGTCGGTTCCAGTTCGACCGACGAAGACGAATTTTCTGGCGCCACGCTTAACCATCCATTTTGAGATACTGCGACCTAGCCCACCAAGACAACCGATCATAAGATAGGTCTTGTTTGCACTGAATGTCGCATCATGTTTTGTGGGTAGAGTCTATACTGTCAGTCCTTATGCTGAAAGGGGTTGAGTGGCATCGCGTCACTTACCGGGATCAGCGTGCTCGCGTTCTCCAGAGAAATAGCAATTTTGCCAATGCGGTTGCCCAGTCCAAAGAAACGGTACGCCTGCGTGATCTCGGAGACATCAAAGACCTTCAACGGCTCGATGGCTTTGATCTTCTTCTGCCGATAGAGGGACAGAGTCTCGGCGAGCAGGCTATCGTATATTGTTAGCAAGAAGATTATGAATATTGCTTGAGAAGACCAACCTTGCAGCGATACGGTTCAGCTTTGGCTGATTCTCGTCGGAAAGCTCACTGAGATCGAAGGCAGAGAAGGTGACATTGCGGCGGAACATCTCCATGTCCAACTTTCCTGCATCGACGATATCCTGCTTCCCAACCTCAATGAACCGACCCCACGGAGCACAGACCCTCCAACTGTCATGAAGAAGATCACCAGTGAGAGAGTTGAGTACGATGTCCACACCCCTGCCTCCAGTAGCTGCGAGAATGGCCTGTTGGAATGAGGAGTCGCGAGAATGGAAGATGTGTTCCCACTTCAGATTGAATGTCTTTACGAGATAGTCTTTCTTCTCCTCAGTGCTGACAGTCGCGTAAATTTCCGCATTAGCCAGCTGGGCAATCTGAATGGCAGCATTGCCCAGGCCACCCGCTGCCGAGTGGATCAGCACAGATTCTCCCTCCTTGATATGGGCGCGATGATGCAGAGCATAGATAGCAGTGGAGAAGACCAAGGGAAGTGTGGTCATGACGTGAAGTTCTTCGTCATCTTGCAATTTTTGACACGCCCATTCTGCGAATCGCTCATGCGTCAAAAAGTGACCTGGTCCCATTGCGACGACGCGGTCACCAACCGCCAGTCGCTCAATGCCGCTGTCAGCCACCCGGGTCACGATACCACTGCACTCTAATTTACACACGGCTTCTTTCGTGTTGACCTTTCCAGCAAGGGCATAGAAGTCCTGGACGTGATCAGTTACTGATAATCAGGGATCGGGCGAAGAAGAAGAAGCTATCGAAAATCTGGTACGTACCTTGGCGTTCAATCCGACAGACTTCACTTCGATTTCGACAGTACCTGGCTTCAGAGGCGAAAAGTCTGGCGCCTCACGGCTAAATGCAAGTGTGTCAAACTGACCAACGGTTCCAATGGTCAAGCGAGCTGGCATAGCCTCGCCCAAGGGGATAAGCGCCGGCACTTGGCCCTGCTTGTCGCGAAAAGCCCGGTTCATCTCCTCCTCTGGCAGCATTCGGCTGATGTGGAGAAGACCGTTTCTCTGGACGTACTCGAAGTCTGGGCTGCTTGATTCAACAGATCCACGCAGAACGGTGGATATGTTTTGCAATGTCTGCAGTGATGGCTCCACAACATCAAGGTCGAGCATTGTAATCTGCAACGAGGGCTGTTCCAACATGAGCGCTCTGGAGAGTCCCGACATCAGTGCAAAGTCTGGGCGTGTTCCTTCCATATTGTCGCCACCAGTAAGCCACAGAAGACTGAGGGCGTTGTCCGTGACGAGCTTGACATATTGCATCTCTTCTCCAGTCAGGGTTGAGAGAACCGGCCGAGTTAATTCAATGGTAGAGATAACAAGAGTCTTTGGCGTAATAATGCTGGCGGTCAGGTCTTGGAGGAGAACGCGCTTTACCACCAAGCCGACCTCGCGCGAGAGATACTCAGCTAGCGCATCGTTGAATGGCTCTTGCGCTGTCTCTTCAATGATCAGAATGCCGTGTGAGCCAAGTTCCCCTTTTTGATCAGAGAGCAACCTAGACATCTCCAGCTTCTCTCCAGTAGCTGTGGTCGTACTGACAGTCACAAACCCATCCAAGGGCTCGGACACGTTGGAAGCCAGGTTCAGGATAACGCCACTGGACGCCACAAGTTCCACCAGATGGGAATATTGCGTGTCAGTAAGAGTGCCTCCCGCAATCACAAGGTCGTATGTCTCTTGTCCACTTGACTTGACCTGCTTGCCTTCACCGAGGGGCTGCTTGCCGTCCACGATCTCCAAAGAAAGCTCGCCTTCTTCGGAAAAATGGCCCCTGGCGTACGACCGGAATCTTTTGAATGCGTTATCCACTCGAAGAACATCCAAGAATTTTGCTGCAAGGTCGTCCGAGTTGGTGGCATCCAGAATCTGCAGTCTGGGATTCTTGTGGGAGATAATGTCGACCATGGCGGCAAATTGGTCAACGCCAGTCTAGGAGAACAATAAGTGAATATTTAGATCTTTGAAGCGTTTCGGGGCTAATCTACTTACCTGTTTGTAAGAAGAGAGATACTGGGCTAGCCCATCGCTGGACAGAGTGGTTACATCGGGCTTCCATAGGAGTCGAAGCATTGGCTCCCGCTCCAGTTCATCGGTCACCTGCGCGGCTCCTTGGTAGCCAGTCACCCGAACATTCTTCAATACAACGCAAGGTCGGTCGTTGTTATCATAGAGACAAGTGTTGATCATGTATGCAGCAAAGCCAATTCTATCCGTCTCCGCATCGATGTAGACAGAATCCTTTGGTGGAGTCGAAGGAGCTTGGAAGTAAGCCTCTTCAATGGATACCGGGACATTAGCTCGAAGGTTTCTGATAATGCCCCCCGTGCTGGCGATGATGCCGGCTTGCAGCATTACATCAATGGTGATGGGGTGAACCAAATATGTCGATTGAGTCTCCTTCCCCTCTCCACCACCCTGCAAAAGCTGGGTCTTTGCGCGGCAATGTTTGCCAACCCTGGCCCTCGGAGTTTGAATCTCTTCGAGAGCCGCAAATTGGGGACCGTAGCTTAGTCCAACCTTGGTGAACTGTCCGTACCAGTTCCGAATGGCAAGAGCCTCAAGATCAATGTTTTCCGGGAGAAGACTGGGCTTGGCCAACTCCTGCGTGTCGGCAACGCTGAGTTTACCGGTTGCGTGAGTGGTAGTGATGCCATCCTTGTAGCTGGTGATCTCGAACTCCCACCATGTCTTGGAGTTTGACGAAGCAGAGATAGCCATCGGATGGATCTGAGTGAAGATCTCGACGCCTGGGGCATTTGAGTCTGCAGAGAGTGGCAGGGCCTTGAGAATTTGGAACTGTCGTAGAGCGATCGATCCAGGATCCGATGACTTCCTTCCCGTGACTTGGCAGATAGCCTCAATACCCATTGCAATGTAGCCCGCTCCTGGAAAGACAACAGTGTCCTCCAGTTTGTGGTCAAGAAGCCAAGGGTTGTCTTCAGCTTTGAGGACATTCCTCCACGTTGTGAGGAGTCCATTGCCTCCCGGTTTCTGCGAGCCGAGAAGGTCATGGTGCAGGTACTTACGCTCACGGTACTCAGTACTCGCACGGCCTTCACTCCATAGAAGAGTGTCATATGTCCAGGCGTACGGCGGTAGGTCTTTAATGACCTTGCCCTGTTTGTGCACGGGATACTTGGAAGTATTCCGCGCTGAAGAAGTTGTAGAGGTCTCCACATAATTGACTTGAGCAAAGTCAATTGCATGGCCATGCAAGTAAAGGTTACCAACTGTATTCAACAAACAAGTGACGGCATTCTTGTTTCTGGTGAGAGCGGCCGAGTAGTTATAGTTTCCAGGTTTAATGTTCAACTTGGTCATGGTCTGCTTGATGGGTAGCTCCAGAGCTGAATGGGGGCCGAGTTCAATCAGGTGGTATTTGGTTCCCTTGATGAGACCCTCAACCGCATCACTGAACCGGACAGGCGACTCGAGGTTAGCTCTCCAATATGAAGGCTGGACCTTTCCAGTCACCTCCTGGCCAGTCACAGAGGAGATCCATCGGACTTTGTTCTCCAGCCGAAAGGGCGGGGGAGGCGGCAGATTGTCGACAAGCATATCTTCGTACTGTTGACCGAGTAGGACCATGTGATGAGAGTGGTAGGCACGATCATTGGTGTTGAGCTTGCGGGCGAAAATGCCCTTCCCTTGTAAATGAGCTACAATCTTGTCGATTCCATCGGCATCTCCACTGATAGTGACGTTCTCTGGAGAATTGATGCAGGCGACTTTGACCGCATCCGACAAATCCAAGCTGTCAATCTCAATCTGCGCCTGATCCTTCCCAATACCCGCAGCCACCATGCCTCCCTTGGTTGGAAGTTGAGAATGTCCAACCACATAACCACGGTAGTAGGCTATGATAATTGCGTCTGTTGCACTGAGAAGACCAGCAGCATATGCAGCGGCAATCTCACCTGACGAGTGTCCAATAACAGCCTCTGGCTCAACACCCCACTTACGCAAGAGTTGAATAAACGCGATCTGAATTGCTGTACAGACAGGTTGAGACCGAGTGACATGGTTGATCTGAGATGTCTCCTTCGGGTCCAAGAGAGCTTGTCTTAGGGTCCAGTTTGGAGCGTGAGGAAGCCTTTGCAGAGCATTGTCCAGTTCAACCAAGCTCTTACGGAACGAAGGGACTTCTTCAATGAGCTCTTTGCCCATCTGAGCCCATTGGGCGCCTTGGCCCGTAAAGACAAAAGCGAAAGGAAGCTTGGTGTAGCTTGCTCCCTCAGTTGGGAGGACAAAGCTCTCCGAGCGCAGGTTCTCCCGGAGAGTACTTTGTCCAGCAAGCGTGAAGGCTCTGCACGAAAGATTGGACCGTCGGACACCGAGGGTGTAAGCCAAATCAACAACGTTGACACTGTCAAGATCTAGCGAGGACAGATTGCTCAATTGACTTTCAAGGGATGCGACCGAATTAGCTGAAACTGGAAGAATGAAGGTTGACTTCATTTTCGACAGAGCTTCGGAGGAGGGGCCCTTGCGTAGTGGAATATAATTGTCAACGGCTTCCAAGATGGCATGACTGTTTGCACCACCGTATCCAAAAGAGTTAACACCGGCCCGACGAGTTGGTTTCTCAAGGGACAGGTTCTCAGCTGGCCATTCGGTCGATTCTGTGACGATCTTGACCCCCCATTCCTGAGCCTTGATCTTGGGATTGATCTTCTTGACGCCGATAGTGGGTGGGATAACGCCCTTCTCGAGCGCCATTGCGACTTTGAAAATGCTAGAAAATCCCGACGCCGCCTCGGAATGGCCGAGGTTTGTCTTGACAGAGCCAACGTGCAGAGGAGCTTGAGCTGGCCGCTTCTTGAACACTCGAGACACGGCTTCCAATTCGATAGGGTCTCCCACGGCGGTTCCGGTTCCGTGGCACTCGACGTAACTTGTTTCGTTGTATTTGTATTCCAGACCGGCTTTCGCGTAGGCCTTGCGAATAACAGCCTCTTGCCCGTCAGAGCTGGGGAGGGTGATTCCGTTGGTCTTTCCGTTGGCATTGACCGCTGATCCACGGATGATGCCTCGAATAGGGTCATTGTCTTCAAGCGCCTTGCTTAGCTTCTTGAGGTAAACGGCACCAATTCCATCGGCACGCCCATATCCATCTGCTGAAGCGTCGAATGTGTGACATGTTGACGTGCCGGAAAGGACACCTGCCTTCATCGTGCCAAGGTGCTGCTCCGGCGCTTGGACCAAATTTGCACCAGCTGCGATAGCCGCGTCGCATTCACCTGCGTCAATAGCGGCACAGGCCATATGAACAGCATACAGAGAGGAAGAGCAAGCTGTATCAAGGACCACACTACAGTGACTAGTTAGAGTCTTGTATCCTTAGGGTCAGGCTTAATAGCATGCATACCTGGGTCCCGTGAGGTTGAAGACATGACTGATTCGGTTGGCCAGAATGGTCGTTCCCATACCAGTAGCATTATAGCGATGGAAGTAGTCGGCCTCCTTCGCTTGCATAGTAATATAATCAATAGTGAAATTGCCAACGTAGCATCCAATGTTAGCTGCGGAGATGTCCTCCAGTGTAGCGCCGGCGCTCTCAAAGCATTCATAGCAGACCTCTAGCAGCTTACGCTGCTGAGGATCCATGAATGTTGCTTCCAGATTGTTGATGCCAAAGAAACCATTGTCGAACTGGCGAATGTCCTCTTGAATGAAGTATCCACCTTTTGTGTTCATGCTTCCAGGTCGGTTGCTGTTGGGGTGGTAGAAGCCATCAATGTTCCACCTTAACGGCGGAACGTCACATTGACCGGAGCGCCCTTCGACCAGGAACTTCCAGAGATCTTGGGGCGATGCAATGCCACCTGGAAGTCGGCAACCTGTAAAAGGGATTAGTTTCTGCTGGTGAAATCCGGCAGATAGGCAAAAAGAGCGCGGAGAAGAAGAGAGGAAAGAGAGAGAACGAAGGTGCTATTTCCTGGAGCGGAGGTCACGCGGGTACACTTGATATCTCCCACGGTAGCAAAGGTAGCAACAATTAACACGGACAGACATACCCATGCCAATGATGGCAATCGGTTCGCACTTTGAGGCATCATCGACTTGGACCAGGGCAGGAGGGGTCGATGCTCCACTAGTGCTAGAAGAACTGTCACCTTGAATATAGGGCGACATGATTGATCGTATGGTATGATATGTTCCGCAGATACCTTTGCTTTGGATCTCACTTGATGGCTCTCAGTTCAGTCTGAGTTTCCTCTTCCTATGGTCTCTATATATATCTATATGGACGGCTGCCAGTGCTTATCTTTGCAGCGATCCCACGCGCGAGACATACACTTGGCCTCCTAGTCCGATTCTTAGATTCATACCAAGCTGTGATTTGCAAAATACCAACATGAAGTCGGCCTGCTTCCCCGAGTCTAGTCCCGTCAGGCGAGGCTTACATCGGACTGTCTTACTAGCACTCAACTGTCGGATGTCCGTCCGATATGGACCATCCATGTCCGATCTGTCTCCAGAAAATTCCAACGCGCGCTGCTACCCATCGCTTCCCAAGTCTCAAAGGTTGATCTATTCTGTCTGATATCTGAACAGTGGGTTTCATAAACAGATGGTCATAGGAAGACCGACCTCTTGTCATATTCTTGCCTACCTTCTACAACAGCAAAATGCAGCCCTCAAAGTTTGCACTTATTACAGGGTAATCTAAATGACCATATCCACAATTGAATTCTTTCCTGACCTTTGTAGCTGCGGGCGCGGTGGAATTGGCCATGCCCTTGCTTCTAGGTTGAGGGAGGAAGGCAAGTAGTCCATTCAGTTATTTTCCTAGGCTCTCATCTATCATCCTTCTTACTGTTCTTTCATTAGGTATTGAAGTTATCGCGACTCTTCTCCCCCATGAGGATGACGAACATCTTATTTCGAAGGGCGTGCACGTCACCCGCACTGATGTCACCAAGGATGAGAGTGTAGAGGAGCTCATGAAAACGGTCCAGCAGCTCTCGGGGGGAAAGTTGGACATACTTATCAACAATGCGTGAGTGCTATTCTAGTCTTCCAAGTCTAAATGGCAGTCTAATCATTTTCTACAGGGGAATCTGTGAGTTTCTAGATTGTAAAGCAAAATTGATATTGATTCGACCTTCCTATTGACCATTTTATAGGCTATACCATGCCTGCGACAGACACCGAGGTGGCCGAAGTCGAGAAAATGTTCAAAGTAAATGTCTTCGGACCCATGCGAATGGTGCACTACATGCATCGTTTTGTGATCGAGGCAAAAGGCGTCATTGTCAACATTGGTTCCATCGGAGGGGTGTGCCCTTATGTATATGGGGCATCTTACAATGCCAGCAAGGCTGCTCTGCATCACTATGGCAATACACTGCGTGTGGAGATGCGTCCATTTGGGTATGACACCACTTTCGCCTCATCACCGCGTGATACTGACCCATGCAGCGTTCGTGTCGTGAACATTATCAGTGGGGAGGTACATACCAACATCCTCAAAAATGACCATGGCAGAAGCCTACCAGACAGTGAGTCTGAACAGATGTAATTCTATCCAAAGGAGCGGTCATCTCAATGACGTGGTGTTATAGATTCAGTTTATTATCCGATGAACGACGCTTTCCAGGCGCATCTCTACCGAAAGCCAGGTGAGCCCCACGCATTCTGCCATGGTAGCAATAGACTTATTGGTAATTCAGATGGCATTATCCCCAATGAGTATGCAGCTGGTGTGGTAAAGGAGATATTGAAAAAGTCACCAGCACCCTGGTTTTGGTTTGGTGCATCATCAGGCATGATCCGGTGCATTGATGCCTTTCTGCCGCGAACATTTTGGGTGTGTCCCTATTTTTCCCTCTAAGCTAATTTCAAACGTCCGGGCTAATGGTGACTTGTGACTTAGGATTGGTTCTTTGGCCGCTTGTTCAATCTCGGAAAGTTGGCTGATTTGCAGTCCGGTGGAGTGAAGCTAACTTGATATGAGACACCCCTTAGTCCAAATGTTTCTGGAAAGAGTAATTCTGGGAATGAAATGAAAGGAAGCTATCTAAACGCTAAATGTGATCCCGCTACGTAAAAGTAAAAAAAAAGAATATTCATCAATTAGTCCGCCATTGAAGGGACAATTGAGTCCGGTTTACGACATCTAGACGGATATCCGGTGCTCCGAAGCGGAGGACCGTGAAGCACGATTGAAAAGCGCTGCAAGTGCTTACTATGCAGCCAATTTGACTGCGGCGTCAGACTATATCAATCGAAGAATTCTATAACCTTGAACTATTGGATCTGCCGTGGAGTGCAAGAACAGACAAGCCAAAATGTCCATTGATGGGTTTGCGTTGGTGACTGGTGCGGGTGTGTACAGAATGAGGAACTCCCAGATCAGAGCAGGATTAACTCAGGCTCTAGGAAGCGGAATAGGACGTGACTGTGCCTTGGCATTCGCTAGTGAAGGAGCCAGAGGCGTCGCCTTTGCGGACATCAATCTCACAGCGGCACTGGAAGCTGCCGAAGAGAGCAAGGCGCAGGCTACCAACTCGGCTTACCGGGCTATTGCTGTGCAGGTGGACGTATCAAGTGAAGAAAGCGTCCAGCACATGGTGGATACCACACTGAAAGAGTTTAACCGCATTGACTATGGCGTCAATAGCGCAGGAGTGAGTTGGTCTCCACTCCGGAGGATTCGATCTAATGCATGTCATACTGCAGCTCGGAATCAAACAGGCCCGACCAGTGTCCGAAACATGCATGGCGGAGTTCGACAATCTGATGTCCGTCAATGTTAAAGGTACCATGCTGTGCGTCCGTGCTCTTAGCCGAGCGATGAAGAACCAAGAGGAACGCCTCGTGGCTGGTCGGACCGGGCCGTGCAGCGTCGGTCGGGGGAGCATTGTCAACCTCGCCTCGGCAAACTCGGTTGTTGCCTTCCCCGAAATCGTCCAGTACACTGCAGCGAAGCATGCGGTGCTTGGGATTACGAAGACGGCTGGTGCGAATTCCCCGGACCCGAAGACTGCAATGCAGGCTAACCCCGCGCAAGCTCTAGACAATGCCCCTCACGGTATCCGGGTTAATGCAGTTTGTCCGTCGTGGGTGGAAACCCCGATGATCGATAAGGCTTTTGCGGGAAATCCCGAAATACGTCTAGCTTTGTCCGCCAGTATTCCTGCCGGACGCCTCGCTCGCCCCGAGGAGGTGTCCAATGTGGTCTTATTTCTGAGTGGTCCGAAATCTAGCTATGTGACGGGGGTCGGGTGGCTTGTCGATGGCGGAACCACCTTGCAGATGAAACACGGATGATAGACAGGACAGGCGTTCCTGAGATCTTGCTGATTTCCATTTCTCACTACAATGTTCTTTTCTTGGTTTCTGCTTATCCAACGGACCCTTGTTTCTCGTCTTGGCCCCGGGTCGGATATCCGCTCCGGGGTGGACCAACCCCGACTATTAATGATGACAAGATGAAGATCCGACCATCCGTTACGAGAGGGATCAATCGAGTAGAAGACTGGTAGGACTCGCAGGCCGAGCAAAAAAGCAGTCGTAGTCTCTCGTACAGTTCAGTACATTCCAACAAATTTGGCCAGGACCGATAGCCTCAACCTGCATGTTATCATCATGGAAGCCAACAGCCCAAAGGTTCTTTCTCTTCTCCCAATTTGGCTTCCGGCAATTGCGATAGCCGGTATAATCTATACCTACTTTCGATCATGGTATCGTCTTCGCGCTTTCAAGGGACCATGGCTAGCTGGCTTGACAGAGGCTTGGCTCTTTCACACCACGACGACCGGGGAACTGCATCTGCGACTATACGAGGTCAATAAGAAATATGGTCCGTACTATCCAACATACTGAGCCGTGTTCTTATTCGACATCGTCCAGCGCTGATAATATTGAAGGTGACCTGACTCGAATTGGGCCCAACTGGCTCATGACAAGTGACCCAGAGATAATTCGCTACATGAGTGCAGCAAAATACAAGCACCAGAAATCCTCTTGGTATGCATCTTTGAAGGTCGATCCTTATGTGCATAGTGTCTTCTCAGAAACTAGCCTGGAGAAGCATGACAAGCTGCGAGTTAAGATGCAATCCGGGGTATGCACTGCACTCCACTCCACTTTGTTGAATATCTCAAGTATTTGCTAACAAGTCGGGAAAAACTCATACAGTATTCACTAAAAGAAAACCGAGATCTCGGTATTAAAATTGATGCCGAAATCGCTTCTCTCGTTAGCCTGATTGAGAAAAAGTACATCTCCACGGCTGATGAGGTTCGTCCGATTGACTTGGCGCAGGCAGCTCAGTATTGGTCACTGGACGTTATTACCAGTATTGCTCTTGGTGAACCATTTGGGTATCTTACAGAAGACAAAGACATGTATGACTTTGTGAAAATTATCCAAGGCGAATTACCGCTCGCGACAGTCTGCTCGTCGACACCCACGTTGGGAAATCTTGTTTTTGGATCGGGACTCGTCAACCTTATAGGGCCAAGTCCCAAAGATGAAGCTGGGCGAGGTAAACTCATGGGGTAAGATGCGGCTTCTTACATTCCCCTCTTGGGATTCAAACTGATCGACGGTATAGAATAGCGAAGAAGGTTGTCGGCGATCGGTACGGTCCCAAAAAGGTCGTACGAGACGACATGCTAGGAACTTTCGTCCGAAACGGGCTCGACCAACGTCAAGCTGAATCTGAGATTCTCACTACCATGTATGTTCAAATATTCGCTCTTCCCCATCATACGCAATGTGACATGTCACTCATTCCGGAAGTCTGGCTGGATCCGATACGACGGCTACCGCAGTTCGCGCAACCATGTTACATATCATGACGAACCCTCGAGTCTATAACAATCTTGTACAAGAGATCCAGAAAGCGGAGAGAAATGGGTCTATCTCATACCCCATAACATCCGCCGAGTCTCGCCAAATGCCATACGTGCAAGCGGTAATCAAAGAAGGCTTGCGAATCCATCCGCCCATTACTGGCCTATTGACCAAAGTAGTCAATCCAGGCGGCGAGACAATCAAAGGCCGCTTTGTTCCGGGGGGGACTGGCATTGGACATTGCGGATGGGGAATCCAACGTCATGAGGTTTTCGGGACTGACGTTGATGTTTTCCGGCCTGAGCGATGGATCGAAGCATCTGATTCGCGGAGAAATGAGATGGAGAGAACCATGGAGCTGGTTTTCGGCACCGGTCGATGGGGCTGTCTTGGAAAAGCAATCGTGATGGTTGAGTTAGACAAGATCTTTGTCGAGGTTAGTTTTGCTTTGCATCCTTCCTGAGAAGTCAACCCCCTGACTAACGAACCTGAAGCTTCTTCGAAGATTCGATTTTGAGCTCATGTACCCTGGATCCCCGTGGAAAACTAGCAATTTCACTCTTTTTATGCAGAAGGATATGTGGGTACGCGTCACAAAGCGTGCCACTTAGGCGTCGTTACGTCGCAAGGGATGAGAATCAAGCCTGCCAGTACTGAACGCATTTAGTAAACCTTGACTCCATTATGGGATCTCCTATTATTGTCTTAAGCAAGAATACAAGCTACTCTAGTGTCCCATTTGGGTTTTGGGCCCTTGGTCGTTGGTGATTCCCGAAACTTGCGATTAGTTTGCTACGAGCCAGAACTTCGCTGAAACGTTATATTCCTCTATCACAGCTCCTAGATCAATATGAGTATTATGTGTCTTGTACTATTGTTTATACAACGGGTATGTCTTAAAGCGCCTTGTAACCGGTTGCCGCAGATTTCAGCTTCGCTTAAAATGTTAAAAGCTTGTTGAAGGCAGTCGTGCTCGCCTTACCGATACCCATAGCTCACTACTTAGTAGCGAGCTCAACATTCCTGGCTATTTATAGATAAATACCCAATGCTGCTGGTGGAGTTGTGATGCAAAAGAAGTAGAAAGCAGAGCACTTGAAAAAAAAACCCAGTTCAATATCATAGAGAGAAATTGCATGAAGATTCGGGATGTCAAAAATGCGAATATTCCCTAGAAGAATAGGTCTTTTCTACTACTAAGAGTATACAAGACATACACTTCTGATAAGGTGGTCCCATCTCCGTCTGAGTAGATATCGACTTCTTTCTATTCCTTTCTCCTCTCTTCTCTCGTCATGCTCATACTCCTTCTGCCTCGGCCATTGACCCCTCTGAGCACATACAGGTCCTGTCCAAAATCCGTCTAGTGATCGTCTTCAAAATCAGGGGAAAGCTCATTCAGCTCAATCTTGAATTCCTTGCCGTTAATGGGATCCATAGGTTGGCAATCCAACAGCACAAAAAGCATACGCCCAGGCTTATCGGGCGACAGGTTGCGCCATCGGTGAGCCGTGGCGCGTTGAACAAGGACATCGCCTCGCCGCATAGTACGCTTCTCACCACTGTCCAACTCAACCTCGAATTCTCCTTCGATAACTGTGCCATAGTCCAACGACATGGCACGGTGCATGGGCGACTCCACGCCAGGTGCGAAGTCGATCATGCGCACAAGCGTACCACCAGGGACGTGGAGACCCGGCTGAGAAAGGATCACTCAGCAAAATGTTTTACTAGTCCTCAAGTGTCTAAAGGAAACTCACTGCATTGTTCTTTGCCCAGGTGATATCGACTTCGCCATTGAGATTGACTGCTGCTCCATGGGTTGTGTAAAGGATGTTTTGGCAGCCACGGCCGTTCGCCATCAGGGCCTGATGGTCGCCATTATCAGCAGGAAGAAAAACTCCTTCACCTTGAGCATTGTGAGTGGTGATGAAGCGCTTGATATCGGGCAGACCTGCTCCGGGGAATTGAGTAAAGGGACCCGGAGTGGCATAGATATCGGCGTAGACTTTGGACGACATTTTCAATAGTATGCAAAGTTGCTAATCTGGATAGTGAATCATGACACAAGGTTGAGAATTTATGTCGAGAACTGAGAATCTCTAAATCGGACTACATCGGAGCTCCGGTTTGCATCTCCTTGCCCGAAGCCAAGTGTGCGGCATTACATCCCAAGTGCGGCGTCCGATCCCTGTTTTTCCGAATCATTTTACTCAATTCAAATAGAGCTTACGCTCTTTTTAATGTTGGAGCACTGCCACCATCTTCTGGAGCTCAGCTGCGCGGAGCAGAGCTCAAACAACCTTCACCTTCAATCACTTCCACATTCTCCTTCCTGTACTCCCAGAATGCAAGCACCGAAGATTTTCATCACCGGTACAACCGGGTATCTCGGTGGTACAACTCTTGACTTGCTGTCAAAAACTTTCCCAGCCGCAGAATACTCTGTTCTGGTGCGAACAAAAGAACAAGCTGACGCCATCACATGGGCCTACCCCTTCGTAACGACAATTCTGGGTGACATATCCTCGATGGACATTGTGACAGCCGCCGCAGATGCAGCCGATATTGTCATCGACATTGCTGGAGACAATGAATCGGGCATTCATAACATTTTGTCCGGGCTAGCCGGTAAGCGGGACAAGGGCACGTTGATCCACGTCTCCGGGATCACCTGTCTCCTTGACCCAGTCAGTCTCAATCTAGGCTACGCTGCACCTCGTGTCTACAACGATGCGGATGACAAAGCGGAAATCGTGTCCTTTGGATCGGATCGGGAACACGCAGCGCTAGACCAGAGCATCATGCGGGCTCCGGAAGAAATGGGCGTCAAAACAATCATTCTGAGCTCTTGCCAAATCATGGGCAACGGTTCGGGACCATGGAAGAAGGAGTCCTTTGGCCACGGATACGTTAAGACAGTCCTCGGACGTGGAAAAGGTTTTGTGGTCGAGAAGGGCGAGAATGTGTGGAGTTGGTGCTCTGTCCGGGATGTCGCTTCCGCCATCGTCTTCACCCTGGGCAAGGTTATCAGTGGCTCTCCGGATATAGAGTATGGACAGGATGGGTATTACTTTGTCCAAACTGGAGAAGTGAGCTTCAGAGAGCAGGCCCAGGCTGTGGCGACGAAGCTCCAGCAGCTTGGTAAACTGGACACCGACGCCATCGATGAGTTGACTGTCCCTCATGCGACTGAGATCCATCCCTACGCCGGCCTTCTATGGGGGGCAAGCTGTCGTAGCAGAGCTGCTCGTCTGCGGTCTATTGGATGGTCACCTCAGGAGACAGACTGGAAACCTCTTATGGATGAGACTGTCGTTGCGGTCGCCAGTGTTTGACCGGCAAGGTTGCTAGGCCACTCGGAAACAGGGTTGTTTTCACTAATGCATTGAATCTTAAGTAGGTAAATCGTAACCATCCCTGGTGGCTGCTGTTATCGTATCATTGTCTACACAAATTCTTGGGAAGATTTAGAAGAAGTTCTGTAGTTAATCAGACAAAAAATGCTGGTTTGAATCGAGGTAGGAGAGAATACAACTGGCTCTACAACCTTGGATTATCGCAAACTGAAGCACGCCAGCCTAAGTGCTTAGTACTCTGTTCGGACCTCAGGATCAACATCATGCAAGACTGCAATGATCTCTGCCCACACCTTCTTTCTCACGACCGCCGCCTCGGGGCTTGTGACGATATTGCCAGGGCTAAACACACATATCAGCGGCGCGAACCATCAGTTCTTGGACAGAAGGGACGACGTACTCTGTGATAACCTGATTCTCCAACCACTTCCCATGCGTCTCCACTCCCTGGCTTGCTGCATGCAGCAATGTTTTGCTGCCCTCTTCCACCGTCCTAGCAATTAGAGCTTGGATCAGCTTCAGGATCCACGGGGCCTTCTCCCTAGTCAGGAGATCCGATTTGCAGAATCCCGGCGCCACGGCATTGACAATCACAAGGGGGTTTCCGGACTCGTCGCGAGGCACAAGTCGAGCTATTTCGATGGTAATGAACAGATCCATGAGCTTGGTGACACCGTAGCGCTCGGTAGCTCCGCCTGCAGCCTGGGATTTCTTCCACTGCTTCTCGTCATTCAAGGTGGAAAGAATGTGCTGCTCATTCCGCTCGGGAAATTTGATTGACTTGTGGATATCGCTCGTAAGAAGGGTCAGATGCGGTTGTGCTGATGGATCTCGCTCTTTTGTTTGCAGTAGTGCCGGCAAAAGCTCCAGACTGAGGAGCGCGGTCGATAAAACATTGACCTGGATCCCTCTCTCCCAACCATCGTGGGTAACAGCGTACGCGACCGACGCAATGCCAGCATTCATGATAGCCATGTCCAGTCGGCCGCCCTCCATGACGTGTTTGCGAACTCGAGCTGCGAAGCCTTGGACGCTAGCAAATGATTCGAGATCGATCGGCCATACAAGGACCTTTCCCTTGTCGGTGCAGCCGGTGCTTGCTTCGATGTTCGCTTTGGCATCTTCACCCTTGCTCAGGGTTCGAACGCCCAAAATGACCGTGCCGGCGCCCAGGGCGAGCGCATGTCTGGCAGCTTCCCGACCGAGGCCAGTGTTCGCACCGGTGATGAGGATAGTCTTCCCCTGGATTACCGAGGGAGCTGGGAGAGTCAGCCTGGTGAAGAGGAGGCCGAATAAACCACTCATGTTGGTCTGTATGTCCCTGGTATCGAGCAGAGGATTGAAAATTCAGTACTCCGTAAGCTCTTAGGAGTATGGAATGTTGTTTATTTCAGGAACTGGAGACCTGCCTGGACGCCTTGCATCATGAGACCATTCTCAGGGGAGGACTGAAACTTCTACCCGACGGAGAAATGCCTGACCGATGAATCAATCAGGGCATTGCAGCCACCCTTGCCTGACTTCTTTGTTTCTTTTTTCTGTCTCGTCATTCAGCACCTTCGGAGTCGGATGGAAGTCAGGCCGAGTCCGCCAGACAATGCAATGTACGGAGATAAGCATTCTACGCCGGTCTCATCACGTGGATATATGTCCTCAAGCTATGGACATATACTATTGGATGTGAGCCTGTATATAAAGTAGGCTTTATTGGTGGTTTAATGGTCGAAATACGCTGTTATTCCTGTACCGATTTTACATCTTTGAGACTTCCAAAATGTCGTCGACAGCTGTGATTACTGCCCAGGGGACCGACTCGTCGCGGGGGGGTGATTCACCTATAGATATGTCGGGAAAAGAGAATGAACTGATAGCTGAGGGGATTCTTGAGAGCTCCCAGAGCCCTCCACGGGATGTTCATGGACTCAAGTGGGTGCTAGTCGGTAAGTGGATCAAGGACTGGAGAGGTGAAAAGATAGATCAGAAGTGACTGACAATGCCTGGGTATTGCTAGTTATGTCGATCTTTTCTTGCGTGTTTCTCTTCGCCCTAGACAACACAATCGTAGCGGATGTGCAGCCGGCAATTGTTAAAGAGTTTGAGGATCTAGCAATGCTCCCATGGCTGTCCGTGGCTTTTATGCTTGGAGCTGCCAGTACGCTCTTGGTTTGGTACTTATCTAGTCCGCTCCTATATTCCGAGGTCTTACACTAATAAATCTTCAGGGGTAAGGCATATGGTCAGTTCAATTGTAAATGGCTCTATATTGTCACGACCGCCATTTTTGAGGTTGGCTCGGCGGTCTGTGGTGCTGCCCCGACCATGAATGCGCTCATCGTGGGACGTGCAATCTGTGGTCTGGGAGGCGCAGGCATGTACCTGGGTGTCATGACCATCCTCTCGATGCTCACTACGCCTACTGAGCGACCAATGTATCTTGGAATGGTTGGCTTAACCTGGGGAGCAGGCACAGTGTATGCAGCACCTGTATCAACAATGTCCTGTTTGCTTTGGCTATATTCTGACCAATGCTTCTAGCCTCGGACCCATTATCGGTGGTGCTTTTACAGATAGCTCGGCAACCTGGCGCTGGTCCTTTTACATCAATCTTTGCATCGGAGGTCTCTTTGCCCCGGTGTTTATTTTTATGATCCCCAGTGTCGACCCCCGTCCAGGAACATCACTCAGAGACCGACTCGCACAGATTGACTGGCTAGGCCCCATCATGTTCATCGGCGCCTATGTCTCGGGCATAATGGCCATTGCCTTTGGTGGAGTCCTTTACAAATGGAGTGACAGCCGTATCATCGGCATGTTTGTGTGCTCCGGAGTCCTCTTCATCCTCTTCTTCATTCAGCAAGGATTCAACATTTTGACAACGTACCACAAGCGGATCTTTCCAATGCAGTATCTACGAAACAAAGAGATGATTCTTCTCTTTATTGAGACTGCCGCAGCCGGAACCTCCTCTTTTGTTCCCATTTACTTTATTCCCCTTTACTTCCAATTTGTGAAGGGTGATGGTGCCCTGGACGCCGGAGTGCGTCTACTTCCCTTCATTATTCCAATGGTGGTGTTCAACCTCGTGAACGGAGTCGGCATGAGCCTGTTAGGCTACTATATGCCCTGGTACCTCCTTGGTGGCATATTTGTCCTCGTCAGCGGCGTTCTGCTCAAAATCACCACTTTGACGACCAGTGTGGGTCAGATATATGGTGCCCTTGTTATCGGCGGTATTGGAACTGGTGTCTTCTCCCAGGCTGGGTTTTCTGTGGCGCAATCTTTAGTTCCTCCCGAGGAGATTCCCATGGCAGTGGGCTTCATGACCTGTGCTCAGGTGGGAGGCTCGGCCATTGCTCTCTCCGTTGCCAATACTCTCTTCCTAAATCGTGCAACCGTTGAGATTATGGATCTGGTTCCAACTGAAAGCGAGACCAACATCCAGGCCATGATTTCCGGCGCAAATGCTGCACTCCTGGAGTCGCTGAGTGCGGCCTTAAGAACTAATGTTTTGAAGGCCATTGTCAACGCGATTACGGATGCACTGATCCTGGATCTGACTGCAGGATGCATTGCTGTTTTGGTGGCTGTTTTTCTGCGACGCACAAAGATGAGTCAGACTCATGGCGCGGTGGGAGGTATGTGAGAGAGGATTGGTGCACTCAGTCTCGGAACACTTCGGCGCAGTATCATTGAGTTGTTGCATACAAGCTAGTATAAATAAGGTATGATAGATGTTGTACTATGTTAGACTTAGCGTAAAATTTTACAAGATATGCAGTCCATTGAACATTGTGCACACCCGCAGTATAATCTCATGGGGCTAAAAATGCATGCATTGATATACACTGCCGCTTTAAGAATGCCCAGCAACCATCCCTGTCTACATATATGTACTCGGCAGAGTCACCCCTATCCCCCAGTCATTATATTCTAAGGACTATGTCTGCCTGATTAGCCATGTAATGAATCCTCGCTACCAAGTAAAAACCTAGCGGAGTTCTAGGAGACAATTGTAGGGGCCCAGGACATCCAAAGAATGATGTTCATTAGTAATGGCTAGCGATAGGGACTTGATTCTAAGTCCGTACATAGGTGGAACATCTAGAGACTCAGTAGAAGGAGGGGCTAGTCCTTGGTCCGTAGTAACAGAAGCGAAGCCCAAGTCCTTTCAAAAATGCCCAATTAATTATAGGACTGTAGACACGACACCTGGTAGTTACACTGATAAGACCATTATCTGCATGCACATGGGCGTCTCATCCTTCAACCGCCACCCAACGGATCGGGTCGATTGTGAATGGATAATTCATATGCTTACTGTGCCTACTCTGCATTAGTAGTTTTGCTGATGTGTTAGAGCATACTAATCCCGAGCTTTGCGTTCCGCCTTGGCTCTGAATCAAGATCCCTCATAGGAACAAATTTACGTCTAGCTCTGTCATCTCAAGATGTGGTGGGGTTACCCAATTCTCTATAAGCTATTACGCAAACTACTTACGAACCTGAAGACTCGGCAGAAGAAGTTTGTTCGGAGATAAGGAACTAAATGTACTTGGTATGTGTGGCTGCTATCTACCGTAGTGCTGAGTCTGACAGGAACTAGATCCCTGTACAAATACGACTTACAGGACGCTCGGAGCGGCCGGCCGCAGAGAGCATTGAAGCCATGTGTAGGTAGGGAGGTGTCCTGAGTGGAAAATCACATGTACTAGATATCACGGCCCTGCAAAAAAATTAAATCAGAAACACATTGGATACAGCTAAGATTCCTTATGGGCCATTTGATTCGAGAGGGTTTATCTTACAATCGCGTGTTGCATGCGAGCGCTAGCTGATACACCCACCACTTCCCAAGGTTCTCTCTTCGTTTGTCCTATCTTTTATTTAACCCTCAGTATGCCGCCCCCTCCCCTAGGACAGGTCAGATCGACCTTGTCCTGAGATAACAGGTTACAGGGCCATTATTCGGATAATGTCGCAGTTGGCATCCCCCGCATGTACCCCGCTGGATTCAGTCCTAGCATGTGTACACTGCGCTAGGTCCAAAGTTAAGTGCGACAGAAAGGTACAAGGGGCCACCTTTCCAGGAATCAGGATATCACTGAGAAATAGGCTAAGACGCAGCGAACTAGGTACCATGCTCGCGATGCAAGCTGAAGAAGCTCACCTGCCAAACTCGGGTTCCACAGCGAGGCCGAGGACCGTCGTCTGCCAATAATGATAATCCCCAAGCGCCGCCATCCACCGACACCAGTGAGAACTCCGATCCCGTCGAGTGCGATCCGGTTACATCTACCACCACCGATGCAGGTCCCAAGTCGACCTCACAATTTTATCCTACGGGAAATGGCGTATATATCGACTGGTCTCATTCAATCCTCCACGATTGGGCCAGAAATCGCCCCAGAAGCACATCGGAGGCGGACCACGTGGAAGATCCTTTGGCGCGACTCATAGCGGCTACATCTCGCGTAGATGAAAGCTACCCTCCCAACCTCTCTCTCTCTTCACACCCTATGCAGCCGGGGATGTTCGGCGCAGCTGATGATTTCGATTTTGTCGTTCCAACTCAAGTGCTGTCAACGACAACCAAGCTGCCTGATCTTACCGGGATGCCTTCGTGGAATCACGCACTTCCTGTCTCCCCGGGCGCGTTGGCAAGGTCGACAAACGACGACGGAGACTATGCCATGGATGACTGCGTTCCGCCAGCGTCTTTGTTCCCGTCTCTAGACGGTAGTCTTCCCAATCATGACCAGTTGCATACGCTAGAAGGCTGGCCACTCTTTCAATGCAATCCAATTATGCCGTCGTCTGCGTGCGAACCCGCAGCCGCGAACCACATCAGAAACCTAGGTTCTCTGCTCAGGGGTGGCAATATACCGATCCAACAATGCCCAGTAGCTGATTCCCACACCGTCGTTGAATCTCTCCTCACCAGCACTAGAGAGAAGCTCATCGCTGCCTTGCAGTGGCTTTGTACTGAGGCCCAAGAGCTATACGGCCTGCGAGGTCAAGACAACGGGGTTCGTGGCTTTGCTGAGCCATCTATTGTCGTGTTGCCTCCCCCACCCGTGCTAGACTCCCTTTTGAGGGCCTACCTCACCAGCTATGAACCATACTACCCCTTTATACCTACGGTGTCCTTGAATGAGCGCATGGAAGGCGGAAACACTATCTTGCCAAGCATGCAATTGTTTCTTATGCTCGCCGGCGGTGGTATGACGGCCGGAGCTGGTGAGACATGCGTGCAATTGGCGCATGGGCTGCTTGAAATATGCCGCATTTCATTACGAAACCTCATCGAGCAAAACGCCATTTCGGCGTTGGATCACGAGGTCTCGCAGTGCGCGCTTCTAAACCTTCTCGTTTCCGCGTGGAGTGGCGACAAGTCGCAGATGGATGTAAGCTTTCTCTTCTTTTTTCCTTTTTGGCTTGATTAGCCCCTGCGAAAGGATCTGCCACTGACTGATTTAGAGACTGCACACTATCAGAAATCGATGTTCTTAGAGGTAAGGCATACCTCAGTCCGTCCAAAGTCACCCTTCTTACTCTTCAGATGCATTTGAAAGCAATGCACCACAACCATAGACAAGCCCAGGTCGCCCGCATAGAATCCTTTAATGATGTCCATCAGTCCTGGGAGACATGGAAAGAACAGGAGAGGGCAAACAGGTAAATCATCTTTTTCCCGCCGCTAAAGAAAGCAGGGATAGATTAACGAGTGAGTAGAACTACGCATGCATGGCTGATCCTGGATCACGAGATATGTCTCTTCCAAGATGCTCCATCTATCTCATTTCTCTCCTCCGCCAGCCTCAACACACCGATTCCAAGCCCAGATGACGCATGGCAGGCCCCTTCCGACAAGCATTGGATCGAACAAATGCCATCGTCTTTGGGTCGAGTCACAATCCCTCCTTCTCTCAGCGAATGGGTGGAATGGTTCTCGGAAACGAACTATTTTAGCACCAAGGCACATATTTCCCCTGTCAGACTGCGACTGCTGCTCTGTCATCTTCAGAACCAAGTGATCCAACTGCGATCCGCCATGGACACAGCCGCGGGTAGAGGCAGTACTCACAGAGGATCCCAGCACATGTCGATTGTTCTCCTTTCAGTGCAGGTACAAGGGGTTCAAGAACTTCTACACAAGTGGTACGAGCTTGCCAAAATGCACCAGCCAAATGAGACGGCCACGCCAGTAACTGCTTCCAACATAATGCTCTACCATCTCATCATGCTCAATATGATCGTGAGTTTCCCAGAAATAGAACGTCTAGCACGCAGCGGTCGCGACAATGAAGGGGCTACCGGATCGTCGAGAGCTTTCCCCACTAAACACGCCTACCACTTGGAGAATCCACGACAGATATACTTTCACTGCGGACAAGTGTTGCGCCATGTCCGCTCCGTACCGGAACCTGCTCGTCCGCCCTGGTGGGCTGGTGCCGTGTATCGAGTGGCACTGATCACCTGGGCAAATAGCATGGCCTGTGCCGATGGGGACGAAGCCCAAAACCGGAGAAATATAGACACTCAAGCCACGGTGGCCTTGGATATGCTTACGCCGGATCATGCATCCATCGTAAGCTATCTAAATCATGAAGGCGGCATTCCTGTATTTGCGGACTTGAATGGCGCGATAGTACCCCTCGACAACTCTGTCGGTATTCTACAGCACTTTGCTCGTTTCCTTGACACAGAGAACAAGACAAAGTTCACGCTCGGAGTTCAGCAAAAGTTATTCACTATGGCACGTCGGTGGGAGAGTGGAACTCCACAAACTTTGCCATTCACGATTTGAACTGCTCTTTTCTTTCCTTTCATGTCCCGCGTATATGGACCACTTTTCATTAGATTTGGCACGCGGTTATGTTATTAGAAGCAGCTGCCAGGGCTGGATTTATTTACACATGCATACACCCACTAATAGAGGAAGATGCGAGGCTACTTGAACTTATCCTTAAACATCCCAGGTAAAAACAAGTTATCAAACGCCATTCATTTATATACGGGAGAGGTACGCAGGAGCATCCATCTCTGAACAGCTGTTTCTAGTATGCATTCCTGATGCTACCTTTGACGCATATTCGTACTATCTTAGACCATTGAATTTCGCAAGAGAATTACACATTATCCTCTCGGGAAGAATCCAGCCTTGTTTATTCTACAAAAACCTGCAACCTTTCGCCAAGCGTGAAGCTTTTTTAGGGCCCTGGAAAATAGATTAGTGCACCTGAATGTATCCCATCCCTCTGACCCGCAAAACAGCCACGCTGATACTGGTACCCGTAACAACGACAAAATAGCATCTGATCGTAAATTACCAATTAACACTACTGAGAACGCCTCGCTTCCATCTTGGTCTCATTTGGTTGAACAAATAGAGTAGAACGCGAAGTTAAAGCCTTCAATGTCAAGATACGCGATTCAAGAAGGATTCCGGCTAGCGCTGCACCCGGCTCTAAGCCTCTACCATCAATCGCAACAGGCTCTGGCCATAGTCGGTGTTCTGGGTGAGTTGTTGGGCTACTAGACTAGTACCTTAATGGATGGATAGCAAGTGGGTTCTGAGCAGGGATCGGACTCCTTCGGTCTGTGGAACGGGTAAGCATGCTTAATTCCTTTTGCTCGGGCTAATTTCTAGCCGAGTCCGGAGGTGGATCTGGTCTCTTTTTGTTTTTTCTTTTCTCTTTTCCTACGTCTGCAGAGGAAATCGGACATTGAGACCTGGCAATCGGGTTGAGTCGTTTCATTGTCTACCTGTGTCCGTACAGGGATCGGATGTTCCGAAGTACCTAGAGGGACCCAGGTGCCCGATATTCATGAATCGGTCTGCATATTTCTCCGTTTATCAAAACATATCGGAAGCTGATGCTCGATATTGATATCTCTCTGGCTGACAATATCTACATAGATGCAAATCCACAACTTTCGAATCCTTCAGCTACTTTGAGAAACTGTCAGATGTTTTAGCTGTATCTTACACAAAATCAATACATGTAGTAGACATGAGTACTAGTCAAGTAGTAGTAGTAGTAGTAGTAGTAGTAGCAGTAGTAGTAGTAGTAGACTCTAGGGCCAGTAGATACTGGTAATACAAATACTTTCTACATACAAAACTCATCTCAAAACCACGTAGTTCTAGTGTGAGCAGAATAATCAAATGTGAGGCTGATTCCAAGTTTAGGTACACCCAACCATTGGCTACTGGTGATGAGTTCATGCAGATAGAAAGTATAGCATCTGGGCAAGGAATCTGGCCAACTTCGTTCGTTTCTGTAAGGTCCACCCACGTGGTTCGCCCACGCGGCAGACCCGGATCCCCAGGGGCCCGCGTGGTATTATGCCAGCGCCGAATGGGGTTGAAGCCAACGACGAATTGTAAGCCACCTAGACTAGCTTAGCATCCTGGTTCAGTCCCATTGCGAAGTAATTCTCGAGATCTCGTGTCGGATGGCTGCCTTGGATAATGGTCTGATGGACCCAGCGATTATGATCCGATACCTGGAACTCCGATGAGGCTTCGGCGTGGTTTTCACAGCAAATTGAATTCGATGTTGCTATATCCGTGTTGGACAGGGCAGGAAACACGGTATAACTTCAATCTATTTATCTCGTCGTTCTACTTTTACAGGCTCAACTTCACTTGGGAAATTCGAACATCTCTCATCGCCCGCGATGCGCCGTTTCTTCTGGTGGCTGGCATTGGCAACTGTGCCCACAATTGCAACAGCTTTTCGTTCTTCTTCTGTTATTGAGCAGCGGTCCACTGCTTCGTTCAGTTTGACACCTGCAAGGATCATCACTCAACTGGGTCCAAAATTGTCTGCCAATTCTTCTATTTTTTGTCAAACCGATCCACGATGGTTCAATGCAACGGAGCGCTGGCAGGCGTATTCTCAGCCCGATTTCCTTGTTGTGGTTGAGCCTGCTAAGGAGTCCGATATTCCCATCATAGTATGTCTTTACTTCCTTTGCGGTAAAAGATTGACTTGGTTAATCGATTTCCGATGCAGGTCAAGTATGCGAATTCACACGGCATCCCATTTCTTGCTGTCAACAGAGGTCATGGTTCCACCGAGACGCTGGGCAGACTGAAGAATGGTATTGAGATCTCGATGGCCCAACTCACAGACATTAAGATCGCCGACGATAAGACCTCGGCTTTCTTTGGTGGTGGTGTATGGGATGGGCAAGTCATCGCTGCCCTTTGGGCGGAAGGCTTTGTTACCGGTACTGCTGAGCACCCTTTTTCACGAGTGCCGGCCTAATAGTCAATAGGAACGGGAAGTTGCGCTTGTGTGGGCGTCATGGGCCCTGGACTTGGTGGAGGCCATGGTCGCTACCAAGGATTCTACGGGTTGATCATTGACGGATTGATTTCCATGAACGTCGTTCTGGCTGATGGGTCAGCCATAACTGTTTCTAACACCTCGCACCCTGATCTCTGGTGGGCTATGCGCGGGGCCGGCCATAACTTTGGCATTGTGACTAGTTTCCATGCTGAAATTCACAAACGCACTGTCGATGAATGGTACATTACTGAATTCGTCTTCACCCAGGATCAGCTGGAATCAGTCTTCGAAGTTCTCAACTCCCAGCAACAGAATGGCGGCCAGCCCAAGGAGTTGATGAACTATGGTGTCTTCACTTGGGCTTCTGAATTCAGTACGACAGAGGTGAGCGTTGCGTCATCCCATTCCACTTCAACACTAATGGTCATCGACAGCCTATTCTGGAGTTTTTCATCCACTATGTCGGCTCGGCTGAGGAGGCTGCACCGTACCTGAAGCCGTTCCAAGATTTGAATCCTCTATACTCAAAGGGCCAGTACTATGCCTATCCCGATGTGCTTGATGCAACCGGCACTGGCATGAACAGCCCAATGTGTCAAGACGGCCACACAAACATGCAGTTCCCCTTTGGCTTACTTGAGCACAACATTACTGCCACTCGTCAGATCTACGACTATTTTAGAAACGTCACCACTTTACAGCCGCTGTTCAAGCAATCCATCGTCGTCTTCGAGGCTTATTCACTTGAGGGCGTGAAGGCTGTCGATCCAGCATCTACTGCTTTCCCTCATCGCGATGACAATATCCTATGGTGAGCATCTTCCTGGAGCAAAACCAAGACCCGTTTGACTCACACTCATAGTGATGTTCTTGTTACCTATGACCCCGACAGCTCCCTTGATGCGGAAGCAATCGCCATTGGAAAGCAGATCACGCAGTTCTGGGCCGATGGTCAGCCTCACCGCCAGCAACACACTTATGTCAACTATGCCTTCGGTGATGAGCCTCTGGAACAGATGTATGGAGATGAGCCGTGGCGATTGAAGAAGCTGCGTGCTGCCAAGGCTAAGTATGATCCGCATAACGCTTTCCGGTTCTACAACCCTATTGTCTAGGGAAGGGAAGCGGCCTGGAAGTCTGCCTGAGAGGCGTTTCCTGGAGCCTTGTGCACGCAAAACGTAGCATAGCCTGCAAAGGCATCGCTTGGATGAAGATAGATTGGTTTATGAGTAGCAAAAATAGAGCTGTATTGTCATAGAATTAAATGCAATTAGAGTTGCATAACCGAACTACTAAAATCGAATCCAACCCTTACCGAACCCGCAGCGGTTTGATTTCGGTGCCTAGCCAAGGGAATCGCACCTGTTTCAGTTTCCTAGCGTGGAACTGATTCGGATTCGGTTAAAACTGTTGGTTATGGTGTTTGCAGTCTTTATAGATTAGGTTTACTAATCCACATTGTTTTAGATAGAAATCCCTGATCTCTAGGATTTCCCTAATAGTTTTGATATCATTACATAATCCTGGATTGACGCTATTTGAATATCTAAAATATTAATTCAAAATACGTAATGGTTGCTGAGATATAAGGGAATAGTCTTTTCTATTAGGGGTTGGTATGAAAGAAGTGGTGCTTTATATATATATGTGCATCAACCTTTGACAATTACTATGGTCTAAGAATGACTCTTAACCGCCCCCCATTCAACTCTATAGATATTGAATATATTTTAGACGTAGATTAGTATGATGATAATGATTATATATTTCATATAAAAAGGATATTTTTAATGAGCATGCTTGATAGGGGCCCCTGGGGAAATGGTAAGATTAAAATGGTTAAAATTCGGCGGTTTAACCAACCCGAAACCGAACTGAATCTAACCATGGTTAGTTAGTAAGGGCTAGGCTAGGCCTGTCTAGGCCTAATGGCGTGTTTTAGTGGTTAAACCACACCAACCAAACTCAGGTGGGATCCGATTTGGACCCGATTTCTAAAATTTCCAACTTGAAATCGCAATGGTTCAGTACTAACTGGTTTTGAACTCGCGCAAACTCGGACCGAATGCAACTCTACCCAGGCAACTAGACGCATATAAGAAGCGTTGCAGCAAGCTATATAACATAGTCCCCTTCCTTCTCTCCATGCTTAGTTTTTCGTCGATTAGCTAACCTTAGATGGGGATGAGCACCCTCATAGGATCTACTGTTTTATTCATCATTCTAGGATCTTGCAATCTTACCCCTATTCTAGCTTTACAAGGCGTGTCCTTCTTGCTGAGTCCTGCACTGAGCAGTGCTGAGCCTAGCTAGTAAGCTCTCAACGTCACATGTAGTGCATCTATAGTCTCAATTAACCGAACCCTGAGCTTAATTAACCGAAGGCTGACAGTAACGCTTGGTGGCGCCTACTAGCACTTCCTTGCTCCAACAATATAGCTACGTATCCTTAGGGCCACCTGCAACATCAGGTACGAAGGCAGACTATGGCCAAGGTTAGAATCAGGGGGAAGAGGCAGCGCTGCTGGCGATCCCATCAGGCTATATAAGGGATACCTATCGCGGCTTAGACCTGAGAGGCGGATACAACGAGCGAGACTAGGGCCTCCAGAAGCCCGGGGCCCCAGATGAAGAAGAAGCGGAGAAGAGTAGACACAAGGCGGTGATGGTGGGCTTTCCCCCCTTTACCCCGGCATATTACAGTTGTAGCCGTGCCGCCCTCAAAGGCAGGACTGTGCAGCACGTGGTCATCTCCGGCTAATAGGAGGTCGCCCAAGAGAAGTCGGACTCCCCTGTACACTGGGGAGCTAACTGAGTGCGGAGAACCGACAGGAAAATGCCCCACAACTAACACTGCGGGGGAAATATTCCGTGTGGGACCGGAGCATCTCTTCCCGACTAGTACTAGTATCAGACTACCCCGCTCGACACAAGAGGCCAGCCACCATAAGTAAAACCACACCATTCCACGCACTAGACCTACTCGGGAAGAAGATGCCCCGACGTCCGCTACGGCTAATAAGCAAGGGTGATTGAAGCGATGGCGAGACGAGTGAGACTTTGTTACCTGGGGTGCCGGAAAAATGGCCCTAATTGGTGGAGATGTTGGTTTGTGGAGGTCAAAGTCCGGAGTAAGCTTCACCAATTGAGCTTAGCAGGATTACCATCACGAGCGTGGTGTCGCAGGGATAAAGAGCTGAACACCCAGTCGTCGTGCCTGCCTCTTTTTCTTTCTCACATTTCTCTCAATTTGTCACCATGGATAACGTCGTCACAGAGAAGCCGACCTCAGCGTTGGAGCTCGAGGAGCAGCCCACCTCCAAGGGTGGACCTGTCTACGATGTCGACGAGAAGGGCGGCGTGGACAGAGCGGGCGCCATCAATGCTGAGGATATCGAACATAAGATGACTGTGCTGGAGGCTGTCAAGGCCTATCCCGCTGCCAGTTGGTGGGCATTTGTCATGTCATGCACCATTGTAAGCTCTTGCCCATGATTGGCTGATCATTTTTCTAACGCTGCGATAGATCATGGAGTCATACTGCGTTTTCTTGATGGGACAGTTCATAGCCACACGTCGATTCGCCCATGATTTTGGAGTATGGAGCGATGTTAAAAAGGATTGGATTATTTCAGCTCCATGGCAGTCAGCATTCCAGTGCAGCGGACCAGTCGGTGCCTTCATCGGTGTATTCATCGCAGGTCCCATTACCAGTTGGATTGGATATCGATGGGCAACCATTGGCGGTCTCATGTTCCTGAACGCCTTCATCTTCATCTTCTATTTCGGCAACAGCCAGGGGATGTTTTTCGCGGCCCAGATCCTGGAAGGTATCCCGTGGGGCATTTTTATCGCCAATGCACCCGCCTACTGTGCCGAAATTGTGCCAATGAGATTGAGAGCTCCAGCGACGCAGATGTTGCAGATGTTCTGGGCTATCGGGTCGATCATTGTCGGCGGTATCACTTACCACTACCAATCCAAGGATAACTCCTCAGCGTACAGGTTCGTCCGCTCCCATAAACGCCATCGAGCAGCACTTGTACTAACAGTCATACCAGAATGCCCATTGCACTCCAGTGGATGTTTCCTACTCCTCTCGCTATCCTACTCTTCCTTGCGCCTGAATCACCCTGGTGGCTCGTACGAAAGGGCCGTCTGGCTGAGGCAGAGAAGGCTGTCAAACGCCTTGGACGCGCGAGTGCAAATGATAATCCCGCTGACGCAGTCGCAATGATGCGTCGCACGATCGAGCTTGAAAAGACCCAGAAGAAGCCCAGTCTCATTGAACTGTGGAGAGGTACCGATTGCTACCGCACATTGATTGTGTGCGGTGTGTATGCATCTCAGAATCTGACGGGCAATCTGATTGCTAACCAAGCAGTTTACTTTTTCAAACGTGAGTCCAACCATTTCCTGTAACCCCCATAGCAGACTAACACCAGCGCAGAGGCCGGCATGGCAGACGACACCGCATTTGCACTTGGTCTCATCACTTCGGCCCTCCAGATGATCTTCGTCATGCTCTCTTGGATCCTCACCACATACCTCGGCCGACGCACCATCTATGTCTATGGTCAATTCATCAACTGTGCATTCTTAATCGCACTCGGTATTGCGGCTTCAGTTGGCGCTAGTAAGGCGGCTAGCAATGCGCAAGCATCACTTGGCTTGATCGTCTCCGTCCTGTTCTGCTTGGGACCCGCCCCTGCCTCATGGGTCATCATCGGCGAGACATCTTCCGTTCGTCTCAGGCCACTGACAACCGGTATTGGACGAGGTGCCTACTACATTGTCAATATTCCTTGCATCTTCCTTTCCAGCTACATGCTCAACGATGATAAGTGGCACCTGGGCGGCAAGAGCGGCTATGTCTGGGCTGGCACCGCCTTTATCTGCACCTTGATGGCCTGGATCTGGATTCCCGAAATGAAGGACAGGTCCTTCCGTGAGATCGACATTTTGTTCAAGCGACGTGTTCCGGCTCGCAAATGGAAGCAGACGGTCGTCGATCTCAACGACGATGAGTAGATGGAAATTGCTGTTCGGAGAAGCCTGAGTGGCACTGCTTGTGCAGGAATGGGTGGTAGGGATGAGTTTCTTACTAGATACTTACAGGTGGTTTATTTCCCAGATGAGTTAAAGGGAGAGCATCACGTCCGAATGTACTGCAACCTCTACCTTTATCGCTAATGCCTGCTACAGTACCAGGCTTACTTTTTGTATATCTGATCTAAGAGGTGCTGCACCATTTGTAGGGCGCGTGTGTAGGCAGCGAACTACATGCTAGTTGTATCAACAAAGCAATAATAATATCCGCTTTCTTCTAAACTATACGCACAGGAGCACCTATATCTATATACTTTTACATACAAAGTCGCTATTAAATAACATACTCCTCCCTCCCTAATACTTAACTAAGTAGATTATTATTATTATGATGATGATCCCGTTTTATAGAGCATTTTTCAGTCAGAGACAAACTATTATACTTGATAAAGTGCTTCATTCATTCAGCATGTAGGCTGACAAGGGCTCGGAAGTTGATTTCCGGGGAGTCGCCACCTCGGGCTCATTCATCTCAACCACCTAGTCAAGGATCCTCCTTCTCCAAGATTACAGGACGCAAGTACCGTTGTTAGATATGCCACGAAGGAATAAAGGCGATAGCCATATACGCAAGCATGTCACAACAGCTTGCACCCTGTGTCGAAAGATGAAAGTCAAAGTATGCACATTCAGCTCACTGTGGATGCTCCCAAAACAAAACTGACTATTTGGCTGGCTAGTGCGATGGTAACATACCGGCCTGCAGAAATTGTCAGAGCAAAGGAAAAGATTGCACTTATCAACAGCGCAATGACAAACGAACGTATGACATTATATGTGCAGAAAGGCTCAAAATTCTTCCCTTTGCTGAGACTCTTACCAGAATACCCCTCCGGATTGCGGTAAACCTGCTCGCAAAACGAGTGGACGATTTGTCCCAATATATCCGGGAGCATGGTCTGGAGATTCCCGGTATGAGTGGGGAAGACGAGCAGAATCTCAAAAGCATTCTTCAGGCCCTCGGATTCGATCACAGGGAGATCCGATCGGGCTCCCACATAGTAAATCAGGCGGGGAATTTCACTGATCAAGATAACTATTCCGTCTGCCCGTCTGAGCAGGACGGCGAAACTCGAGGCAATGTGATCAGCAACAGTTCTCCTGACTTCGTGCCAGCTTCCAGCAGGAATATCAGCCATTCAAGGGAACCGGCGACAACATTTCCGACAAGCCTTGGTCTCCGCCCAACACCAGATGAAGGCCAGCAAGGCGCTGTGCTGGTTGATCACGACTCTAGCAACCCTTTGTTTGTGAATGCAATTGAAGGAACTCACCCCAATATGCCACCAGATCTGATGGCATCCGGGCGCGATTCAGGCAATGTACAGCAGGGTAATGCGACAAGTGATGATCTCCCAGGTGCTGATGCTGATGACGAGTTTACAAATCAACTCTCGTGGCGCCTGGGCCGACTCCAATTGACTCAAGATGGGCAGTTACGATACTTCGGTTCAACATCTAATCTCACCCTCTTGGATGGTCTAGTCAGCTTGAACACTTCTACTTCAAACAACACACAGAAAGATACACAAGAGGTTTTAGAGAACGCAGGCCTCAATATTGCCGTTGACGAAATTCTGGAACATCATTTGCTTGAGCTCTATTTTGCGTGGCAGAACCCCTCCTTGTATCTTGTCGACTATGAGCTATTCTGGAAGACGAGACAACAAAACAACCACGACGGTTTAGTTTCTTCGTATAGCTCGCGGGCCCTAGTTGATGCAATGTAAAATTCTCCAACATAATGAGAGAGCATCGTACTAATCAACCATTACAGGTGTGCCTTGGGCGCAGCTTATGTGCCCAAATATCACCCCGAACTTGTTACCCTCCCCCGATCATTATCAGAGCTTTTTAGTGAAAGAGCCAGAACTTTGATAGAGTGGGAATTCGAAAAAACCTTCGCTGTCGACTATACAAACGCTGGTTATTCTTAGCAACCACGAAGCATCCCGCACAAGGGATACTCGAGGATGGCTATATAGTGGTGAGTAAGCCCACAATACTAAATAAGTGCGACACTGATGATACAAAGGGATGGCTATGCGACTTGCTTTTGACCTAGGCCTTCATCTTGATATGACACCCTACGTTGAGAGTGGTATCATTTCGGCTGAGGAATGCAAGCTCCGACGTACTATATTTTGGGCTGCATACCTTAACGAACAGTATGTCTGCTCACATATCTCCCTGGTAATGTAATGTTTCTTACTGATTTAGGTTTTGGGGGTATTACCTGGGCCGCCCTCTTCGTAGCCCGACAGCAGGGGTCACAGTTCAAAAGCCCCACTGGGACAGCTCTCAATCATCAGCGGAATGGAAGCCTTACGGCTGCCGGCAAATTGAAATAGCAAGCATCTATAATCCTCTAGAGATAATATGTCATTTGTGGGTGACTCTATATGACCTCATGATGCCTCTTACAGACGTCCTGTGAGCCTTTTCCGCAGATCCAGGTATTTCCACGCATCGCCGTACTAATAATCTGGTCAAGGTATGGATCTTTCGAGGTGTCGAAGCATGCCCTTCAAGAATTAACCGCTGCCACCGTTGGACGACTGTATGAATGGAAGAAGGATCTCCCGGAAGGCCTTGATGTTGACTTAACCGAAGAATGTCAGCAGTGCTTACCGCACGTTCTCATCCTGCAGTAAGTTGCATGATCTGAACTCTTTGTCTTATTTCCCTAGCTTACATGGATCAAGTATGCAATACCACCAGTTCATGATCCACTGCCATCGTCCTTACATATCAAAGCACTACATCCAGCCTCAACCACCACAAGGGCCTGGTTCTTCCCATGCGCGCAAGAAGTGCATTGAGTCTGCTGTTGCCATTGTCAAAGCTTTGATAATTTACGAAAGGCTCTACGGGTTCAGAAAAGCAAATGTGCAGATGGTTTCTTTTACATTTTCTGCAGCACTAATCCTGATTTTCATTACCATCCCGTCTCAAACCAGAAAGCCTGACAAAGAGCATACTAGTTACCTCGGTACATGCTTCTGGGCTCTGGATGAAATGGGTTTCTGCTTCGAAAATGCCAAACGGACGAGCACATTCTTGAGTACACTTCAGCAGCAGTGGCATAAACGCAGACAGGCTGTAACCGAAAAGGGTATCAAAGGAGCTTCTGAGCGCCACCTGCACTGCAACGCCGGCCCGACACCTCATGGGGCTCGACCAAATGCTCAAGAATGTTCTGAGTATGATCATTTTCGATCGTCAAGAGAGGCTGCTGGATCCATTGACCTGAACCCGCCTAGTGGCTATTGGACGCAAGACTATACTTCAGTTAGCGAAGACTTGGATGTGGTGGATTTCATGGATCCTGATATATGCAACATTCTTCTAAGTGAAGGGATTCCCAGGTCATTATTCTGATGGCCCAGTTGCCCTTCTAGCAGCGCACGCCCATTCTGACCTCGAAACATCCATCTCCAGTCATATAATAGATCCTTGAGCTGGACAATATCGTAGCCCGGTTGATTGTATGCGCTGCCAAGGTATTAGAAGCAATAGCAAGACCAACCGCATTGGTAATCCCTTGACCAAGGGGCCCAGTAGTAACTTCAACGCCTGGGCACTTGATTTCCGGATGACCATGGACAAGCGTGGTGTAGTCATTTTTCTTTGCGCTACCATACCCCTCAAGCTCATCTATTGTCCAGGCCTCGTACCCAGTCAAATGGTTGAGCACGTATAAGAACATCGCACAGTGCCCTGTAGTCTTACTTAGCACGAAAACCTGTCCAGTGCGGATTAACTTACCGTTGGAGAGCACAAATGTAAGCACAGCATGCTCATTGTCAGACATGTTTTAACGGATAGAAGACCAACTTTGTAGGAGCCCATCTTCGTAGATGACTTTAGCTTCTGAATCGATTTTCTATAGAGATGAAAACTCCGAGGCGGGTCTGGAAGACATTAGGAATTTATCTCGGAAACTATGAAGCCCCCGCGATTTTAGCCCGGGATTGCATTCCCGGTGGCCCAAGAAGTGGCAGCGGAAATACGTGATTCCAAAGACTCCGTACAATTTAATATTTCCTGAAGGTATCGGATGGAAATTGATTTCCCCTGTCAGCTTGGAGAAGGTAAATCAGTTCAGTGCCTCGATGTACTCATTTCTGCCCGTCCCGATACTATTTTCGATCTTAGACCTCCATGAGGATGAGGACTTTCAGCAAAATGCCCAAGTCATAAACAAAACGAAAGCCAAGGTACTATCACAAGGCATGTACTATTACTTACTAACGCAAGATGCTCAATTTCTAGCAATCTTGACAAGGAGCATTCGGTTAGCTGGTTGACATGTGCAAACTGTAACTATTATTATTATTATGATTATTATTATTATTTTTATAGCACTGAAAAGATGGCATCGGAAGTCAGGATGGTCAAAGGTTGACAGCAGGCTTAATGATCAAGTTTGAGTCCGCGTCCCTTGTTCTACAAGCGGTCTCGTAAGCCCATGGGATTCTAGCATAGCATAGTATTCATCTAAATGAAAGTGAGTTGCAAGAGCTATAATCATTAATCTCTTCGCGGTCCACCACCTAACTATCCTGAAATAAGGCCCGTATATCGCCAGACTGTGACTTGAGAGGGATATCAAGCCAGTCGCTGACCCGGATACCTTCACAACGATAACAACGGTAGCCCTATAGCTTCCCAAAAAGCGTCCCAAATCTTCTCAGTTATCCTTTATGCGTCCTTAGCCTCAAACTGCGCGAGCTCTTGGTACTCGAGGAACTGCAGAGCGGCGTTAAGATCGGCACCTGCTGCTTTGGAGGGGAACAGCGGATGAACCCGTGTGCAAGATCAAAGAGAGTGGACCTTACTTTATGAGGTCACGTTGGCTATGTTCCGGAGTCTCATCATATGATGTAACTGCTGGAGCTTGGAGCAAATCGAGTGACAACATATTTGATAACGGTAACGACGAGACAGGAGAGAATTCATTCCGTAACCAAGTGTCATCATCGAAGTAGACATCGGTGTAGGGATTAGTGAATAGACTGCTAATCATTTCTGTTGATTCCCGGCTTGTCTTTGCTTCAACGTAACGAGCTGCAACATCGTACAGTGGCTTGAAAACACGTAGCTGCCTATTACAGCTGGCATGGTGCGGCGATTGTGCCAGAGACTGTAGACCCTCAATCACTCCCTTCAAGCGTCCCAGGTCTGACGCGTCAGCAGTATCAACAACATTGTAAACCAGGATTGTGAGTGGAATAAATGGCGCTATGAGGAGAATCTCGTTGACCCATTCGTGAAGACCAGTCGGCCATTTTGCTGCACGTAAAAGTATAGCAATGCTGGCTTCGCTCTCTTCAAGAGCTACTCGAGCAGCCGTGATGCATTGAGTACATAATTTTATACCCGAAGGACTCTCTGTTGGGGTTCCCCGATAGATGGACGCCAAAATTGAGAATTCTATAGCTCTGTTGGCGTGTATCATGAACTGTGAGAAATTTAGATCTAGCACATGGTTACTCCACAGGTCTGGACGACTCTGAGAAGGGTGGTTAGTCAGAGTGTCCACGGACTGATTCCGTATGCTTACCTTTGTTGGGAGCATACAGAGAACTGTTTAGATACTTACATAATATCCGGTTCTTGCGGCTATCATACGCTCCAGCTCAGAAGCCAGTGCGCTGGTACGGGACACTCGAACGGAGCCCGGTTGTGTCAATGCAGTCGGGCTATACAGGCTATCATACAAGCGGCCGTAGAGGCTAGCGATATCAATCCAGTCAGGCAGCCGGTTATATGCTAGGGAGGTCATTTTGCGGTCCAAAGTGAGTCGTGGGATGGTGATATCCTGGTCTCTAATAGTCGATGGCCTGCCTAGCCGTAAAGCCACAGCTTTCTCCAAGGCGTACACAGCCCAGAAAAGACATATCTTTCGCTGCACTGCGCTTTCTTGTTCCGTTACCAGGGCGTGACTGCTATGCAACCCCAAGGCCAGGCACATAAGTGACGCTCTTGAAATAAACGTCCAGGCTGTGGACACTTTCCCCCGGTGCAGGCAATGAAGAGACTGTATGTTGGAGATCGCAAATTAATACCGTGGAAAATGCATTGCTACTAAGAGGGATAAACGCACCGCCATGTACAAGGCACAGATAGAGTCAATATCGGTATCGATGTGAAAGGAAAGACTTGATAGAATTGTCTCGAGGCTCTCTCTGCACGTTGCAGCTTGCACATCGTAGTCCTGTCTGAGTGTCTCATCGTCGGCACCAACCGAGCATTGGGTGAAGAGCACGTATAGAACGTAGTGGACTATAATCAGCTCCATATCGCTGATCGGACCGGGTGTGCAGGCTCTGATCACCTTCTGAGTGAAGTCTCCCAGAGATCCAAACTCGAAGGGCCAGTAAATCTCGCTTGTCGAGCTCTCTGGGGGATGATTATCAGAACGAGTGCAACATAGCCTCGAAAAGAGAGACGCACCTTGGGTGATCCTGAGGCATGCCATGATTTTATCCAAGGAAGGGATAGGCAAATCCCTAAGACTAACACCAGAAGGCAGCGCCTTAAGAAAAGAACATGACCCGTCCAGGGCCTTATTATGCTGCTTTTGGTCATTGACTGTGCTCCGCAAAGTAGTTATCGCCGAAATTATGTCGTCGATCGCCCTGGAGTATGGGTCATCCATCACAGCCGTTTCAAGAGCTCTTGCTGCGCAAATGACATGGGCAAACAATGCGGACTCAATTCCTTCCGCTGGAACTGGAGCTTTGGTGGATGCCCGAAGACTGCCAAATTGGAGCGATGAATACGATGGTGCTCGTAATCTAGTTGGGGCCATAAGGCTACTATCACCGTTATGGCGCTCATCTCTAAGTTGCCCTATGATTCCGTGGAGCTCCTCAATTCTGTTCGAAATATGCTCCAGTCTCCTTTCGCTGATGGTCTATTAATACTTAGATAGATGCACTTGGGGCGATAACTCACTATACACTCGATATCAGGACGCGTTGCCGCTTTTCTTTGGCTTTGTGAGCCAGTCTGAATGTACACTGCGCCTCCGCCTTGGTACAATGTGAGCACGGATTAACGCGATTACACTTGGTCTATTAAGCCAGCTAAAAAGTCAGTAGACCGACCTCGGCTACACCTCACAGGGGAACAATTTTTGCTGCAGGTAGATAGAAGGGTCGCACCTTCCGCTGACGGCAACGATCACACTGTGGAGCATGTCAGCATCTAATTCACCTGTGACGCGATTAAGGAAATGTTCGCATACTGCCACCCTCTCCTTCACCACAACCTCATGCTCGTCTACCCCGTTCCACTGAGAATCCAGGCTACCTTCTCCCCCTGCTTCTTGGCCAGCGGATCCGTAATCGGTGCCTCCAGGTCCGAATGACATCATCACAGCAGTATCTAGAGACGCTCTCAAGCCGGTTTTGGCAGGGCAAATTGCAGGCCGAATGGTGGAACTGTCAAAAGGTGTAAGTCCAGACTTTGGAAGCCCTCCGCAACGAGGCTGCCCAATGGCCAAATTTTGCAGGTTCGATGAAGTTTCGAGCCATGGCCGGACACTCGGGCGCCAAGAGTGCGCAGTCCGAAGAGTGGAGACACCCTCGGGGGCCTTATATACTTGACTATTACGTGCCTCTTGTTTCTTGCCTCATGCTCGTTTGGACGCGGTTGTTATCCTTGCATATTCTGTGAGCCCGCAGACATTTGCGCTTATCAGTCCTTCCCACCAAATACCCCACCATGAAGTATCGCGGTGTTGTCTACGATGTCGGCCTCAATTTCAATGGCGCTGGATTCTCCGTCGAGCCATTCGATCCTGCACTAGTCAAATACGACATGAAAACAATCGGGGACGAGTTGCATGCCAATGCCGTCCGGATTGAAGGAGAGGAGCTGACTCGGCTGGAGATTGCCGCACGGTCAGCGCAATCGATGGGACTAACGGTGTTTTTCAATCCATGGAAGATGAATGCAACCATCGCGGAGACCCGCGCATACTTCGAAGAGGCAGCAAAAACTGCAGAAAGATTACGCAACGAAGGCATTGATTTGGTCTTTATCGCCGGCTGCGAATACACCATTTTCAGCAAAGGTGTTTTCCCGGGAGACTCTTTCAACGACCGTGTAATGTTCCTCGGCCGGCAGTTTCCTAGCGGCCACATGATCGAGGATATTCCCCAGACTCTGCGTGACAAGTCTGTTGAGTTGAACATGGCATTGCGGTCTTTCGTTGAGGTGATTCGTTCCCAGTTCGGAGGAAAGGTCACATATTCAGCTGGCTCCTGGGAAGTCGTGGACTGGGATATTTTTGACATCGTCGGCGTAGACTATTATCGCAGAGGGGAGACTGCGGAGAAGTATGTCTCGTGTCTCAACCGGTACAGGATTGGAAAGCCTCTCGCTGTTTTAGAAGTCGGATGCTGCGCGTACGAGGGAGCAGCAGAGCGCGGAGATGGCGGGTTCGCACTCTTGAAAGGCACGAATCCAGACGGCACTGGCATCTTCGAGAACGATATTGTCCCGACTCGGAGCGAGAAGGAACAGGCCGATTACGTCGGGACGCAGCTTGAGCTTCTCAACAAAGCAGGGGTTGATGCGGCCTTCATTTTCCTGTTTTCATTCCCTTGCATGCCGGCAGGACAAGGGGCGAGCGACCTGGACATGATGTCTTTCGCGCTGGTAAAGACCTTTCCTAAGAAGGACTCAAGATCTAACGATATGCCTCCATGGGTACCGAAGGAGTCTTTCCATCGCGTCGCTGAAGTCTTTCGTTCTATGGAGCAGGAAGAGCAGAGTTCCGCAGTAACTCAGTGAAATGCGCCCTTAGGCAAGGCCATGCTTAGGAATTATTATTGCTTAGTATCAGAGCAGCTGTGAGTAGAATAGACTGTGGATTAATAGGTAACTGGCGAGGACAAAACAATACACTGTGAAATATGAAAAGTCTAGTAATATTCAAGCACCGTTGCCATAGACATGATGACGTTCACATGTCACATCAAGGTATACACTCATTTCGTTTCATCAGACAAGGAGTCCCTATATTTGGTGCAGAACGCTGTTATATGACACTGCTGCGAATAACCCAGAATATAGCTCAATATGGGATTATTTCAATGAGGTATCCATCTGGGTCTTCCACAAAAGGGACAGCCACGGCGGCTTCCCACAAAGGCCTGTCAAACCCCTTGTCAGGCATATCGCAACCCAAAAAGGCGGCCACAACCTCTGAACCCTGAGTCATGCCAACTTCTTTGAGTATATTAACGTTGTGTCCTCTGATATACTCCATGGCCTTGGTCATGTCCGGGACACCGATTGCCATCTTGACAAATCGGAAATCCGGATAGTCACTTGAGTCGGTCATGCCTTTCTGGGACTTCTGAAGGCAAGGTCAGCCACAGTCTTGCCGGAAGCGGACGAGAATCTTTGATGAACTATGATTACCTTTGGGCATACTAGTTCTAGTACACCTTCCCTAGCGAAGAGCGGCCTTTGTGGGTTCGCTGCATCAGGATAACCGAGGAAAACAACCGTGGTCGTGTCCAATGCCATGCGGCCTAATTCCTTCATGCCAAAAGCATCCGTGTAGAACGCAACGGATCTGTTGATATCCGTAACACGAAGGCCGACATGCGTCAGTCTAAATCCGCTGGTTGGGTTTTCCGATGCCATGGTGTTCAAGTGTTGAGAGCGACTTAATAATCTTGTTCAATGAGCAGATGTAGGAAGCTGCTTTACAAATCAAACGTGAATTTCTAGATCAACTAGACGTCGGACTCCCGCTTGTTAATAAATAGGCCCTATTGTTCAGATTTGTCAGTCGGAAAGGTTGTGATCCGAAATCCGCAGGAATGTTGCTGATCGGTAAGCAAGAGGATCATAAAGCCGACATGTATTCAGCCTGCCACTATGCCACTAAAGGTGCGTACAAAATCAAAGAATTTAGTTGAGCAGGACGGAAGGACTCTATCTACAGCATGAGCTTTGAAAAAGAAGGAATCCTTAATATTCGTGAAGCTGCGCGTGCCTACAATCTGCCTTATACTACCCTCCAGCGGCGTCTAACGGGGCGTACTGGTGACTTACGCGCAAATAGTCTTAAAATGACTTAACACGAAGAGGAACCGCTTCTTCAGGGAATTATATCAATGATTAACATGGAGTAGCTCCCCGACCATCTCATATATGAAAAAATGGCAAACATCCTTCTTTCAAAATCTAGAGGAGCACTATCCGGACAGTTGGAGAGAAATGGGTATGTAATTTCATTCATCGGCATGAAGAGATTAAATCCCGATTCTCTGGGCGTTATAACCATCAGCGAGCCAAATGTAAAGCCCCAAAGGTCATCCTAGATGGTTTAATAGCGTCTAGACACTATGATGCTGATCCACTCACTTATCAATCCGTTAGTTAACTAGTTAACTGACGGAAAGACTCCGGGAAATGAAACCCGAGTCGCTTACGAATCCATGATCATGGAACTACGAGGTATTTATAGACAGACTGCTGGTCTGAGGAAAAGTAGCTTGAGAAGATTGCATCAGGTCATTTGCTCGAAATCATGACTGGTAAAGGGAAGCACGCTCTCATTTTCGGGGCTTCTGGTATTTCAGGATGGTCCTTGATGAAGCAGTGCCTCTCATATCCTTCGCCGTCGACATTCCATCGCGTTACTGGCTTGTGCAATCGCCATATTGAAAAGAAAACCATGCTGTTACCCAATGATAGTCGCCTCAATATCGTTTCTGGCATCGACCTTACAGGATCAGTCGAGACAGTCATAGAACAGCTGAAGACAAAGGTGGAAGACATCATGTTGGTTGATATTGTTTTCTTCTGCGGTGAGCCAAGGCAGCCTCCACTCTTTTAAGTATACTTAGATCGACAGTGACTAATCTAGGTTTCTTCGGACAGCCTATATCCAAGCCTCCGATTACACATCACTGAGGAAGATCAACACGGACCTGCTCCGTACAGCAATCCAGGCCACCAGCGCCGTGGCACCGAACCTTGAGGTAGTTATTCTTCAAACTGGTGGCAAAGGTTATGGATTAGAATTCCAAGACAAGATTCGGGTCCAGCCTCCGCTACATGAAGACCTACCCAGAATCCCAGAACCATGGAGAAGCAAAATCTTCTACTACGATCAATATGACCTCTTAATGGAGCTATCCAAGGGGTCAAAGTGGACATTCTCTGAAATTCGGCCTGACGGAATTGTCGGATTTGCTCCCAGTTCCAATGCCATGAATATGGCGCACGGCATAGCATTCTATCTGACCCTTTATCGAGAGGTTCATGGCGTCGGGGCTTCTGTTCCATTCCCGGGGACGCGGCAAGGATATTACTCGACGCACTCCGACACATTCCAGGATATTTTGTCGCAGCTGGAGATCTATGTTGCCCTGCATCGGGAGAAGTGCGTTAATGGGTCATCTTTCAACGCTGCTGATGGGCAGACTGTGAGCTGGGCTCAGGTTTGGCCGGGTCTCTGTGCGTATTTCGGCCTAGTTGGCTGTGAGCCGCAGAACGGCTCTCAGACAAGTATGGAGGACTTTGTCAATGCGCACATGGATCAGTGGAAGCGGCTTGCTGAGGTCCATGGGTTGAAGAGCGACACTGTGGAGAACCAGAACTGGGGCCATACGCACTTTATGCTCGTCGACTTTGACTTCAATAGGGAGTATTCGTTGGAGAAAGCTAGGTCTATTGGGTTTACGAAAACCATTGACACTGTAGAGGGCTATACGATTGTTTTTGATCGGATGGTTACTGCCAAACTGATCCCGGCTTTTCGTTGATATACTCGAAAGACTAGTGGCTCGATAGATTCACCTCAATTACAAGACCTGAATGATAAAAAAGTATATAGGGTTATCCAAAGCGCTAGTGGCGATTGATTGTTGTCTCGACGTAGATTCTGTTTGCACTGAGAGGTGCAAAGTGTGTTGCACCTGGTGCCCTGAGGGGAGACCTCAGTCACCTTCCCGCGACCCATATTGCTACCTTGATTATTCAGTACGCGTCCCACCTTACGGTTTGAGTCAAAACGACCTTTGCTAACAAGTATGAAACTGAGGGTGGGGCCATACCAACACAGTAACCAGTGCAACTCGGCCCACTCTTTCCGGCCATGTCTAATCTAACACTCATGCGACCTTAAGGCGCAGTGGAGGCTCGGAGCATTGTTCTACGGATAGGCGCAAATACCAGCCTAACATGATATCCTTAGCACGCGAACCAGTTTGGGATGTGCCAAATACCAGTCGGTTGAAAAACCTGCACGGAGCAAAGGTTATCAACGAGGATCGGGACGCCGATGTAACGCTCATCAGCTGCGGATCCAACCTGCACCACGTTGTTGCAGCAGCTCCCGCCAGCTATGACAGGATTCAGTACGTTCTCGGGGTACCAGCTGTCGTAGCATGGACTTGTTTGATTGCCAGGCAGGGAATACCAGAAGGCTATTCTCCACTTGATGGTAAGCCGTTTGTTATTGTTGAGTATGTGGCGAGGCCACAGGTGAGGTATGTTACTGCTAGCGCCAGTATGGAGTAGTATGATTACGCTGCATTTAAGCAAAGTACTTATGAGTATTTTGCCATCTCTACATGGAGTACACGCCGTCGTAACATGTTTCCGTACAGGCTTCCCGACGGCATTATAACAAAGTTCGTGTGAAATACTGGAAGGTTCAATGGGCAGGCCATGCCATAATTCGTCCGGACCTTGTAGGACCCTACAATAGGTTGCGTCTAAATCATTTCAACCAGATCGGCGCGGTTGATACGTCTCAAGGACCTGATGCTGGAACCTACCATCGAACCTGAAGTAGTAAAGCTGGGTTCTAACATCGCAAGTTCTGTCAACGATGTGTGGGATAATATATGTTAGGTAATAACAAGCATGCAACTACTCACGGACCATAGCATTATCTTAAGACAAACATACTTAGTTATAGTATTGTACATGAGTTATCCATGTGCTACAAACCCTAAAGAAAAGGTATAGTTTAAGTGATATACATTTTTGGAAATTGTTCAATGTAATGATTCTGCAAACCCATGGTGCCATGACTCTGTGGTAACCAGTGCTCTTCCCAGATCCCTTGTTTATGTGTACTTTATGTAGAAATTCAAAAGCATATCCTGCAGAAAAACATGCTACAAATGTGCCATTTCATGGATGCAGGGAAATATGTACCTTCGGTGGCTTTTATTGAAATAGAATATGTAATTGTCAATGCTGGATACAGATTGGACTAAGGAAATGCAACATACAAGAGGGAATAAATATAGGGTCGCTTTTGCGTTCGTTAGGTCGAGATAAGTACTTCCTTATTTGATGGCTGATACTGTCTACTTTCTAGTATCTTAGCCTTGACTTCAATGCAATAATAATTATAAACTTAAAGGGTCAGATTCTGCATCCAGCTCTTGCCTCTCTAATAGTATTACTGCAGACTGTAACCCTAGCCCCTGTTGCCTGCAGTGATGATGTTATAATATTAAGCTCTCCCTTATATAACTTGCTATATAAATAGTTGTTTATCTGAGATGCTGCATGATATCCTCATCGCGTGTGGCCAACGTCACCTTGGTTGGCACATATGGTCCATTATAGAGTAATCAATATGGACCACATCGTAGTAGAAGAAGACCGTACGGCTGACCATACTGCGAATCATGCAAAAAGCCAGAGATGGCCTATATGAACCATAGCCAGCCCCTAGGGATGATTATCCAAGCTTGAGACCAGCCGTCCCTCGCTATATACATATAGTCAGCCCAGTTTCAGGCAACTGAAGAACAACTGTTGCCCTTGTAAGACCCGGTAGTGTCTTGCGGTCTCTTATTTGGACCCGCATGCACAACGCTCCCGAATAATCCAGATTTTCCAGGAGTGTGTCCCCTCCAGCAATCCACAGTCGGTACTTTCGAGAGCCGTGTTGTAAAGCAACACATACTTCCGAGTTCGGCGTCCTGGCCAGTGGTGGTAGCCGTTTTGAGTCCTTGGCGTCAGTCAACGCTTTTTACTTTCGCGCCCAATGTGGCCCGTGATTGGTGATTCGTACCTCGAATCTTTCGCTTAAACTTCTCTGAAACTTATCGTTTCAGGGCATCGGTGTGCGGAGCTTTGCGGATCACGCGTCGCCAGGCCAAAAAGAGGGAAGTATGTTCGGCAGCGGACGGAATCTAGGGCCGCGGATCGATTTGCGAGCCGCCGCCGCCAGCCATGAGCGGCTAGTCCGGCATCATATCAGAGGATAGGTTTAATTCCACTAAAGCGAGTTGAAAAGCCGCTGGGACGAGGGAAGAGACGCTAAGGAAAGAAGGACTGATAGGCTCTCTTACGCCGCTGTCTCGGACCGGTTTTTTGACGGAGAGCGACCACGACCGACCGAGTCCTTAGTACACGCGCCGATGAAGTGAGCGAGATGTTAGTTTGAATAGCACAATTTCAACCCCCAAGTTGCCCTGCGCCGAGTCCTGTGGGGATCTATCCAGCATCCGTAGATACTCATCGTGCCCTCCAACTATACAAAGGCTACGATAAGAAAGCCTTTAAATAGGATCATCCTTCGCTCGTTCACCACCTCATTACCATCAGACAAAACACTATACTCAATCATGGCCTCACCAACCTTCTCCGAGCAAATCATTTACCAGCCAGCAAAGGCACCGGAAGAGCCGGGAACAGCCTACGCAGGGTTCAAGCCGTCAAGCATCGTGCTTCCAAAGGGGCATCAAAGGACTAGCGAATGCAGAGCCCTACCGATTGACCTGATCTGGGACAGAGATGTCATGCTTCCGATGCGAGATGGAGTTCGCATCGCTGCGGATATCTTCCGCCCAGCAGATGCGACAACCCCGCTACCTGCGTTGATGGCATGGAGTCCTTATGGAAAGACTGGAGCAGGTAACTAGTCCCTATGAAGACTTCGGTCCCTATCTAAATCTCTCAGGTGTAATTTCCTTGGACCTCATTCCGCATCGAGCCGGGGTCCCCAAGTCGCAACTGTCCGGCTATGAGAAATGGGAGGCTCCTGATCCGGCCGAGTGGTGCAGGCGCGGGTATGCGGTGGTCAATGTGGATGCACGTGGGGTCTTTGACTCGGAAGGAGATATACGGTAAACCTATCCCTAATTTGGAGTGCATCGGGGTCTGACGGCCGTAGATGGCTAGGGACCGGAGAAGGACAGGACGGATTCGACGCCGTTGAAGCCATCGCAAGTCTCCCCTGGTGCAATGGCCGTGTCGCCCTGGTCGGCAACTCCTGGCTCGCGATGGCCCAGTGGTTCATCGCTGCCGAGCGACCACCTCATCTGTACTGTATTGCGCCTCTTGAGGGTGCGACCGACTTCTATCGTGAAACGCTGTGCAGAGGGGGCGTTCCCTTCACCCCGTTCTGGGCGATGCTGCGCTCATGCCTCAGCGGGCGTAACCGGGTCGAAGACCCGGTCGCAATGGTGGAGCGGTATCCAACGTGGAACTCCTACTGGGCGGACAAACGGGCGCGACTGGAGAAGATTACTATTCCTGCATACATCCTGGCAAGCTACTCGACCATGATTCACACTGAGGGCTCCTTCCGCGGATTCACCGACCTCGCCTCTTCGCAGAAGTGGCTCACGGTGCACGCGACGCAAGAGTGGTACGATCTCTACTCCCAGGAACGTATTGAGGACCTCGCGCTCTTCCTCGGCCACTATCTGAAGGACGAAGAAAACGGCTGGGAGCGCACCCCGCGCGTCCGCGCGGCGATCCTGCCTTTCAACAAGCCCGCCTTGACGAACGTGCCATATTCCGCTTGGCCGCCCACTGAGACCGTTTATGAGACTTTATATCTGCATGCAGGGGGGAATCTGTCCGCTCATCCGGACGACCGCCCAGGGTCGTCGGTAGTCTATCCCGCTGACATCGCTGGGATGCAATCGGGCAATGATCCGGGAGAACTTGAGTTCGTGTATACCTTCACGGCACCTAAAACACTTCTCGGACACTCGAAAGCAGTCTTGTACATGTCCGCTCCAGACCACAATGATCTGGATGTGTTCGTGCAACTCCGCAAAGCCGATACGCACGGCACTATTCTGGAACATCTTAACATCCCTCTGGATGCGCTTCAGCTAGCTAGCATCGACAATGTCGAGCAGATAAACCCGCTCAAGTATCTCGGTCCTACGGGCATCTTGCGCGCCAGCCACCGGCAGCTGGACTGCAGTCTGTCCAAAGCATTCTACCCGGTCTACGCACATGACAAGGAAGACAAGATACCTCGCGGACAGGTGGTGCGGCTGGAGATTGCCCTTTGGCCGGCCGGGATTGCCTTCGAACCTGGGGAGTCGTTGATTCTCCGCATCGGCGGCCATCCCCAGGTTCTGCCGGAATTCTCTACCCTGGGCGGCAAATGGACGACCTTGAATCGAGGATCCCATGTGGTCTATTGCGGACGTGAATATCAAAGCCATCTCTGCCTTCCTTTCCTTGATAACCAGGCTCCATAATCAAGGCTTCGGTAGGAAGACCACCAAGTCCCATCGCCAGCCTGTCTGCTTCAAGGTCCCGAAATAGCCCGATGTCATTGGCTAGACATAGCAGGGCTGTATGTTGCATTTCAGCCTGGGAGTAAACAAACTATCCCCTATGTCAAGAAACCAAAAGCATGGCTCTTGAGTGGCAATGGCCTCTACAGTCAGTGATAATCATATATTTATATTAAACTATAGCCCTTACTGTGAATTATCTTCTTATAAGAGCTCTATTTAAGAATATAAATATTGCCCCCGGATATAAGTATAAGCCTTAAACTATTAAGGAGCTTATAGATGCTTCTAATAGGTGCCATCCTATTATTAATGATGGAGATTAAGTCTTGATTATTCTCTACTACTTTGGGCGCTTCACTCTGAAGTTGTATCAGACTACGAAGCTGAGGTGGTTTGGCGGCAGGAGATATAGTAGAGTCAGATGCAATGGAACTAGGCATTGATCCTGGATAAGCAGAATTTCCTCAAAAGAACCAAGAGAAGACTTCTATGGCATCTATTCACAAAGTACGGTGGCATGTGCCTTCTGCTTCCCAAGCAAAAGCATATGCATTGATTTCCGAACCCTAATCACATGCTCGTTTTAAGCCAAATTTGGATTACACATTTGACAGACATGTAGGGCGTCTAAAGCTCCTACACAACCTTCCCATTAACAAACTCCGTCCCAGCGTTATAAGACGCGTGATCCGCATTCCCCACAAACCTCCACTGCCTATCAATCTTTCCAATCGTCAAAAACTGCCCAATACTCCCCCCAGGTGGCCGCTCCTTCGAGCCAACCAGACTTCTAATCTTCACAGGATTCCCACCACACACTCCGTCATCAGAACTCGGCCACCCCGCCGCGAACAGAGCAAAGGTCTCGAGGTCATACGCCGTGGCCCAGGGAACACCCCAGTACCCCATATACAACAAAGGTTCATATGGATAGTCCTCTGAGCCAGAGCCTATCTTTGTCTGATGGCTCCTCTACAGTGAGAACATGAGAGGCTGCGCATAGCACACAAGCCTGCTCATATGGTGAGAAGAGAAGGGAGGTCCTTGCGGACGGTCAGTGCAGTCGCTGTGCAAATTATAAAGATATCTATTTGCTAAATCCTCAGAGGCAGAACTACTAAGTGTAAACAAGCTGACTCATACCTATATACACTTTCTTGGTCTCCTGGACGGTCCATCCACTCTTAAACACCACGCCAGTAATCCAGGACAGCTTACACAGTAGTTAACACATATCATATTCTGCAGAATATACGCTAGGGTTAAACTCCCATAGAATGCACCAAAGGGGAAACTTTAAAGGAATATACTCCCTCTTTCGATTACATGAATGGTTATACGACCGGGGTGGTGAACAGAGCGTATACCTACCTCTTATCCCATCCTGTTGTTGAGTTTTGCTGTTGAGTTTTGCGTCCTAAATACGAAAGCTAAGAAGATAATTATCTGCATAGCCCACCACCTTCTAGCGTTAAGTCGTTAAGTAGTTATACATGGGAGCATTCTCGAAGTCGGGGATTTTCTTAATATTATGAATTCTAGTAGATATACTGCATGCCCTGATACTGGTATATCATCATCCCTACTAATAAGGTTATACTGAGCTTAGCAGAGAAAGGAAATTTCTAATTCTATCTACCTACAGAAAACTCATCATTCTCCTAATATGCTGGGATTATAATCCTTTACTATATATAGTATCTCATTCCAGGGGACAGCCCGATGTGGCGTTCTCTTTGAGATGAAAGGAGTGGTTAGATGCTGCTGATATTACTTACCTACTTGTTCCTTTTTGCGTGATTCCTTCATGCTTTCCTCATCCTTACAAATTTCCTTGTTTTGCTGACCATAATGCACTGTGGGAAATGGGAACTTCCCTTTTGGTAAAGACCGGTAACACCAAAACGGATAACAATGGAGCCAATGAGGTAAAGGAATGCTACGCTTTTGAGTTACGGCCCGTCCCGCCAATAGCTGCGGCCAACATCTGAAAATGGCCGGCTGTGATGGTCGCCAACGTTCTATCCTAATGCGCTGGGATCCCGCTTAGCCTTGTATCTAGAAAGGAAGGTGACGTTGACATCTATCTCTTTAGATCCTTGGCTACTATTCCACATTCCGTATCTCCTTTACCGGCCCCCGTGGTTCGTCATATTCCACCAATCCTCACCCTAACCCAACCCTGATCCACCCTCATTTGCTCAGCTGTACCACGCACGCCCATTCTGCTCGGGGACTGGCCGCAGGGTGGCCTGATCTCTTCAGAGAGTGCGTGAATTGTGACTACGGAAATATGCCCCTTCCAGCTGGAGGTCAAGGGGGTGGTCCTGATTGACAGCATGCTTCCGGAAGAATGGCCCAAACTTCAAGACCGAATTATCGGCGTGGATGTATCAGTGAATGGGGCCCCGTCGGACAAGACCAAGCAAGTGGCTGGTTAGCGGATGGATGAATGTGTCGCATATTAGGCGCCTGGGAAGCCCTGCGGTAAACTGTGGTGCATAAATGTAAGCTGGATACCCCAATCATCACCATCCCATACCAGTAAGTGAACAAAGACATTCAATAATTGCCTGTTAGCAAGCAGTCTATACACGGAGCAGTGGGATCCCGCCGGCGTCCTCGAACACCAGAAGAGCCCCGTAATCGATCTATCCAGAGAGCTGCTGATCGAAGGCAGATCTGGAGGAAGTACGGTGGGCAAAATGGCCAGGAATAAAGAACTCGCGGTAAACACGCTGAGACATAACCAGGTAATGTCAAGACTGATTGGCCATGTAGACCCTTTACACCCTCCTGTTTCCTTTACTGGTTGCTCCTTGGAATGGACTAAACCACTGGCGTGAAGACTAAAAGCCCAGGTTTCTCCACGTTATCCGGAGCAGGGATTGCCTGGCCACCCTAGGTTTTTCTTTGACCAGTCTTGAGTAGTATTAGCTCAATGAGAGGGTAAGACAGATTTTTAAAACCTGAGCGTGAATAACCCTTTCTCCAGATGACTAGGTCAACATGCGTGATGGAATCATTACAGTGGGCGTTTGGCCCGGTTCAAGTTGGGTAAAGAGGACAACAAAGTGCAGAAGCACTCCCAAAGATGGCCCTAGGGATGGCTAATATGCTCTGTTACATGCAGACTTCGCACTAATTCATACATTCACCGCAGGTATAGCCTGTATGAAATACTTGGCCTACTTAAGTGGCTGCCTGAACAATTAGCCAGGGGTGAAGATAAGATACTCCGTAGAAACTAAAAAACCAAAAAGAGTACTAGGTCGAGCCTACTAATAGAGAACATACGTGGGGAGGCACACCTTAAAAAAGAGACGTCATTGGGCCATCTCCATACACTAGTATGTGCCAATAAAATAAGCTTATAATAGATAAAAAAATACTGAACGAGAGGTAGAAACTAGGTGAAAGCTGAAGACTTCTTAAACAATCTGTAGCACTGCAGGCCGATGACCATGCTCTCATGCTAGCATTTACCCGTCATGCAGAGCAGTAGCGACTAAGTTCGCCGTAGGTGGGTTAAGATAACCATGCCTAGCGCAATTGACTAATGTGGGCTAAAGGTGGTGATAGCTGGGCGAAGCGAGACATCTAAGTCAGGCGACAGATAAAAGGACTTGACCTTGATTTTGTTGCCTTAGGCCGACAGACTTAACAACTCAGGTGTACATCAATCTCTAGATGTGCTAGTGCGGAAGGCCTTACACCCCATGAATTGACTGCACCGTGAGTTTTGACTTTACTGGTGAACCGCAAGACTCCACGCCGGGTCTGAAGTTACAACCGCCATATCCATGAGGGCAGACTTGCCCGAGCGTCGAGCAAACAGCCAAACGTAGAGATGGAGCCAGGAATAGAGTTGCATTTGGTCCGAGGTCAGGTGAGTCCAACCCTAGCTGGCTCAAACCAAACCGCTGCGATTTCGAGTCAGAACCAAACCTGAACTATTCCGATTTGGTGCAAGTTTCACTGCAAAACCTACTACTAGGCCTAGATAGGCAGTAACTAGCCTCTCTGACTGGCGGTAGGCCTAGGCAATATTAAATATTTCAATGGTTTTCAGAGTTCAACTTCTCCTATCTTAGGCCTATGCCTAGCGCCTAATAAGTCTACTTATAAAAAATCATTAATTTTATATGAAATATATGGTGATTATAGTGATTTTAATATATATTCAAGATATCTATTCAATATCTATCGAATTGAATGGGTGGTGGTTAGAAATATCCTTAGACTATAGTGATGTTGAAGTTTGATGTACACATATATATAAACCACCGACTTTCATACCAATCCACGACAGAAATGAATATTTGTTTATATCCCAGCAGAGGCTAGATATTCTGAATTAATATTTGATATTTGGAAGGACTAGATACTAGGCTATCTACTGATATCAAAATTATAAAAGATATCTTAGAATTTAGTTATTACCAAGCAAAACAGTTTTTAGCGGTTTAACCAATGCCCCCATTTGAATCCGACCCTGACCCGCCCCTAACCTGGTGCGAGTTCGCGCGATCTAGGAACCGAACCTCACTGCTGCAAGCTCCGTGAGGGTTGGATTCGATCTTAGCGGTTCGGTTATGCAACTCTAGCCAGGCAAACACATTCAGTTATTTGATACAACATGTGGGAACCTAGGTATGGAAAGAGCGAGGTATTATCTTCGTCGGATAACTAACTGTCAGCCAGCTAGGCTACTGAATCTAGTAAAGGATGTACGGAACTCTCCGGACTTCTGATTTGACCAATCAGATCACAAGGAGTAGATCATATGGCGATCCAACTCGCTGATTTGAATCTGATTAGCTGAAATCTAGCTTTCCTGTCTTCAAATTCTAGTATGAGATCGCAGATTAGAAAAATCAGCCCTTCATTCCTTAATATTCCGCGTATATGCGTTTACCATACAAGCGTTTTTATCTTGGATTGGTTAACACCAACTGATTGGTGTCACATGACAACTAGGTCCCCACCTAACAAAGCCATCAAACAGCAGCGGACTTCAATCTTGAAGCAAATATCAAAGAAGTTTACTGAAAATAGAACATTAAATTTGTCTGTAGTGCATTTATAAGCTTACTTGTTTGTCGACTCATTTGATGTTCTGGCTTCCTCATTAGAGATTGCACCCAAAAGTTAGCAGCAAACCCTGTATTAGGTATAGCGGCTCACCACGGAAACACCCCCCCTAAGGCCCAAAACAACTGTACCTCCGGCTGCAGGCCTTGTAACGTTCCGTTCAACTGCAGAGATCTCTGCAGTTGACTTGCACGCACTAAATATTAGAAGAGTCCCTTAGTCGATAGTTGAAGCTATTAGAATGTCTCTCATTGATATCAATTCGTATGCACTATCTAAAAGCATGAAAATGAGTGAGCAAGATAGTCAAATCTATCATTCAGTTGAGCGGGGGACCCCTTACCTGCAGCATGATATCAATATATCTTCTCCTACCCAATTTGCTTATATTGACGCCTTTTCTTCCTATATCACACGAAGTGAAGTGTATGGATAGCAGATATGATAGCAGCGGCACCGGTAACTGCTGAGGCACGTATAATTGCTTTTGTCATTGCTATTGTGGCCGTCTTACCTCCCTAATTGGGGATTCAGAAGTCTACGCGGCTGGCCATGTCATCAATTTGTATCGGCTGAGAATCAGGTGATCTACGGCTTATTCAGCTGAATTCGTTTTCAAATTTCTTACAAGAGGCGGGTCCGCGGTAAGCATCCATACCCCTTTTGATCTTTGCTGCTTCCGCTTGCAAAAGGTCTCTAATATTGCTTGAAATATGGACACCTAAACATTCTAAGGGGGTTGTTACTCCTCACTTTATTAGTAGTCGGTGCCACAATATTGTCCTCATTACTTAAACTTGAAATATGGCCTACGCTTGACTAAGTTATCATTCTGCATTAGAAAATTGGAGAATTAATCAGCTAATATCCGTCTCACTCACAAGAGTGACAACCATCCTCTTGTAATTACTGCAGCTAAGCATGAGCGTGCCACAAAAAATTAGATCTTGTTCCAAGACATTATTTTCTTTGCTCTTATCTGTTTGGAAATCATTATATGTGTGTCAGCCTTGAAATTATCCTTTACCCCTCGGTCGCCTCCTACCAAGCTAGCCAAATGGATTACTATGCCAGCCAGCATACCATCAGTGTCAGTATGTGGCCACTAGCATAGAAACCATGCTGCGTCGTTGCTGGACCCAGGAGAAGGGCCGTAGGCAGGCCCAGGCCTATAAGAAGGATCAAGAGGCTCTGAATTACAGCTTTCTGATTGTACGACGGCTGCGGACCGGAAAACGCGGAGCTTTCTCTTGCTCGCACAAGCCCCCCATAAGTGGGTCACATGAAGATAAGCTAGGACTAACTAATTCGTCTATAAGCAATGAAGGTGGCCTGCTGAAGTAGTCGCTTAAAATCACGGCCAGGAGAGGCTAGCGAGCGGACGAGGCCGCCTGCAGTACCATCGCGCAAGTAAGTGCGCGTCAAACAAGGTCAGCAATCGCCCTAGTCGCACGATCAGGTTTCAGGCCACCTTACCTCGACTTTTCCGGAAAGGTGAGATGGCCTGTAGTCGCTCGCACGCTTGGACGCGCAATCTCACTCAGCGAAAATATCGTTACCGACTGCCGGCCAACCACAGAGAAGAAGGCTCGACTACTCAGAGTAGCCTCGGGGACCGATTGCTCCTACAGTCCTACCCTTGTAGGTCCCAACATCATCCGATTGCTCCTACTGGTGTTCTGCATGGGTTGGGGCTTATTCCGACCAAGACCACCGTCCTCCGAGGGCATTTAGGAGTACGCCATCCTATCCCATATGTCGCCAGTATTTTCGAGCGCCTCAGATCTGCAATATCACAGTTTTGGCCCCCAAAGTAGCTCAAACTTTTAAACGCTCGTAGCCCCCTTGTAAAACCAGCAGTAGAGTACAACTTGATGTGGAAGTGACGTTCTGAAAGCACCCCTCGCAAACTCTGGGAAATTATGGATGACAAGCACGGCCGACACGGTGCCTGTGACCGGTGCCGTGGCCAAAAGCTGCGATGCGTGGGTGCAGGCAAGCCAATTTTAAATTCCAGTAGTCGCCTCCTACGCAATGAGATACCATGTGATCGGTGCAAGAGGGCCAAGGTTGAATGTTATAGCGTTAGGCCTGCCCCGCGGAGAGGTGTTGGCTCGAACCTCAAAGAGCCGATGATTGCCACGCAACCAGCGCTGGAAAGATCCATGTCGGTCCATCAACACGGTAGCCCAGTCTTTTCTCCTCCTACCGGTCTAGTCGCCTCTGCCCCAAAGCTACACCAAAACACCCTATCCTTCAACCATCAGCGAAGCGATTCAGTCGCCGCCCACAGTGATCTGCACACTAGACGGCAGTCCCACGATAGTGATCCACTACCTGCTATGCCGAGCATATCCCACGAATGGATGACGTATCTTCATGAGCATAGGATGGACGGACATGGTTTGGGTATAGAAACGCCTCCTTTGATTGAGTTGGACCTCAACTTTGGTCGGGATCCAGCAATGGACAACTTGCAGGAGCACAACACGATCGATCTGATACACCAAGACCCCCCGGAAGAATGGAACTCCGGTTCACCTGAGCTTGACATGTACACAGACTCAACCGTTCCTCCAAACCTGGCTTCGTTGAAAGCCCGAAAGCTGACCAGCCCGGACTCCGGCGACTACCCCTATGGCCGAACCAGGCCGTCATCACCCAGACCGACGCAAGCCGCCGAGTCAGCGAGGTCTTGCATACAGGAGCTCGCCCAATTCAACGAGATGTTACTGCGCGACAAATGCCGCCGTGAAGATGCATCGACGCAGAGAGGCTACGAATACAGCTGGCTCTCCATCGGGCGGACACTGCATCACTGTCAGGAATTCTTTTTGATCCTCAAGCGTATCAAAAATTCACGCCCCGATTCGCACTTCAGCGGAGGCCGGGCGAGGTCACAGTGGCCGATCCTGTCAGAGGGCAGCAGGTTGGCTGATGGAGCGCCGCCGGACTCCCAGGCACGACGAAGCCTAGGAAGTGGCGCAACGCCCTGCTCCTCGTCCTCGGCCAGATCTTCTTCGACATCGTCGACCGCGCCGACCTTGTCTCTCGAGGTGTCAACTTTGTTGTCGATCCTCTTCTGCTACACCTATATTCTCCAATCATACGAAGACATATTTACATCGATCCTCCACGCAGTCACCCGACCTACTCCGACTATACCACCCACATTAAGCGGGTTCCGCATCGACGGGTTCCAGCTTGACGGCCACCACACGCTTCAGCTGGACTGTCTGATGCATGTGAGCTACAACCTTCTCGAGAAGATTGAGAACATATTATTCGGGTCGATGGGATACGAGGGAGTGTCAAGTCCAGTCAAATGTGGCATTCTTGGAGACAAACTCTCTGCTGGTTTGATTGACGTGCTATTCGAGCACGATGAAACAAACAGCTTCTCCCACGGCCATGGAAAGAGGGAGGTAGCTGCCAAAAGATTGATTCGGGAGATTCAAGCTACACTCAAACAGCTTGATCTTTGAATGATGCACCGTGTACACACGACGAGTTGATGCTGAAAAAGGGGAGAACAATTCAGGGTGTGGGAAGGGAACGTTGGGGATTGTACATAAAAGGTTTCTAGAGAGCGACAGGTAACCAGTCTCTCATCACGTACAACCGGAGAACAGTATCAATCCCGCTGTAGAAACTTCTCAATGGTTGTTTTAATTCTTTTTATTCCCCGCGGGTCTATTCGCCCTGTAGTAGTTCCACCGGGAATCTCCAGAGTTCCGATAGCTCCTCCAGCGAGGGCTCCACCCCTGCTGGCAGTGATACCGAGGTGTTACCGCGCTTGCGCAGAACGAGAGCGAGAATCTTTTCCCCGATGATGGGAAGGAATTTGAAGGCATGATCGCAACCACCAGTCGCAACGAATAAGCTCTTACCATAGGAAGGATGGTAGTCGACGACAAAGTCGAGAGCGGGGGTATCATTATACCAGCACTTACGAACCCGAGTGAAGGGCCGGTTTGCAATGTTATTGAGCAGATTGTCAGATTGGTCCAGTCCCAGCGTGTCAACTCCCTGGAGCCCAGTGGGGCCGAGCAGCTCCAGTAGGAAAAGGCGATAATCTGCCAACGCCCTCTGCGCGGCTGGATTCTCGTAGTCATCTACGTCGCCAAGCGCGGAGACCTTGACTTCTCCGCCAAATCCAAATCTGGGATCGCTCCAGTATTTCTGCTGAGCTTCCCATCCGTCTGGTCGAGTCGGTACTTGAATGCTCGCTTCGCGCAGCACGTCGACAATCCCGCTGTAAGAGAAGTGTCCAAATTTCAGACAATTGTCGTGATCCGGGCCGACGGCGAACACGCCACGGTGACAGTTAACAAGGATGGGCCATTGCCTGCGCCGGAGCTCGTGGGCCTCCTCTTCGGTGAGTTGGATGTAAGCCACAAACTCGCTATAAACGTCGCAAAGCTTCGGGATGCCGAGAAGGTGCGATGACCGTGCACCCGCAGCGATAACCGTCAGCTCCGCGGTCAAAACTTTCCCATCGACGAATTTCACTCCCTTCACTTCTTGTTGGTCGTCGCTGTAAACCAGGCTCTCTACCTGACCAACTACACACTCCACACGACCCAGGCGGATAACCTCCTGGCGCAACCACTCAATGCTGGCCCCCGCATCGGCCCAACCGCAATCGTTCGATATATATCCTCTCAGATCGCGGGCACTCGGGTCTTTATTCGCGGGAAGATAGGGTGGCTGGCTGGGAGTGTTACCCAGCAAAGCTCTGACTTCGTCGAGCGAGTCAAGCACTTGGATCGCGTCTCGACCACCAGGCGTCATCTCACAGCTGATGGCATACGCTTTCTTGATATAGTTCACCGTTTCCAGCTCTTTCGGCGGTGTCGTCAGTGACGAGCCTACCCCGGAGAAAAGCAGTCTTTGGTTTACGTATCGGTTGTTCTCGCCGAATTTTCCCCGCCAACGCTTCATGGCCTCTAGGGCAAGGGACGCGTATGGACCATGCGGATAGTCACGCCGGATGACGCGACTGGTATCTGCGTTTGCGGCCGCCGGGTTGTGGACCGAACCTGTGGTGTTGGATGGCTCGAAGTTCCATCGATCCACGAGGATGATCTTCTTGTCGGCAAATTGATCGTCCAGACTTAGGGTATAGGCCAGAGAGACTGTCTAAGGGTTAGGGAAGGTTCTCTGTGACGAAAGACAAAACAAGGTGCGTGGGGAATCATCATACGGCCAAAAACACCCGACCCCACAATGATGAGAGAGTTAGGGATAGACATGTTCACTGCTGTGTTGTCGTCAATTCTGTCCTAATCTGAAACCCGGCACGTATTCCTTGAACCCTTTTCAAGCACTATATAGAGTTGATCTCAAATGACAAGAGAAAACCGGGCTCCGATCAGGCAACCTTCTTGCCGGACAACCCTTTGTCCCAGTCAGCATATATCGGCTACTCCCCCGACCCTGCAGATGTCGGCATCCTGGGACCGAATCCGAGACCGAATGCCTCAAACTCGTGCTAGTGAGACCCGAATGTTTTTTACGGTGTTCAATCATGAAACATGGCAGACAATCTATGTTCTAGTCCATGGACTTTGAGGGCTAGTAGTGTTTTTGTGCACTAGACAGATACTAGTGAGCTTACTACTAGTAGAATGCGTACGGAATATTGAGCCCGACTGCTTACCAGTGCGGTTGTTGGTAGACCGAAGATGAGGTGATCTCCGGCAGAGGCTAAATGCCGAGTGTTCGTCCAGAAGACCTCTATCAAAACTGTGTCCCTTGATCTGTAGGCTTTTGGCATCCTTTAGCACGCTCATCCCAAACGTTCTCTCACTTTGACAACTATGACGATCAACGTTCAAGACAAACGTGGATGGCCATCGCCATTTGCAAACGCGGCTTACCAACCAGATGCTTCTTCTCGCAGAGTACGCTATGGTGGGCTACAAGTACATAACCTTCGTCGCCAGGCTGCTACCGGCAGTCTAGTGCCTTCCATTCTCCAGGGACTTAGGGCTGGAGAGCGAGAGTTGCCATCTCTATTGCTCTGGAACGATCAGGGCTTGTCCCTGTTCAATGCAGTTCTTGACTCTGCCGATTATTATCTTGCTAACAAAGAATGGGGCTTGTTACGCGATGAAGTTCAAAATATAGTAGCTTCAATCTCATCCGGGGACCGGCTGGTAGAGCTGGGTGCAGGGTAAGTGACGAGAGCTTTTTCGTCTTTATCGCGAGTGGGTAATTCTTTTGCTCATCGAGTATCTTTGAAGGAACATGAAGAAGACGGCCCTGATACTACATATCCTGCAGTCTCAGAGAAAGTACATCCACTACATTGCCTGCGATGTGGACCGCGCAGCCCTCCAAAGAGGCCTCCGCAATCTTCAAGCGATCTTCCCCCCCTCGGTGTCGAGTATCAGAATCCAGGGTCTAGTCGCCACGTATGAAGACTGCGCTGCCTGGCTGAAGCGCAACCCAGGAAGTGGACACACATCGTTGATGTGGCTGGGAAATAGCATGGCCAACTTCCCCCCGCTAGAGGCTTCCGAATACATTCGGAGCTTTCTCAGCACCGGCGCCTCCATGATTATTGCCTTGGACGGTTGTCAAGACCACGAGCAGATCTCACGCGCGTATGAGGGCCCGTCGAATCAGAAATTTGTTCTAAATGGCCTGCGGCACGCAAACGACGTGCTCGACACGGACGCGTTCGATATGAACAATTGGAGTTTTCTCGGTCGATGGAACCCCGACCTCTGGATGCATGAGAGCTTCTACGTGGCAGAGCGAGACTTGACCCTCACGATCGGTGGGGAAGCCTTTTCGTTCCGGAAAGGGGAAACAATTCGCTCCATTCGAAGTGGCAAGTGGCCAAAACCGAAGGTGGTGGATATCTGCAGAGAGGCTGGGGGGGACGTTGTTGACTGGTGGATGAATCCCGATGAGTCTTACGGCAAGTCTGCTAATCTTATGGGGTACCTGGCCCATGCGCTAATTGATTCTCTCTCTTGACTAGGCTTTTACTTGCTGCAAAAATCGAGCGAGTACGAATAAGTTTGCTTGCAGAATGATATTTCAGGTCTATGAATCATGCTAGACTTATGTGCATGCAGTATTTTTGCCAGTTATAAACCTAATAGAATATTCCACAGAAATACTAGGGCTGCAAAGTATGCGTTCGGAACTATGAATTTGCTATGGATGAAGTCTTCTTGACACCCAACTGCACAGTATGAGGTATTTCAGCCAGGATGTGCTCCATCCCCTCCTTCTATTTGTTGTACTCTGGTATGTTGAGTACGTAGTTAGTATGGTTGGTCGCCGAACTGCATAGAAATAGGATGAACTCTATGCCGTTATTATTTAGGGATGCTCAATAGACCATGACTATGAAGATTAATCCTTTACCATATATGTAGAGAGTAATATGGCTCATTCTACTGCTTATTTTTAGTTAGGTAGAGATGGGTGTTTATAAGTCCTAACCCCGCACTTACTAAATATAAAGTATGAAGATATTATAGAGCACCTAGGGGTCCACCTCTATATATATTAGGTCTAACAAGCCTACTAGGCTGGTCACCCTGCCCCTTCCAAAAGATGTGGTTTGACTATTAGCCACGAAAAAGAGATTAACTATCTTACTTGATTTATTACCTCTTTAAGGCATATACGATACCTACCAAAAAGGGTGTAGAGGTTTGATATAACTACGCAATATTCCATAGGAGAGAAAGGATGGTAAACGGAGTTCAAAAGAGTCGGCGCTCTATATTTCGGACCGCATATTCGGGCTTGGCATCGTTGATTTTCGGCCAGCTAGAGCCCCGAAGACTCCACTTCGGGGTCTTGTCACAGGTCCTGGTACCTGACTGGTTATGAACTGATGAACCTGTAAGGTTCAGTTCTGCACGGTGAAAGTCAGACGATGCGAGCAATGTAGCTTTCTTCCTCATCCAAGGACAACCGAAAGATAGTTAGGTCCCGAGACTGTCGGCTTGCCCTAGGCGATGATAATGCGGTCATCTGCGGGTATGATGCGGCGATAAGAAATATTGTCATCATTCTTTTCTCCGCGAGCGACTTGAGTGAGCTTTTTTTTTTGGCTTTGGATCCATAGATACAGAGGGAAGTGGAAGGGTATTATATCGCCATGGCAAGTCTGGGAAGTCTTCAAGTCAGGTCAAAGAAAGACGAGGGTAAGCAGGGTATCATTGCCTGGAATCTTTCCACGCTAACAATAAATAGTCCTATTCCGGGAGTTCTCGTTCATCCTAAATTCTTCCGCTACGGAAGCCTCCTGGCAATCACTCGACTTTTTGTTCTGGGGCGAGCCTGGATATCACGGGCCTGACCTGCTGAATGAGCCGGATGACGTTCACATTTTTCAACTCGAAAAGGATAAAGCGTCCAAGGAGATCACATCAGACTCTCTTGGCTCGCCCAAAGCTTTGGAGTTCTTGTTGCAGACTCTTCGCGCGTCGGCTTCAGGGGCCAAGTGCGCAGTGAAACTGATTGTGCCCTTGCACAGTGGGTATATCGTCCGCTCAGATATCATCCCTCTGCGATTTCGAGATTCTGAATATGTCGAGTCGGCATTTTCTTTTGCGGAGCCGCTGCAGACCTACAGTGGCAAGAAAGTTGCCATTTCCAGTCCCTTGGACCTTACGACATACTTTGCCGCCGCCGCCGGCGGCCTGATCCTCCGTCGTGGCTCTACGCGAGTCTCAGATGCCGAACATCAAGCTTTATTTCGGATTGTCGAGTCAGACCTTGAAAACCGACTCTCGTTTCCGTGGATACAGCCGGGAACACCACGACGCAGGACGCTTGCGCTAGTCGACGCAAATAGCTCACATCCCGAAGACGGACTTGGCTTTTACCGTGCGGCTAGGGAGCTTGGGATCAACGTGGTCGTGCTGGAGAATTCAGGACACTGGCTGGAAGACCCTGCCCAGGCACAGTGGCGCGAGGCTTTCATTCCCACTCGATTGACGAATCCCCCCGAGGAAGATGTGGGTGACCACATCCTTGCGTCAATCAGGGCCTATGGCAAGCCGGTGGACGGGATTGTCACCTTTGCGGACTCATTCTGGTACTACATTGCTCAAATCGCCCAGGAGATCGGAGTCGAAACTGCGCCACCGGAGTCAATGCGCATCGCCACCAACAAGTTCCTGACCAGCAAATATGTGGGCCATGAAGCCTATTCGGCGTCTAGTATTGATGAAGCGCTCAAAATAGCAAAGGAGATTGAGCTTCCATATCCTCTCATCGTCAAGCCTTGCGATGGCTGGAGCTCAGAAGGAGTGACCCGAGTCGAGTCCCCCGATGCGCTCCCAGCAGCTATCAAGTCGATCGATACATCGCGTCATGGGACTCAGTTTGTGATGGAGAGATACTGCGACGGGCCAGAAGTGGACGTCAACCTTGTCTTATTGGACGGCCAAGTCCTTTTTGCCGAGATCTGCGATGACCTCCCCAAGTCGGCGGACATCAATGGGCGCGCCGTGGGATCACTGACCAATTTCCACGAGCTGTACAGTGTGTACCCTTCCGCGCTGCCGTCTCAGGAGTTGGACCTGCTCATCAACAGCTTTGCTGGCACGCTCCTGAAACTGGGGATTAGAAATGGTGTTATGCACCTGGAAGGGCGGGTGGAGAACTCGTCGATGGAATACCGGGAGCAGAACGGGATGCTGGACCTACAGCCGCGCGCTCCCCAAGCTACTCGGCCAGAATCATCGGCCTGGCTCATTGAAATCAACCCCCGCCCTCTTGGCATGACCGGCTCGCATATCATCGAATCTACCTACGGCATTGATTACTGGGGGTTGGCCTTGGTCTTGGGGGTTGGTGATAAGGACAGAGCGCGTGCATTGTCGAAGCCGTACCGGCGTGGTCCACAGTATACCTGTATCATGGTTTTCATTCCAGCAGACTTCCCACCCTCGAGCCAGGGCATCTTTGATACGGACGACATCTGCGCCGACTTGATCGCCCGAAGACCCGACTTGGCCAAGCACATCAGTCGATGTGCCACTTTGGTGAAGCGAGGCCAGAAGGTTGCTCACCCAACCACGGGCCGTCATACATTTTTGGCCTACTTCAACGTCTTTTCAAGGGCTGGTCGACAGGAAGCCTTGGATTTGGCGCGGCAGATCCGGGAGGAGGTCCGCTATTCCTTCCTCTAAGCGGACCTCACGCATCTAGGGGGGTGAAGTGAAGGAGTCCCTCAGAATTGTTGATGGCTAGAACTTTTGCTACGCGAGTCTCATGTACGTCTAACAGCCGCTGTAAACGCGATGATAAATTCCCACGACCAGTGCGTCATGGGAGGAAGGGCGCATTAAATGAAGATCATGGGCGTTGATAGAAGGAAACCTCAGAGAAAGCCACACTAGCTATTATACAAAGGCTCAATAGCCTGTAGCCACCGGTTCCGCCCACTTCAAGCTTCCCTCAGTAGATCAAATATACTCGAATACTAGGAATCACTGGCTTCCGCCATGGTGGATGGCATGGCATAACATGACATGGTACGATGCAGGAAAGTACAGAGTAAGATGTAGATCTGGAGGATAGAAAGAGAAAAGGGAAAAAAAAAAGAAAAAATATACCCAGAAGTGCCCCCCTGTTGTTCTGTCATCATCTCGAAAGCCCAAGAACGAGCAGCAGTTGACACCGTCGGGGCTCCGATGCTCAAATGGCATTCGGACCGGATTGGAGCCTTGTCCACCGACACTAATGGTTAACCCCTGTAAGGACCCCTGTAAGCGAAAATCACGCAAATATCCTGGGCGTTTGCCCCAACACGTCCTACTTCGTCCCTAGACTCCCTCCTGCCTCTCGCTTCTTACCGCTTTAATGCCGGATCTCGTCGTCAATTCCATTCTTGCCGAGTCAGTGCAAGACGCCGCCACAAATGGTCTCACAGCAGGACGTTGCTCGCCTGGACGAGCGCCAGCGAGCGATCCTTGACCGCCAGCTGAATGGACTTGGTGGAGAGGCAGGACAACGCAAGAATGTCTTTGCGTACGCGACACTCTCGGATAGAGTTATCTTGTCTGTTAGCTCGATATGTGCTATCCTCGCGGGCGCCTTGAATCCTCTGGTCCCGGTCAGTTCATGATGGAAAGTCTCATAATTTGCGCCCCCACGTAGGAACTCATCTCAAGCGGCAGGTCATTTACGGTCTTCTCGTCAGCGTTTACGATGGGTTCGCCGCAGGAACCGTTCCCGCTTCCGAACTGCGTTCCAAAACCGCCACATTCAGTCTGTACTATGTCTACCTCAGCATCGGTCTGTTTGTCTTCACCTACGTCGCCACGGTGGGGTACTATTACACCGGAGAACGCATTGCCCGGGCCCTACGGACCACATACCTCGCCGCCATCTTGCGCCAGAATATGGCTTTCTTCGATCTCTTGGGCCCCGGCGAGATAACGAGTCGCATCATGTCGGATATGGGGACAGTGCAGGAAGCGGTCACGAGCAAGCTGGCGGTGATGCTGACCGCTATCGCAACGTTCTGCGCTGCGTTCGTTGTGGCCTTCATCATGTATTGGAAGACCGCGTTGATCATCAGCCCTTTCTTTGTCATCATGATTGTGACGGAGACCTTGGGAGGAGCGTATATGGTCAAACATCACAAGCGGGCGATGGAACTGTATACTCAGGCTGCCGGGATTGCCGAGGAGGCCATCGCCGCGATCAAACATGTCACCGCGTTCGGAATCCAAACCCTCCTCTCCGAGCGTTACTTGTCCGTACTGGAGCAGGCCGCCAAGGCAGACCGAAAGGCAGAAAACATGGTTGCGGGGATGATCGCCTGGATGAATGCCATGCCGAATCTTATCTACGCTCTTGCTTTCTGGGCCGGCTCAATCTACCTGACCCGCGGCCAGATGTCCGTTGCTGAAGTGAGCGCGACGACATTGGCCGTAACGATCGGGTCCTTTGCCATTATTCGAATTGCCCCTTCCGCGCAGGCCTTGCTCTCTGGGATTGCAATCACGGGGGAAATCCTGAAGTCGATCGCGCGGCGGTCTCCGCAAGATCCACTGATACAGCAAGGTGACGAGCCTTCGACCGTAGTGGGCGACATTGTATTGGACCGCGTCGGCCTCATCTATCCCTCCCGGGACGACGTTGATATCCTCAATGATGTGTCCCTGAGGTGTGCTGCAATGAAGAAGACAGCCATTGTAGGCTCGTCCGGCAGTGGAAAAAGCAGTATTCTGGGCCTGGTGGAACGCTTTTACGAGCCGACGAGTGGAACAGTCTGTAAGTCGTCCCCGGTTCCGTCGCAGGTACACTTTTCTCACTTCGGCCAGTGCTGGACGGACGTGATATTCAGTCTCTCAACCTTCGCTGGCTGCGACGCCAGATCTCCCTCGTAGATCAGATGCCGGTTCTTTTTAACGCCACAATCTTGGAAAATATTCTCTTCGGGTGTTCTGACATTGTCGATCAGTTGTCAGAGTCCGAAAAGCATGAAAGGGTTTTTCAAGCATCCAAAAAGGCCAACGCCCACGACTTCATCAGCGCTTTGCCGGACGGCTACCACACCCACGTGGGAGAAAAGGGCCTTCAGCTTTCCGGAGGGCAGAGGCAGCGAGTAGCCATAGCACGTGCCTTGATCAGAGACCCTAAAATTCTTCTTCTCGATGAGGCAACCTCCGCTCTCGATTCCAAGTCCGAGGCAATGGTCCAGAAAGCTTTGGATGCGGCAGCCGAGCATCGGACGACCATCATAGTTGCTCACCGGCTATCCACGATTCAAAACGCGGACCATATCATCGTGCTGGACCAAGGAAAGGTTGTGGAAGAGGGTACGCACCATGCGCTCATTGCGCAGAACGGGGCGTATGCGGCCCTGGTACAGAAGCAGCAGATTGGAGATACTAATGACCACAAGACCCCAGACGGCACCCGCTTGTCCATTGACGATGATGAATCCCCCTATGGTGGCAATCTTGAATACGTCGATGAGAAAGACATACGAACGGAAGAGGTTGCGCTATCTTCGGCCACTCAAGAGGAGGGAACACAGAGAGAATCACATAAAATGAGTGCACCGCAAACCATCGCATTCATTGCACGTCTCAGCAAGAGAGATTGGAGGGTTCTGCTCTTCGGACTCGCAAATGCCATACTTGCGGGTTTAACCATCCCAGTGTGAGTTTCCCTTTACATTTCCCATTTACTTTGGCTGAGACCAACCTTGTTGCTCCCCGCAGGCAATCGGTCTTCTTTGCGAAAATCCTGACAGCCATCGGCTTCGCCCCTCCTCAGTATCCACAACTCCGGTCCGAAGTCAATTTCTGGTCTGGACTTTATGTCATGCTGACCGGTACCACCTTTCTCTTTTGGATGGGCGTCGAGATTACTTTATCTTACGCCACCCAAAAACTCGCTGGGCGAGTTCGCGAGATGTGCTTTCGCTCTATCTTGGTGCAGGATATGTCCTTTTTCGACGTACCAGGCAACTCGCCCAGTGCGCTTTCCAGTGTGCTTTCAAAGAGCACCAACGATCTTGCAGGTATGGGAGGACCTGTTCTGGGCGGGATTCTGACTTTCATCTCGACGATCATTGCAGGCATTGTCCTCGCTTTGGCTATCGGGTGGAAGCTGGCTCTTGTCTGCACTGCAACCATTCCGATCGTGGTGGCCTGTGGCTGGCTGCGCTTGCAAGTTCTATCCACATTCGATAGCAAGGTCCGGCAGAGTGGAATAGAATCAGCAGCTTACGCAGGAGAGCTGGTTCGTACGGTGCGAACTGTTGCGTCGCTGGGGCTCGAGGAGCATGCTCTGGCCCGCTATGAAGGCATTCTGGCAAGACAAGCCGCAAAATCCCTTCGTTCCATCTTGTTGGCCTCCGCCCTGTATGCCGCGTCTGCGTCGATTGTGTATCTTTGCGCGGCGCTCGCCTTTTGGTATGGTGGCACGCTAATCGCAAGCCACGAGTACTCGACGTTCCAGGTTTATATCTGCTTTGTCAGTCTGATCTCCGGCTCGCAAATCGCCGGATCTATTTTCACGTATGCCCCTGATGCAAGCAAGGCCATGCATGCAAGCCGAGAAATTCAGGATATTATCAATCTCAAGCCCACGATTAATAACACGGTTCCGACCACGCCACCGCCCACCCAGGCAGGCACAGAGAAGAAACAAACCCAGCAGAGTTTGAGCGCCTGTCGGGTGGAATTCGAGCATGTCTCATTCACCTACCCATCCCGACCAACGAGACGTGCCCTGGACGATCTCCACATCACAGTGGAGCCCGGTCAAACGCTGGCCCTGGTCGGCCAAAGTGGAAGCGGAAAGAGTACATGTGTTTCCCTCCTCGAGCGTTTCTACGATCCAGATCAGGGCCGGATTCTCATCGACGGGCAAGATATCAGACTGCGGGATGTGGACGAGTATCGTCTCGATATCTCGCTTGTGAGCCAAGAAACGATTATTTTCTCCGGCACGATCCGAGATAATATCGCCGTTGGTCTGGCAGGGCATGAAGTGCACGACAACGAGATTCTGGAGGCTTGTAAACAAGCGAATATTCTTGAATTTGTGCAGTCCCTTCCGTAAGTCATCCCCCGAAATCCTTCAAGCAAACTCTTTCCGCATGAACTCATCGCATCAACAGGGATGGACTATTGACCTTGGTTGGCACGGGGGGCAGCATGTTGAGTGGAGGCCAGAAGCAACGCATCGCCATTGCGCGGGCTTTTCTTCGAAAACCCAAGATCCTGCTACTTGACGAGGCCACGTCGGCACTCGACAGCCAGTCGGAGGCTATTGTCCAAGAAGCCATGGATACAATCAGAAAGGATCGGACTACAATCATGGTGGCGCATCGCCTGAGTACCGTTAAGAATGCGGACGTGATTTGCGTGTTGCAGGATGGCAAGTTATTGGAGAGTGGAACCCACGAACAGCTTATGGCGAAGCGGGGGAAGTACTGGGAAATGGTTGCTATGCAGAGTCTGCACTGATATCCAATTTGTCATTCCTCACTTCCTATCTAAAGCCATATCATCGGCCGACTGGGGCTTGGACAGTTATAAAATAGTAGTCGTTCTACTATTTTTTGATTCCGCAGAGGCCCATACCGGTGCTCGGAGATGAAGATAACCTCTGCCAAAGGGCGCAGATCTGTAGGAGCTTCTACTGCAGGTGGCGGTGGTGATGCACGTTCATACATGTATGTAGAGGACAGGTTTGATGCCTTTGCTCCAAGGTGCAAACAAATCCAATCAATAATGTCTATTACTGCATAGCGACACCTTATTTCACCCACCGTACAGATTTCTTCAACCATCTCCAACCCAGCAGTATTTGCAATCAATAGACAGAGAATCCGCCTATCGGCATGGGCGCCACGACCTGCGCTTCCCATCGGAGATTGCCCTTGTCAGACTTACTTTTCCGAAGGTGGCCCCAAGTCGCTGTCGGAGTGGAGTGGCCGAACAGGCGCCCCGAATGCCGATATTAGGGCTGCATGCCGAACAACGAGCTCTGGCCCTCCCTGATAGATCGAACCCCCGCTGAAGCTGCATATGAAATGGACTCCGCGCACCTACAGGCTCATCGTATCTGTAGGGCCATACACAGCACCCGTAACACTGTGGTTGCTACCCCTTTTGGTCTTTCTTTACAATATGTTGTTACAAGACCCTAATCACCGTGAGGAACTACACGATGATGTCGACAATGCTTTCTCGAAAATCAACGGAACTGTGCAACAGTCTTCGCACTTTGCCGATGTGTCCAGCATCGACGTTCCATTGACACATCTGCCCGTCTTGACCCCCAGATCCAAAACGGCCAACTCCCGCACCGGACTGGCAAAATCCCTTCCTTACGCATCCCTTGATGCGCCGAGATCGGCCACCGAAGAGCAGAATGTCCTCATCAAGACCTGGGCGATCCTGCTACACCAATATGCGGCGTCTGATAGGGTCGCATTTGCGATTATCGGTAAAGCCGGCCCTTCGGGGCACTCTAGTGGGCAAGCCTCTACACAGGTCTTGGTCTCGCACTGGTCCACGACCCCGACAGCTTTTGCCCAAAGCAGCGGGCCCCAATTTCAGTTTGTCACATTTGATCCTTCACAACATGGCACTAGGGTTAACACTGCCCTTGACTTCTCCGCCATATATCACTCCAACAATGACTTCAGCTATGTTCTCCACTGGTCGGAAGAAGGTGCGAGAGATCTGCGCCTCTACACTAAGCAGCCGTCGGTGCCTACCAAGTTTGCATCTGCCTTGTGGACGACGCTTCTGGAAATCAATACCCGAGTCAGGACTGCAGATCCTCTACTTTCCAAGCGTCTGATCAGCAAAGCGGATCAGAGAGCCATCAGCTCATTTATTACCACACCGGTGTTTGAAGAGAGAAAGTGTCTGCACCATCTCTTCCTCGAGTCGGCTCGGGCTACTCCTCACGCGCCTGCTGTGCAGGGGTGGGATGGATCGTTTACTTATGCTGAACTTGACCAGCTTTCCAAGAATGTTGCGAGCCAGCTCCTGCGCCGAGGTGTGCGCAAGGGTCAGTACGTCCCGTTTTCGTTTGAAAAAAGTGTGTGGATGGTTGTCGCAATTATCGGGATTCTCAGAGCTGGGGGAGTGGTCGCCTCGATTGATCCTTCGCAACCTCAGTCTCGGGCCCGGGAAATTATCCAAGAGACAGGAGCAACGGTGATTGTGGCTTCCAATGCTCAAGCTTCGATCTTTGCAGGTCTCGTCGATACCATTGTGCCCATCTCGGCGGATTCCGTGCACTACACGGTGGACGATACCGGCTTGCATACACCGTTGCCTCAAGTGTACCCCGCGGACCCTGCCGTGATAATCTTCACGTCAGGATCAACTGGCAAGCCTAAAGGAATTGTCATCCAGCACGGCGCTGTCGCTACCCGAATGGTGGCCGAGGGCAGAGCTTTCCAGTACCATGGTGCGAGAACCTTACAGTTCGCCGCCTCCACATGGGACATCTTCATGACGGATATCTTCACTACCCTGGCGTTCAACGGCTGCGTTTGCATTCCGAGTGAAGAAGATCGCAGATTCAACCTTGCCAAGTTTTGTGCCGACTATGACGTGTCACTGGCACTTATCACTCCGTCACTGGCAAACCTCCTGGAACCTACTAGATTCCCAACCCTCAAGACACTGATATTCGGCGGAGAAGCACTCAAAGAGGAGGTGATTCGAAAGTGGGAAGCAATCGATGGCATCTCACTTCATCAAGGTTACGGGCCAGCAGAGACTGGGCCTTGTGTCGCTACGCGTTTGGCCGAACGGCCGGAAATTCTGGGCTATGCGCTCGATAATTCAGTCTGCATCCTCGTTGATCCCAGTGACCCGAACCAACTGGTCCCACTGGGGGCCGTAGGTGAGCTCGTCGTCGGAGGGCCCAGCTTGCTTCGAGAATACATCAACAATCCAAGCAAAACTGACGCCGCTGTGATTGAGAGCCCTTCTTGGGCATTCGACCTCATGACTCCTGTGCGGCGATTTTATCGGACGGGTGATCTGCTCCGATACAGTGTCGACACCCTGGATGGTCGGCTCGAATTCGTTGGTCGCACTGACGATCAAGTCAAGTATCACGGTCAGCGCATCGAACTGGGAGAGATTGAGCACCACTTGAGCCGGCTCCCCGGTGTAGAATCATGCATTGTTGCCCTTATCAAAACGGGGGTCTTCAAAGACCGGCTAGTAGCTGTGGTGCAAGCTGGAAAGTCCAGCGGCGGCAACAGTTACGGCAATCAGCTCTCATTAAGATATGATCAGAACATCACGATCACTCATATGAGAAGCTTCTTGTCGTCACGATTACCCGAATTCATGATTCCGAATGAGTTGCTGGTGGTCCACGAGCTACCACACAACAGCTCCATGAAACTTGACAGGGGTCGCGTCACCAAGTGGATCTCCGACATGCAGAGCCGACCTTCGGAGGCAATTGCGAATCCGCATACTCCGAGCAATGAATTGCTGGCTCATGAATCGACGGCTAGGGCAATTGCTCGCGAGTACGCCAGGATTGTCGCGGGCGATAATGTGTCTCGTCGCCGAGAGTACGAAGGGCGCGATTTCAACCTGCAGGGAGGAGGCATTGACTCGATCCAGATCATGTCGCTGTCGATGTTCATTACCCAACAGTTTGGGTTCCAAGTCCCCATGACTGATATTCTCAGCTCGAGGGCCACCGTACGATCAATTGCTTCGGTGATTGATGCGAACAAGAGTCACAACCTTGGAATAGGCCAGGGGCAGCCACTGAGTATGCGGGATAAAATCCGCATTCCACTAGCATCCAGCATGCCGGCCCCCAGCCAACATTTTCCGGAAGAAATAAAGGGCAGCAGGGTCTTTCTCACAGGAGCTTCTGGCTTCCTTGGCATTGAGATCCTGCGGCAATTGTTGGCTCGACCAAACACGCACGTCTATGCGTTGGTCCGGGGATCATCGCAGAGTCAAGCTCGAGAACATCTCGTGCAAAAGGCAATCTCGGCGAGTTGGTGGCAGGATGCATATCATACCAGACTCCACGTTTGGCACGGTGATCTAACCCTACCACAGCTTGGGTTAAGTCACTCTCAATGGCAAATGCTGCAGGGCCAAACGTCTCCGAGCATTGACGCGATCATCCACAACGGCGCAAAGGTGCATTACAGCCAGGATTATGAGACATTGAAGAAAACCAACGTCTCGCCAACGGTCGAGCTGCTGAAAGCCGTACATAATCGCGAAGAACCCTTGCATAGCTTTGTCTTTGTATCAGGAGGGCAGCAGCTTAGCTTCGACGACAGCGAGGACGAGAAAAACGCGTCGAAGTCGCTAAAAGGATCCGGCTACGCACGATCAAAGGCCGTTTCTGAACAGATTGTCCGTAGATTCGCCAATCAAAAAGGCTCCAAGGCTCGGCATGTTCGAATTGTGAAACCGGGGTTCATCATCGGCGACTCCGAGCGAGGCCATGCAAATCAATCCGATTTTATCTGGAGACTGATCGCTGCGTGTGTAGAAATTGGATTCTACAACGAGGACGAAGCGGACAGCTGGCTCTTTATCTCTGACACCACCCGCGTAGCGCAAGTGATTCTGCACAGTGTGTTTGAAGAAGACGCTAAATTCGTCACAAAAGTTCTGGATGGCCTGAGATTCAAGACTCTGTGGACCCTTCTCCAAGAGAAATTCGGGTTTGAACTTCAACCCCTTCATCGGCAGCAATGGCTCGCACGCCTCCAACAATCAGTTGCTCAAAAGAAAGAAAAGCATGTGCTGTTTCCGCTGCTGTACCTGCTTGAGGCTAGTGATGAGCCAATCGGGGTGTTTCACGGACCTTTGGACCCAAGTGCAGGAGTTCAAGCGGCGCTTGACGCAAACATCACATATCTGATCAACTCGAGGTTTCTGATCCGAGCGGACTCGGTGCTGACTCCGACAACATCAGTTGCGAGTACTGTCCCCGTGACGGATGTCATTGATGTTCAAAGCTTGAGAGAGCAGTTTCCGGCCTTGCACCACGGCGTCGTAGCTTTCAACAATGCTGCGGGAACTGTGTTACATCGGGAGGCTGCTGAGAGCACACATCGATACATGACCTCATTTCCTTATGAGCTGGGTCGTGATGATCCAGCGAGTGCCTTGAAAACGCAGCGACTTCAGGATAGATTCGCCGAGCTCGCAGCATTCATGAATGCCGATCCCGATGAAATAGGTGAGTACCTCCGTAGATCATGTCACAGACGAAGGTCATGTTTCCCGCGTTGGAAGTGCCAATCAACTAATCCTGATAGCCTTCGGCCAATCCACTACCTTCCTACTTCGCTCCCTCGGCCAGGCACTAAAGCCGTTGCTCAATTCTGATTGTGAGATCATCGTTTCCGTTCTTTGCCACGAAGCCAGCGCGGCGGCGTGGCTTGCCCTCGCTAAGGATCTGGGCATCGCCATCAAATGGTGGGCCCCACCACCTGGTGACGACCCTGTTCTGTCACTCGACACCTTGAGGCCACTGTTGACGCCCAAGGCTCGGCTGGTAGCCTGCAACCACGTCTCGAACGTTGTGGGTACCATCCATCCAATCCGCCAGGTGGCGGACCTTGTTCATAGGATTCCCGGGGCAGTCATCGTGGTGGACGGAGTGGCATGGGCCCCGCACCGACCCATTGACGTCAAGGCCCTGGATGTGGATTTCTACTGCTTCAGCTGGTACAAGGTCTTTGGACCCCATGTCGCACAACTGTACGGCCGGCGTAGCGCTCAAAAGCGCGCTCTTGTGGGCATCAGCCACTTCTTCCTCGGCGAGATGCCGGGTCTGGACTGGCGCTTGCGTCTCGGAGCCAACTCCTTTGAGCTTGAGGAAGCCCTGGTTCCCATCACCCGATACCTGAAGCGGGTCGGCTGGGACAACATCATTGCCCAAGAGACGGTGCTCCAGGATGTTTTCTTGGCGTATCTCCGACGCCGGTCAGAGGTGTTTCGCATCTTCGGCGAGAAGTCATCGGACCCTGCGAAGCGCGTGCCCGTGATTACATTTGAGGTGATTGGACACTCGTCTACAGTGGTGACCAACAAGGTCAATCAGAGGGGGCGATTCCGCGTTGTGTCTGGAAATTGCTGGGCTCCGAGGCCAACGCATGATGTGCTCGGACTGGGCGCTGAAGGTCTCATCCGGGTTAGTTTCGTGCATTATAACACTGTTGCGGAAGTGCAAGAGTTTTGCGTGGAGCTTGATTCGGTTCTGGAGACTTTGAAAGCTGGAAAATAGAGGGAATACACAGGCTCTCCAAGATACCATTCCCTGGTGCCTGCCAAACATTCAAGCGAATGATGAAATCTTTTTAATTCTGTGCACCTAATAAGAGTATGTAACGATATAATTTCCAGCTTACCCATTTGGGTAAATCGTTTGACCTTGCGTGTAGATTTCTCTCCTACAACAGGATATGCTGCCGAAGATGCCAACGCCCAAACCTTGATATCGTACGATTTGGGTAGCTTCAGAGGGGGGAGGCCTTCATATCATATAAACGCATCTTTTGGGCTACTAGATAAGAGAACCGTACCTCATTGCTCTCTCATCTGTATACTAGCTACTAGTGGTTCCTTAATTAAAAATGGTAAAGCGGTTTTAACAATATATCTTTCATGTATGCAAGTCCCGATATTTCATACCGTTGGCTGTCTATTGCGCTACTACCACTACCGTAAGCTCAGTACCTTTTACACTGCCTCTGGCGGTTTCATTCCATTTCCAGAACCAACCTCTTCATGCGTACGAACCGGTCCGACTATTCGGAGTCGGCTCGGTCAGCGCTGACAGTCGGTCCGAATGCGCCACAGAGCGTCCGTATTGGTCCATTAGCACCAGCAGGAGGAGCCGCTTATAGTAAAAAGAGTGCCGCTATCGAACACATGGTACCCTAGTTTCTCGAACCATACAACTTCACAGCGTCTAGCGATTCTGCTTCAAGCCCACGTGACGATGGCCACAACAAGTGATTATGTCGATGTCTTGATCATCGGCGCTGGGCCAGCAGGGTCTGTGTTGCGATCTACCCCTCTCTTTCCAACAACTCCTAGGCGAGGAAGAGTAGGCTAACGGATGCGCAAAAGGCTTACCACGGCGAACTCGTTCAACGGCAGCAACCAGCGCGTGCGATTAATCGACTGGAAGCCGGCGCCGCTCGAGACTGGTCGAGCGGACGGTCTGAAAAGCATCTCGATCGAGGTGTTGGATTCCTTCGGTATTGGTGACGCAGTACTCAAAGATTGCCAGCCCTGCGAAGAGATCGTGCTGTGGAACCCGGGCAGGGATGGGGTGATTACACGGACGATGACCATCCCAGACAAGGTGGAGGAGCTGGGTAAGGCGCGAGAGGTGACTTTGGACCAAGGCATGAAACCGTGATTCTTGAAGGCAACCAAGCCACCGGCTGACTCCCTTTTCCAGGACAAATTGAGCGCGTCATGGTGGAAAACCTCTACAAACACAAAACCGTCGAAGTCAGTTGGAACACCCAGCCTGTCAGCTTGCAAATCGACCCTTTGACGAAAGACGAGCCCGAGGCATATCCTCTCACCATCACGGTACAGGACAGGGAAACCCACGTCCAAGAGACGATACGTGCGAAATATGTGGTTGGAGCGGACGGTGCGCACAGCTGGTTGCGCAAGTATCTCAATATCGGATTCTCAGGAGATTTGACAGACTCCACCTGGGGTGAGTGATGGATTGTTCCACCGACATCGTTGGGGTTTGATCACTGATAAAGGTCTGGGTCTGGCTAGGGGTTATGAATCTGGTGCCCAAGACCGACTTCCCGGATATTCGCAAAGTGTTTGTAGTCCATTCCAGCGTGGGAACCGTCATGGGAGTCCCACGCGAAGACAAACTCGTCCGCTTGTACATCAGCATGGACGGAGGAAACCGTCACACGTCCACCGATGCCAGGAGCGTCACGGCAGAGATTCTTCTCAAGGCCACTCGAGCAATCCTGGCACCTTATACCCTCGACGCTGCGCGGATCACATGGTGGTCGGCCTACTGCGTCGGGCAGCGGGTGGCCGACGAATTCGCCCGTCATGACCGGATCTTCTTGGCCGGCGATGCAGTCCACACCCACTCTCCCAAGGCAGGTCAAGGGATGAATACCAGCATTCAAGACGGATACAACATCGGCTGGAAGCTGCGGTATTGTCTGGAGCAAAAGGCGAGCCGGGCCCTGCTCTCGACATACCAGACCGAGCGTCGGCCCATCGCGCAGGCGCTCATTGACTTCGACCGAAAGTACCTGAAGTCATTTACGCGAAGGGATATCACCCACCAAGAGTTCCTAGAGGCATATATTGCCGGGCAGAGATTCACTACGGGGATTCAGATCCAGTATCCGCGGTCGCTCATCGTGAAAACAAAGCAATTTCTCACGCCAGCTCATCCTCGAGCCACGAACCTGGCACCGGGAAAGCGTCTGCCTGATTTCCAGATGGTCAATCAATCCGACGCGGTGCCTATCCAAGCATATCATCGGTTCACCAGTGACGGCCGTTTCCGCCTGCTTGTTTTCCCGGGCGACATTTCCCAAGAAATTGCTCTCAGCCGCTTCAACCTCCTAGGAGATTGGCTCATCTCACATGTTCCGCAGACTTCTGGTCTGGAGATAATCACAATCCATGGGGCCAAACGCGCTAATGTCGAATTGATGGATCTTCATCCAGCCTTCCGGCCGTGGAGCGACGAAGATGGATGGAATTACTGGGCTGTGTATGCCGATGATGAGAGCTATCATAAGGGTCACGGGCATGTGTATGAGCGCTGTGGAATCAGCAAGGAGGACGGCGCTTTGGTTCTGTTGAGGCCGGATGGATATATCAGTCTCATCGCCTCTTTCGAAGAAACTCATGAGTTAATAGACTTCTTCGATGGACTCAAACCAAGGTCGAGAACTGTACCGGAGCGGCCAGCGAACTTGTAAGATTGCACTAAAAAGAAACAGAATCAGTGTATCTTCAAGGAATACACACCAGAGGTTTGAGTCACCGGCAAATATGCTTTAGCGTACTTGAGGCTCCTGGTTTTTCCTGAATAGTGTCCATATTCGTTTAATATCTCAATCGATATCTAACCTTTTGTTTTTCTCAACAAATTCTTTGTAAATACAAGCATCGTTAAGTGGGAGAGCAGTTCATTGACGCTAACACAATGAACGTGTTTCTACCTTGACAGGGATATTGGCGTATATTATAGGGCTACTTAGGGGGATAACTGAGGGGATTAGGGACATGTTTGGCTTAACACCACAACCATAGCTAATCTTAAATAAAACGTATACAATTAATTCTCTTGTATCTCGACAACCACTGAATATTTTAGATTGATATTTATATATTTAGATAGCATGGATCTAGGGCTATCTAGTGATATTAATATTTCCAGAGTAATCCCAGAAATTAGGGATTATTAATTAAAATGGCGAGGTTTGGTTAATAAAATCTGATAAATCCTCAAAAACCATAACCAATGGTTTTAACCAAACTTGAATTGGGTTCACCTGAAAGAAACTGAAATCAGTAAGATGATTCCCTAGACTAGGAACCGAACCCTCACCGCTGTGAGTTCAGTGAGGGTTGGGTTGATTTTAGCGGTTTGGTTATGCAACTCTAACTAGATGAACTAGATGCACCTTTTGTGCCTGTTTGAGGAGCAAACAAGGTGCTGCAGCACTGTTGATATCTGTATGTACACCTGGGCTGGCTTTTGAGGATGAAGGTTGCACTTGATTAGGCATCAAATGAGTGGAACTAACATGACCTCGACGTTCCTATTCTTCCCTTGTAAAAGCAGAATCTTTTACAAATTACACATGTGCTCTTTTCCTCTGGAGTAGTACTGTAGTTGTGGCTATAGGAAACACAGATTGCCTGATCCAAGCAAGTATTATCAGTCCGTGAGTGCCTTCAAGGATACATTAGACAGTCTGAGAACCGTCTACCACTTGTAAGACCTCCTTCACGTTGCATTGATCCTAAGCAGAGGACTCAGTATATTTAGCAGCGCCTAATCTCCTGGCCATTCTTTCACCCACCTGAACGCACCGGTCCTATCCAGGCCTTTTTTGAGCTGGGCGTCCCTAGCTGGGGAATAATGTCCCCAGTGCCTCCGCCCTCTTATACCTCTGGGCATAACCCTTCTGATCCTTAGTATATTGATCACGAGCGCCATATACCAGCTCAACTAGCGAACTGACTGCATCGCAAATGACTGCATCGCAAATGCCGCGCCCAGTTGTGGGTGAGACCTCGACAAAGAGACAGTCCTGCTGGGTTGCAAATGCCTCAGCTTCTGCATGCAATGTTGCGGCTTCACCTTCACCCGTACCAGCAATCATTGTCGCAAGAAAGGGGAGGACCCTATTTTTGCAGCGGCTGCGCATCCTCTTATAGGCAGCGACCATTTCGTCTCATGATTTCCTTGATGAAGCGTCATATGTGAAGATGAGGCAGATATGCTGAAAGAGGCAGAGGTAACCTGACCTAGATCCTAGACCGCTGGCCAGGGCGAGGCAGACATGTGTCTGTAGGGTCATCCTCCCATTCACCGTCTCTCTCGGGAGTAGCTGAACCACGCAGGGTAAGCTCAGCTGGGGGTACTCAGAGCATATTACACCAGGTACATACCCTGTAAAGATGCAAGTAGTCAGCGGCGCCTTTGGCATCCATGATAATAATGGCCATGGATTGTTCACCGCGCTTGCAGGGTAGTTTGGTGGGTGACCACCTCATGTTGCTGATATGGATGGCGTGAGGGTTAGCAGTTTCGCTCTCTGCTATCGTGGCCGGTGCTGATGGCGTGGGCTCGCTGCTATGGCAGCTACGGCTGCCACTACCACGGAGCTTGTGGACCATGATTCTGGCGTGAGACAGCATGGGTGACGGTTGGGTGAGGTGGACAGGGCGAGTGGATATGGGCAATGCTCGGAATATCTATACCTGGAACCGAGGCAAAATTGTCAGAATTGACTGACCGAGATGCTTGGTGATAGTCAAAAGAGGGTCCAGGTTCCTGCGCACCCCACATCTCACCGCCCGGACGGCCCGACAGAGCCGCCACTAAACAGCAAGGAAGAAAACTACTAAACCCGTGGCATGGTGGGTGCCTTCCCCTCCAGCCTAGCGAGGGTGGAAGTCGTTGCATTACTGCCAAGAATCCAACCCTAAGGAACACCTAAGGTCCACCGCGAAGGATGAATGGCGCCTTGGCACTCACTAATCCCGCGCAAGCAGGTGAGTATCGCTCAGAAAATCAATACATGGTTATGCATATATACCGGGCGTTAGACGAAACAGTTATTTACAGCAAGCACGTGCACTTGTTGCGGCTAGCCTTGGCAAGATTCATTTGCTTCCGCAAGACTTTTAAGGTCACGTGAATATGGTCGGTTCATTATATTGGTAATTTGGGTATATGTGGATCTACGGCCGTCCCGCAACTCAAACCCTCAGTTGCGCTTTTTGGAGCGGTTTCAGTCATGGGGCACTATACCCCTAGTTTCATGGCAGACTAAAGTGCTTTAAAACATCTATTTTTCCTTGTTTCTGGTTTCCTGAAGTGAGCGCTGCATTGCTGGCAACAACGCTTAGAGCATGTAACTCAGGCTGACCTTTGTCCCTACGTGCTCCAGCTGTAGACGCTAAAAACTGGGTTATAGACAGCGATGCGTTAGGGGCCTGCGTCATGAGTTCGCAAATGTTGAGCTCTACGCGTATACTTACATTGATAAGTATAACACTGCGCTCTGATGTTCCCGTGCCCATATCTAGCACAGGGTCAGCTAGATGTCATTAACTAGTTAGCTACTGCTTTCCTAGTTTCGATTCGCTGGCCAAAAACTCACTGCGCACTCTTCCAGTGATATACGCGTCAGTAGCTCCACTGTTGCGCCCAGTACAGTGTCCACTAAGAGCTAGTGCCAATCCCTATGGATATATAAAGAGACTACTTTGCCCCCTCTCATGCTCAAGAATATCCTTAACTCTCATTTCTGTTACCTTTGAGATCAGCCACGGTGCCGTTGAAGAACATGGATCCTCATCATACTTAGTCATACCCGGCAAGTTTGCCAACTAGCGGTTCTCTTACTCTTAGTACAGTGTCATCGCCTGCCCGTATAGCTGATGAGCATTCACCTAAGAATCAGGCTGCCGGGCTTCAATACCTGTACATTCCGCAGGATTTACGCCTGGGAGTTACTGAGTTGATTAGGGAAAGTCCATCGTTCGCTCAATCTCGAAATGATCACCGAGTGATCCAGAGAAATGCTTAATACAGCGGACTGAATGTACAAAACTGGCTAAAATAAATTTTTACTATTAATACCTGTGGCCACGCAGCTTCCCAAGCAGCCACACACTACCTAGTTAGTAATTAAAAGATATAGCCAGCCTAAGGCAGCAGAGCAAAGTAGGAGGCAGATATTTAACTAAGAAGCTTTAAATTTAACTAATTACTAGGTAGTCCAGTTAGTAAAGCCTGTATAAGATATCTAGGTACCTAGTAGATAATTAAATAATAATTACTAGCATGCCTAGGTGTTACACACCTGTAATAACCTAATATACTAATATAATACCTCTTAAAGGGATATAGATATCTATATTAGTAAGTAATGTTCCCTATAGGGGGGCGCCTCAGTGTAGCAGATCCAGGTTTAGAATAGAAAAAGATTTTTCTAAATAAGTCTGGCTGGATTTAAACTCAAGGCATCTAGATATTAATATTTTATATAGAGGTACCTTCCTAGTAATAAATAATGCCTGGATTTATTACTAAGGCATAGTAGTATAATATAAGGGTAATACTAGATAATACCAGGCAAAGAAACTAGAGAAAAAGGAAAGATTCTAGATATAGAGGACACCTATACAGCAGCTATTTACCTAAGTATTATATACTATTCTAACCCATTCAGCTATATAAATGCATCTGTAATAGAGCTAAGTTAATCTATATCCTATAGACTATAGAGAATAGACCCTCAGGGAATGAATTCCTTACTTAGTATATTCTATATAGTGATTAGTATATATAGTATTATATATATAAGGAAATATATATAGGTAGGCACTAGTATAATATTAATAGGTATATAGATGGTTTAAGGTAATCTATAAGTATATACAGAGATATCTACTAGTTATCATTATTATTTATATAGCTATTTAGGTAGAATTATAAAAGGGGACTAAAACCTTTAATATAATAAGGTATATATAGGGTAGCCACTAGCCTACCTCCTACCCTTATATAATTTAAAGGCTCTACTCCTACTATAATAAATATTAACCCTATAGGTAGCCCCTAATGCTTACTAACACTATAATGATCCATGCCCGGGGGGGGGCATCATACAAATCCTAGGGTTGGCAGGGGGGGGGGGGAGGAGGGTAACTCATCCCCCCCCCTTAAGTTAGTCAAATCTTAATATTTTTAAATGATTTAAAATGATATAGAATTCTAATTCACTAAATTATAATATTCTAATATTAGATTCTAGAATATCTAATAGAAAGGTGGTCAAACTAGGGGTGCTAGGGTAAGGTCGAAATTTTTTGTTGGGGTCTGCCAAGACCACTATCTGCGGGAAGTCTATACCCTTTTAGGCCACCATCTAGTATGGATGAGTGCCTGAGGTGTCTATTAGCCTAGTAGGGCCTTAGAAATCTGGCAGAAAGTTTAGGAAAAATAATTTCTAGTATTTAGTAAGAGCCTAGTACCAGATGACTAATAATAAACATTTTTAGTAAATAGTAGGGACTTTTAGCTATAGAATGATAATAGTCTAATTAGGTAAGCATACTTCCTAATTTTTTAAAAATTCTTAGAAGATGCTTTAAAATTTATTACTAGCTGACTAATCAGAATTATTTTTATTAAATAGAGCTAATTTTAACTAGTCTAGTGATATATAGCATGCCTAATATTATAATGATCCATCCCTAGGGGAGGGCATTATACAAATTCTAGGGTTGGCAGGGGGGGAGGGGAGGAGGGTAACTCATACCTACCCCTTAACTTCATCAAATCTTAATATTTTTAAATGATTTAAAATGATTTATAATTCTAACTAGCTAGTCTATTAGATTCTAATATTAGATTCTAGAATATTTACTAGGAAGGTGGTTAGACTAGGGGGGTCAGGGTAAGGTTGAAATTTTTTGTTGGGGTCTGCCAAGACCACTATCTGCGGGAAGCCTATACCATTTTAGGCTACTATCTAGTATGGATAAGTGCCTGAGGTGTCTATCAGCCTAGTAGGGCCTTAGAAATCAGGCAGTAACTATAAGAAAAATAATTTTTAGTATTTACTAAGAGGCTAGTACTAGATAACTAACTATAAATATTTTTAGTGAATAGTAGGGACTTTTAGCTATAGAATGATAATAGTCTGATTAGGTAAGCATACTTCCTAATTTTTTAAAAATTCTTAGAAGACACTTTGAAATTTATTACTAGCTGACTAATTATAATTATTTTTAATAAATAGAGCTAATTTTAACTAGTATAGTAATATATAGCATGCCTAGTAATATTTAGCCTAGGATTTTTAAAAATTCTTAGAAGTAAATATTCTATAGATTTTATATAGTAGAGATATATATTAGAGAGGGGTCAGACTAGGGGCCCTAGTTAGTTAGTTAGATAGTAATTAGATCTAGTTACTCTAATAAATCTAGTAGGGATAGTAGATATATAATAGTCTACTAGGTAGAGGTAAGGTATAAGAGGAATATATATATTTAGAAAGTTAGAGAGAGGGAAGAGAAATCTAAATAGGAGGTCTAGTTATATATTATTAGATTCTATAAAATAAGAGATTAAGTAGTATAGAAATATATATAATTAGATTACTAACTTATATAATACTATAATATATAATTAAAGAGTAATAGAGTCTAATAATAAAAGTAATATAAGAAGTTAATAAATATAAGAATAAAAATATTAACTATAGATATACTTAATTATAAGAAATATATATTTAGAAAAGAAGAGTATAATAAGAGAACTCTAGAGAATAGATGTAAGACTATAAGAGTCTAAATATATATAATAATTATAATAAGAAATATATATTCTTAGCTTAGTATAAATAAAATAAAGTAGTATAAGAATATAAGTCTAGATTAATATATATAAAGAGAATAGGTTATAATATACTACTATAGAAAGATATATATTTAAAAAAAAGAAAGAGGTAAGAGAAAGAGGTAGAGAGAAAGATAAAAGATATATAAGAAATAAAGCTAAAATAAATAATCTAATATAATTATTATAGTAGAAGAATATATATATATATATATATAAAAGAAGAGTAGAGTAACTATAATTATAAAAATAGATTAAGACTTAGTAGGTTAGTAGTATAAATATAATAAAAGAGAAGAAGAATAGAATATAAAATAGATATAAAGTAAAATATAATAGTATATTTATTAATTAGTATAAGATATATATATTTATATAGATAAGAAGATAAATTAGAGTAGAATACTAATATTAAGATATAAAAAATAATAAATAGAAGATAAGAGTAATCTATTATAAGAATAAGATAGAGTTTAGAAAAATATAAAGTATTTTAAATAATTAGGATATAGAAGTAAGTTATATAATAAGAGAGAAAATAATTAGAATAAGATAATTAAAATTAAAAGTAATTATAAGAACTTAAGAAGGTAGAGAGTAAGTAGAATAGATTTAGAGAAAAAAGAATAATATATAAAATAAAATTAAAATAGAGATATATAGTAAAAGTTCTTAGAGTAATATAAGTAAAGAAATCTTATAGTCTCTAGGGAATAGTAGAGTAGAATTAAGATAGAAAGTTAGATAATAAATAGATTAGAGGTATAAAGAGAGAGAAAAAGTAAGATCTATATAAAATAAAAGATATAAATAAGTAAGAGCTAGTAGTAATATACTATAGCTAGAGATTAATAATTTAGATAGTAATATAAAAGATTAGAGTTATAATTAAGATAAACTATAGAATAAGAGATAGAGAGATAAATAGTCTAAGCTCTATTAAAGAGAAAAGATAGAAGTATAATATTTTAGATAGAAGTCTAAGTAGATAGATAATAGTGTAGAGTAATAATATAGTATAGTAGGTAGAAGGGGATAGTATAGAAGAGAAAGGGATTAGATTAGGATAGAAATAATTAATATAGGGTTAGGGTTAGGGTTAGGGTTAGGGTTAGGGTTAGGGTTAGGGTTAGGGTTAGGGTTAG